>NC_056731.1:1973460242-1973612742 GCF_019279795.1 Protopterus annectens
CCTTTTTTTCACAGGTGGACATGGTGGTTGTGGTCCCTTCCACTCAGAATATGATGTCAGTGTCTCTGCAGACTCTGACAATGATGGTGGTCATAGTGGGCACAGATGAGGTTGTCAGGGGCAAAATCTGTGTCATTGGTTGGCATCCCACAATCATCCACAATGTCCTCATACACAGTCATAATGCCCACACATAACCCATCCCCAGCAGCCACAGATAATGGACAGTTGGCATGTGGTGGCATAAAACAAGCTAGTGTAGTGACTACAGCAAGTGTGAGTGTAGCCACTTGCAATAGCCAGAGTGCAGGGGAGGTCCCACACAGGTGGATGGACAGGGGTGCACAAGGGAGGACTGCTGTCAGTCAAACTGCTGTTGCAAGTGCCACAGCAGGTGTCACCAGATGCATGTTTTGGGCTGTCATGGATGCACCAGCACGTAGTGAATGCAACACCAGACAAATACTCAGGGTCTTGGATTCAACTCTTCCTGGCTTACGTGGCAACATACATGACCTGGTGAAGGCCACACGTCAAAATACTAAGGTCATGAATATACGGCGGGGTGAGACCTTGGCAGTCCTCGACCGTAACATGTCTATGCTAGAGCGTGTGTTGGGAGATGGGCGTCGGCCACGTGCACATAGGTCAGCACCAACATCAGCTGAAAGTCTACTGGCCCATGCACCTTCACACTCCCACAGTGGCAATATCACCAGCACTACTGAAGGGGGGTGCTCTCTACACCACAATGGAGCAGGCCATGGGCATGTGGTCCTGGCTGGTCCTGTCAGAGACACAGATCCAGCAGACAACAGTCACCATTAGGAAGTAGTACTGCATCTGCCCTTGGGCCTGGTAGTGCCAGTGAGACTCCTGGCAGGACCACTTCCCATGTCTGTGGCCAGAGACGGTGAACTGTAAACCCTGCCATGTATGGTCCACAGCTGTCTAACATCCCCCTGTGTAAGACAGCCACATGGTGGGACTGTGTGCATACATACACACACACACACACACACACACACACACACACACACACACACACTCACATTGCTATCAGTGCCAGGACACCTCCAGGTACACACACACCACCTCAGGATGGCCATTCATATAACACCCTTCCAAACACACACACATGATGTCAACCATAGGGCCTAGCCTAGGCCTCTGGCAAACCCTCACAACACCCTGTGCATATGATGATACCTGTGCCACATCCCTGTCATCCATACCACTGATGCAGAGACATGCTAATATGGTTCTGATGCACAGGGTGAATTAAGCACAGTTTAGTTATGTAATGCTGTGTAAGGTGCTGTCAGCCTGCAATTATAATGGGTACACTTCAGAGTGTGTGTACCTTTAAAGCCATGTTTCATTATTGGTGTTAGTAACCCTGACTGAATGTAGTCTCACATGCTGTATTCTATTGCTCTATGTGTCTGTGCATCAGCAGGAGGTGGTCCTGCAGAAATTGGCAATGAGGGGTATGGAAGAGTGGTAACACATTGATTTTGTCAGAGCTGAGGTACAGCTGCATATGTACACATTTACCAGATCTGTGTAACAGTTATTGCATGTGCCACAGTGCTTATAGGGCTGAGGGATGTATAGAGGTAAGTCCATGGTTGTTGATGTCTGCAGACCTTCTGAAGTGGAGAATGGTAAGTGTAATGGATGGAACACACCTCAGATTGAAATAACCCACACCCCCAGAAGATATTATGTTGACCAAACATACAGATAACACTGTTCCCACACAGTCACACACACACATACACACACACACACACACACACACACACACACACACACACACACACACCCATGCTCGGGCACAGGGTCATAGTTGCCAGTGTTGTGTTTGGAACCCCTACCTATTTAGTTAGTGGTACTACAGTGTTATGAGGTTATTACAGGTGGCATGAAACTAATAGTGTGATGACTGTTCCAAGGTACCTGTAAAGTAAATAACATCACATACCCTTGTGAGGTATGGCAATGAGGTGTGTACTGGTTGTGGAGGACTCATTAGACTGTAAACTGTGAGCCTACACATTCACAAACACTGCTATACACACCAATGCACACACAATTGGCAGTACTGACATTAGCAGCCCTGCCTATCATGTTATTCATTCCATACTGTTACAAAACTGTTGCACATCGCACAGGGCTTATCGGACTAAAGAGTATCCACAAATATCTCTATGGTGGATGTGAACAGCAGCCTTTGTAAAGTGGACCTTGGGAACATGTACTGGGAGTACCAAGGCCTAAAATTGTAAACCACGGCTACCCAATGAATATGGTTTTCATTCAAACACATGCACATGATACTGTTTTTACACAGACACACACACACACACACACACACACACACACACACACACACACACACACACACACACACACACACACACACACACACCCCCACATCCCCAAAACCTTTCTTTAAGTTTTTCTGTCTACTCCTTCTAGCATGTCGAGGGATCAGTTGCTAATATCCTTTCCTGCTCAGCTGGTGAACCAGGGATTATTGAGGCAATGTTACAATTGCCTCATGTACACAGACAACCCTCTCCTCCCACAAAACACAAATACATTCGAGAGATGCAACTATACGGCCAAACTGGAGGCTGAGCTCTCTCAACATAGGACTGGCAAGACCAGACAGGAGGAGAAGGTAACCACACACACAATAGACCCAGTCTCACATAATACCATCACAACCTCAAATCATACACATAAACACACAAAAACATACTCGGAGGCTCTGATCAAAAATCTACCAAAACAGCAGAGGCCACCAAAGCAGGCACCCAAACAACTACCACCTCAGAACACAACACCTGCATCACATAGACCACACAGTCAGAGTGTCAAGCAGTCACAGCCCTTAAGGCCAAACACTATGCCAGACACACTAGTCATTGGTGACTCCATAGTCAGACACACTGACGTCCCGCCACCAGACTGAGTAAGGAGAAGGTCACAGTAAGCTGCCTGTCGGGTGCTAGAATCCGCCACATAACGCATGCACTCAGGTCTCTCAACAGCAGGTACAAATACAACTCAATCATTGTCCACGCTGGTGTAAACGACCTGAGACATACCTCCCTGGACTACATGAAAAGAGACATAGAGGAGCTCTCTGATTATGTAGCCCAGGCAGGTATGACCCTGATCTTGAGCAGTATCCTACCTTCACCAAGAATGATGCCACAATACAGAGATAAGATGATCAGTTTTAACAATTGGCTTAAACTCTGGTGTCATTCAAAGGGATCCAATGTCTGTCTGCCTCGGATGACATGCTGGACAAGCCACGCTGCTTCGCAAGGGACGGCTTGCACTTGTCACCCTGGGATTCCGGATTTTGGCAAAGGCTCTTGCCACCCCATAGTGCCTTTTTAGGCAAGGCTCAAATTCTAAACCTACCACCCTAGAACAAAACAAAGAAAAAAAACTAAGGGTAATGCTGCTCAATGCCAGAAGTCTCAACCTCAAGATGCACGCACTCGAGGCCCTTCTCAGTATGGAGAACATCGATGTCTGTGCTGTGACAGAAACCTGGTTCAAGGCTCCTGAGAGCACCCCAGCACTATCAGGTTTACCTCATATCATGCGTTCCAGCCCCAAAACCCGGACAATACCAAGAAAGGAGGAGGGGTATCCATATTCAACAAGGACACCCACACCTCAAGATTGGTGGCATCGCACGATGCATCGGAAACCATCCAGGTGCAATTAACCATAGGCAAGACTGCTATGTAAATTGTAGCATGTTACAGGCCACCCTCGCAAACTCAGGAACCTCACATGGCCTTCCTGAAAACACTGGAGGATAAATGTATCTCGAACACCATCATACTAGGTGACTTCAACTACCCTAATATAGACTGGGAACACTACTCAAGCCCAAACACTCTAGCCCAAAAGTTCCTGGAATTCATAAACTCAAATGCCATGGAACAACTAGTCACCATCCCCACAAGAGGAGAGAACATACTTGATCTCATCATCACGAACATGGGAGCACAATGTTCAACGCCAGAAGTATACCCCTCACTGGTGAGATCTGATCACAAACTAATCTTGCTGGAGGTCCTCATCCCGCCCCCACCCGAAATTTAAAAGACCACAGTAAAGAACTTCTCGAAAGCCGACTTCACACTTCTAAAGACTAGTGTGGTCTCCTTTAAGGCCCCTGAGCCGGCGGTTAACATTACTCAAACTGCAGAATCACTTACAAATGCCTTCTACCAGCACCTGCAGGGCTGCATGGATCAGGCAATCCCAAGCAAAACAAAGACTCTTTGTACCAAAGGCAAGTGTCCAGTCTGGTGGACCCCAGCCATAAACAAACTCTACAATAAAAGGAGAAAGCTACTACAAGATAGAGCAAAATCCTTAAAAGGTAAGACACCGCTGATCACTATAAGTAAAAAGCTAAGAGCTCTCATAAAATCATCCAAAGCTAATTTTGAGAAAAAATAGCTAAGGACTCTAAAGACAACCATAAAGCATTCTTTAGCTATGTCAGAAACCTAGGAGGAAACTCCCAGATATGCTCAGAATTAGTTCAAAATCATGTGAAGATTACTGATCCTACAGACATTGCCAACATACTGGCTGACAGGTTCAGTGCAAACTTCTCCCCCCCTCCCCCCCTAAAGGAGAGATATCTATACCAAATGATTGTAGCTCCCCAAACATCTCCAACGCTCAGGTGAGAACTGCTCTCTCCAAGGCAAAGAACACAGCATCCATGGGACCTGATGGTGTCCCCGGCTGTGTGCTCCATGAACTCAACGAGGAATTAAACCCACAGTTAGGACAGCTGTTTAATCTTAGTCTCACCTCGGATACACCCAGGAGTGGCGCTGGCGACTGTGGTCCCACTCCACAAAGGCGGTGCCTCCACCGACCCTGGAAATTACCGTCCCATTAGCTTGACAAGCCTGATCTGCAAAGCCATGGAAAGGATCATAATGGATCTCATAAATAAAGACATAGGGAATTTGCAGACTTTGGATCCAACCCAGTTTGGCTTTGTCAAAGGCAGATCATGCCTTTTAAACTTGGTTGACTTTTTTGAAACAGTCACCAAAGCCATTGATGAGGGGAAGGCAGTCCATACAGCCTACCTAGACCTGGCGAAGGCTTTCGATACAATACCCCACTCGGGTATCATTGAAAAACTCATCAACTTAAATGTAAACCCATACATTACAAGATGGGTTGCAAACTGGCTGAGTGACAGAACCCACAGGGTCAGAGTTGCTGGCGCCATGTCTGACTCTAAGCCTGTCACAAGTGGTGTCCCACAGGGCTCAGTCCTGGGCCCACTCTTGTTTGGCATCTACTTTTCTGAAGTACAAGCAAACACAGGAGGGTTATGGCTGACAAAGTTCGCAGATGACTGCAAACTGGGGGCCGTAGTTGAGAACACATCCGACACAGATATCCTTCAGAAGGATCTCACAGAAACGGATAACTGGTGCCAGAGCCATGGCCTCAAGTTAAATGCCAAAAAATGCATAGTCATACCCTTCGGGAAAAATAAGGTTAACCCTAGCTACCATATAGGTGGCAATCCCCTGAACACAGAAGAAGTTATTAGGGACCTGGGAACCCAGGTTGACAGTAGCCTTTCATTCGACACTCATATTGCTAAAGTAGTTAGGAAGACCTTCTACATTGCCCACCTTATCATGAAGGGATTCACATCTAGATCAAGGGAAGTCATAGTCTCCCTATACTCATCACTCATCAGACCAATGATCGAGTACAATGCCCCATTCGGAATGTATCTGACCCGACACTTGCAGCAGCTGGAGAGGCCACAAAAGTTCCTCACCAAAAGGATAAAGGGTCTCAAAAATCTGTCTTATGCTGCATGACTGAAAGAACTCCAGTTATATTCAGTTGCGTTTTGCTTACTCAGAGGTGAACTATGCCTGACATACAAGGCCATGTCAAACCCAGATTTGATGAATATGCTTCATCTCAAAAATCTAGATCCTCAGAGCCACAAGGCGGGTGACTTAAACCTCGACACGGTTATTAATAGGACGTGCTGGAGGGATAGATTCATCACCCAAAGACTCCCTATGCTGTGGAACAAAATCCCAGTTTATGTGAGGCAGAGCACCTCGCTGGCCTTGTTCAAGAGGAATCTTGACCAATGGATGGGAGATCGCAGATACACCCCAGGGGTTACCTCAGTGTCACTGCTCGACAGAGGCACAGCTAAATAATGGGCATAGTTTCTCCAAACTAAGGGGTGGCGTAAGCCACAAAACTATGGCTAGGCTTATAAATGCCCTCGGGCAGATAGCCTAGTATGAACCTATGAACCTATGAACACACACACACACACACACACACACACACACACACACACACACACAAACACACATACCACACACACACATGCACACGCACATTTTCCAGGACTGAGATTAGAGTACCTATCTAATTACTGCTAATACAGTATTATGCATTTATCACGTGCCACAAAGCGTACAGGGTGGAGAGAGTCCCAAGATAATTCCAAGGTGAACATCATCACCAGCCCTTGTAAAGTATGGCAATGGGTGATTTAACAGGTGAAACTGGACCCAAAATACTCGGACCTGCAGTTATACACACTTACACACACAAAAACGGTCATACACAAATTTGCCAGGACTGAGATTAGCAGCCCTGCCAATCTTGTTGGTCACTCAATATGGTTACATAGTTCCTGCATGCGGCATGGGGCTTATTGTGCTGAAGAGTGTCAACAGATACCTCTATGGTTGATGAAGACAGCAGGCCTTGTAAAGTGGACCTTGGGATGTGTAATGAGAGTACCATCCCCTAAAAATGTAAAACACAACCCCACAATGGATATAGTTCTCACCCAGACACATACACAGGCTACAGTTCTTATTCACACACACACACACACACACACACACACACACACACACACACACATACACACACACACACACACACACACACACACACACACACACACACACACACACACACACACACACACACAGGTCCCTGTCAGTTGATCAGACTTTTGGAAACCCAAAATTCATATGGTCAAGACCATATGATTGAGTTTTTGAAAACTCAGAGCTTTTGAATAGAGATTGCAGTACAGTGAGATTTGAAAATGTACCCTTTCCCACACTTTAGTGCAATTTCAGAGTTGGCATATTTAATTTGCAGGGGGTGTGGGGGGTGAAGGGCAGCTTTTCCCCTGCAAAAAATGTTAAAAAGTTAGAATTTTGTTTCCCACGACTGAGATTAAAACCCCTACCTATCTAAAAACAAACCACTACCAAGAGACTTCAGACGGCACTGGAAAATTTAATGTTAAGCGCTTTTCGTTTGATAAATTAAACAAACTTCATCAGACATATTAAAAATCTTATGAACAGTCATATATATAGTAACAGTTAACCAATCATTTCATCTGATGCACATATTAAATGAGCTAATTTGAACATTTAAAAAGGACTTTTTAAAGGAATAAACACATTGACAAAAGCTCCATTCTCTCTCTATTAGTAATAGACATGTAAAGGTTCAAGCACAGTATAACCAAAACTGTACTACTAATATTACAACTAAATGCAATTAATATTATTTATAATAAACTTTAAACATAATCATAAATATTTTAAAGAAATAATGGTAAAAATATATAATGAAAATGTGATGGTAAAAAATTCTATATATATAAGTATGTAATGAAACAATTCAAGTGTGAAAATCAACACTAAAATACCAATTACAGGTCATCTTATCAAACTTTTGATTTTTAAAATGCTACTAATAGAGCAACCCTCATTCAAACCAGGTGAATTATATGCATTCAACCTAATCTGCCATATAAGCTCAAGTTCTTCTAATCTAAGTGGATCAGGACCACCTCGAGGGTTATAAGAAACTTGGTCTATCACTATAAACTTGAAACTGTGGTTGGGACATTGAACTATATGTTTAGCTAATGCATTTTCAAGTTTATGCTTTTTAATGACATACATATCTAGTTATTGCTAATACAGTGTTATGCATTTATCTCATGTGCCATGGAGCTTATAGTGAGAAGACTGTCCCACAGTTCTTAGAAGGTGAACAACATCACCAGTCCTTGTAAAGTATGGCAATGGGCAGTGTACTGGGAGAGTGAGGCCTCAAAATGCTGTATCTTACAAATATACACAGTTACAAACACACGCACACACAAACACACACACACACATTTGCCAGGCCTCTGATTAGAACCCCTACCTATGTAGTTATTGGTACTATAGTGTTATGCAGTTACCGCACATGCCATGGAGCTTATAGGGTGAAGAGTGTCCCAAGGTACCTATATAGTGATTAACATCACCAGCACTTGTAAGGTATGGCAATCGTAGGTGTACTGGGTGAGAAGGGCCAGAAAATACTTTCACACACATGTGTATAGACTCACAGACACTTTTATACACACTAATACAAACATACACACTTGTCAGTACTGAGATCCATAGGTTCATAACTTCATAGGTGTGTACTAGGTGAATGGCCGTGGAGCCTTTACAAGCCTAGCCCATGGGAGTACCCTGGCATCGTGCCACCTAACAATAGTCCTCAGTGTGTCTAATGAGTATAGCCACTGGAGTGATCCCCAGGGTGGGATTTCTATTCTGCATGCACTCATCCAGATTACTCTTGAAGATGGCCAGTGATGTGCTCTGCTTAACATGTATGTGACATTTATTCCATAGTGTGGGCAGTCTCTAAGTTGTGAACCTGTCCCTCCAGCGTGTTCTGTTGATTGTGGAAATGGGGTTGAGGTCTCTGGGGCATGTGGTATGGACGGATTGGTTTCTTCAGATGTAGCATTCCTGAAAGAGCTGTGTCAGACATGACTGTGTAAGTCAGGTAGAGGTATCCTCTAAGTAGCCAATATGAGACAGAGACTAGTTGGAGTTATTGGAGTCTGTCTATATAGGGCAAGAGTTTAAGGCCTAGGATCCTCTTTGGGAGGTACTTTCCAGCCTCTCCTGTTGTTGCAGGTGTCCAATGGGGTACATTCCAAATGGCTCATTGCACTCATTGATTGGCTTAATGAGAGCAGAGTGCAGGGAGACAATGACCTCTTACTTCCTGGATGCAACAACCTTAATCAGGAGATGTGACACATAAAAGGACTTTCTGAATGCAGTGGCACTGTAGTGGTTAACAGAGAGCTCACTGCCAACCTGTGTTCCCAGTTCTCTTATAACGATATCACTGTTCAGTGGAGTACCATCACTGTATTACTTCATGGGGACCATGTTGTTCCCAAAGGGGATGGTGGCACATTTTCTGGCATTGATCTAAAGTCCAGGGTTCTGACACAAGGTCTCAGTGAGGCCTTTGTGCAGGATATCAGCATCACATGGAGAGGTAATAATAGCACCCACCTTGCAGTCCTCTACGAACATTGTCAGCCAGAGTCCCTTCGTGTTGGGCTGGACTTCAGAGGTGTGGATCCCAAATTTGAGGGGACACAGGACCAAACCCTCTGGGACTCCACTGATGCCTGGTCAGAAGTCAGACATGGAGTCCGCTACTTTCACACTGTGGGTTCTATCTGTGAGCCAGTTTGCAAGCCACCTAGTGATATAGGGGTTGATGCCTAGCTGAGTCTGTTTGTCTATGATTCCTGAGTGGGGAATGGCATCCACAGATTAGAAGGGTCACTTAGCTTATTTGTTCCATACTGTTACATAATTATTGCATGTGACACAGAGCTTACAAGGATGTAGAGTGTCTACAGCTGCTGTTACAGTGGATGACAACAGTGTGCCTTGTAAAGGTGACATTGGAATGTGTACTGTGTGGGCGACAGCAAAAAATCGCAAAACCCACCCCCCAATGGATATGGTTCTCACACAAACACACCTCCACACCCACACATTTGCCAGGACTGAGATTAGAACCCCTACCTAACTAGTTACTGCTACTACAGTATTTTGCATTTATCACATGCACCACAGAGCTTATCGGGTGAGGGTTGTCCCAAGTTAATTCTAAGATGAGGAACATCACCAGTCCTTGTAAAGTATGGCAATGGATGCTGTACTGGGTGAGAGATGTCACAGAATATCTTAACCTACACATATACACACTTGGCAGAACTGAGAGTAGAACCCCTGCTTAATTAGTTATTTACACTATAGTTGTACACAATGATTACATGCACCACAGAGCTTATAGAGTTGAGGGCTGCCCAAAGGTGCTTCTAAGGTGACTGACATCAGCAGGACTGCTAACGTAGGATAATAGGAAGTGTACTGGGTGTGAATGGGCTCAAAATATTTAACCTACAAATGCACACATGGACTTTTACATTTTCCAGGACAGAGATTAGAACCCTTACTTAACTAGTTATAGTGTCACACAGTTATCATATGCGCCACAGAGCTTATGTGGTTGAGGGCTGCCTAAAGGTAATTCTAAGGTGACTGAACTCAGCAGGACTGCTAAAGTAGGGCAATGGGAAGTGTACTGGGTGTGAATGTGCTCAGAATCTTTAACCTACAAACACACATAGAACCCCTACCTAACTAGTTATATATATTATAGTGTTATGCATTATCACACATGCCACAGAGCTTATGGAGCTGAGGGCTGACCAAAGGTACTTCTAAGGTGACTGACATCTGCAGGACTGCTAAAGTAGGGCAATAGCAAGTGTACTGGGTGTGAATGAGCTCAAACTTTTAACCTGCAAACACACACTTTTACATTTGCTAGGACTGAGATTAGAACTCCTACCTAACTAGTTATTTATATTACAGTGTTATGCAGTTATCACACATGCCACATAGCTTATGGGGCTGAGAGCTTCCCAAAAGTACTTCTAAGGTGACTGACATCTGCAGGACTGCTAAAGTAGGGCAATGAGAAGTGTATTGGGTATGAATAGGCTCAAAATGTTTAACTTACAAACACATTTGTATATTTGCAGAACTGAGATTAGAACTCCTGCCTAACTAGTTGTTTATATCATAGTGTTACACAGTTACCACACACAACACAGAGCTTATAGGGCAGAGGCCAGTCCAACAATACTTTTACAGTGACTGACATCAGCAGATCTTGTGAACTAGGGCAATGGGAGGTGTGATGGGTGAGAATGGACTAAAACACTTATTTCTACACACACACACACACACACACACACACACACACACACACACACTCACGCACAAACAGGCACACATGCACACATACACACAAGCACACACACACACACACACACACACACACACACACACACACACACACACACACACACACACACACACAACTGCTATATATGCCAGGACTGTGATTAGAACCCCTACCTATCTAGTTATTTGTATGATAGTGTTACACAGTTATCGCACACACTATAGAGCTTTTAGGACTAAGGCCAGTCCAAAGGTAGTTCCAAGGTGAATGACACTGGCAGATGTTGTAAAGTAGGGCAATGGGAAGTGTACTGGGTGGGTAAGGCATCATAATACTTAGACCTACAAACACGCACACACAAAGGTAGGTGATGTGATATTAAAACCCTCACTTCAGTACCATCACATAATGAATCTCATCTTCATGCTGGCACATGCCAGTGTTTACAACTGGTATGCAACTTTCTGCAGCAAGACATACCCTCTATGCCATTCAGGGTATCCCTGTGTATGACTCACTGTCTGTGTGAGTCTCCCTGTGTGTCTCACTCTATCACTGTCTGTCCCTTTCTTTCCCTTGTCTATGTGTGGGTATGCTTGACATATTGTAATATGTTGCCCATATATATATGTGTGTATATCACACACAACAGATGAAGATATACCACATATGTGCCACCTACAGCTGTCTATGGGTGATCTTGTCTGATATGTCTGTGTGTGGAGACAGTTAGGTTTACATAGCTGTGTGTATGCAGACATTTGCACAATACAGAGATATATAGTCTGATGTGATTTCAGACAATGGATTCACTTTTCTAAGTGTAGGAGCATGCTCAGTATGACCTTCTATAGAAAGTGTAGGAATCTATTCCAGGGATAGTTGTACTCCAGTCCAGGGTGTTGTGTGCTACACCCATACCTTGCAACCTGTTTGTGCAAGATATCTAGAGATAGGCTGACAATATGGGGAAACAATGGGCCAAACATAGAGGGGTACTGTAACTATTGATCTTATCAATGTATGAGTTGTTTAAGTGACAGAGTTTATTTTAGCAGACATTTTCTGACATATGCAATGTTTAACACTGTATTGTATTGTGTCATTACCTACTGACAGACATAATCAGATCATCACAGTCATTTACCAGAGAAATACAAGATGGATGATGCACAGACCTATATTATGAGGTAAAGGTTAGACATTCTTGCACAATCCGGCCAGTTGGGATGTATGGCTATAGCCAATTGACTGTTGAAGCTGTGTAAAAGGTCCAGTACCTTGGTGATATGTTGGCTGGGGATCTTCTGGCTGTACGTTTTTCTTCTTACATGACAGATCATATCCTGGTGTGGCCATACCTGTCAACTGCACAGATTCTCACAGATTATCCAGATTCATGCCTCATATATCTGGTCAGTTTCCCTTAACACTGTGGCTTTCTAGCACATTTGTTGCAAATCACTCAGAGTTGCAGTCAGGGAATACTGACAGAACATTAGAGTTTCAGATTTCACACCCTTCATGACATCCATGCTACTACACACACCCTCTGTTATTCTATCAACTGTCTAACATTATGAGAGCAATATTTCAAATGTGTACCTATAGTTGGGACTTTATCCCATCATTATGTATGTCTTTGTCCAGATTTCTTCCTCTATGAAGTTGAGAGGTATGCTACTAGCATGGCCTTACATTTGCATTTTGTTGACTGTATAATGTTGCTAGTATGGACCCTGTGACATTTCCTACAAAGGCACTATGGGTGAGGCATGGACCTTTGCCTGAGGCCTGTAGGCCACGTGAGACTGCTGCAGGTTATCTGTAGTAAGCAAGTGTTTTCTGTCACTTATATGTTCCCATGATGCCAGGCAGTGGCCCCCCTGGGGTGACAATGGTAGGTGACAGAGCATCTTGCTTTGGTACTAGGCACCATACCCCTCTACATATGTGAACCAGACATCTGGACAAAGCCATGAGTAATTGGGTGACAAAGGCCTAAATATACAGACCATTGTAACTATTGGCCTTACAAACCTGGAAGGGTGATACAATAACAGATTTAGCATTAGCATGCATTTTTCTATAGGGTATGCCATCTGAGACACTACAATCCATCAATATTTTCTGACTTTAGACTTTCATGGTTTGCCAATGATCTTCCAGACAACCAGTATTTCAGAATAAAGACACCACAGATATGATGCAAACCTGTGCTCATTCTGCAAAAGGTGTGTACAGTTGTCAGGTATGGTAGGCACTATGTAGATTACTCCAACCTGTGTACTGTTCATGTTGCTGACATGCAATATAGTTGGCACTGCATTTCATGGAACATGGCCCTGTCTACCACAGTACAGTACCTAGGCCAGTAGGACACAACAACCATGAGAAGTTGCTGGCCATATCCTGACAAGTATTCTCCACACATATGCCTAGCTCATTGACTCCTGCATATTGTGGACATGCAACAAGTTATCATGTTGTTTGGGACAGCCCTGGCACTTCTGCACTGCTGCTATTACCCTACAAACTTACGTGTTACTGCATTTCTATGGGAATATGGGGGCACACCTGTCAACAGTATACATTTGCACAGACCGTGCTGATATTGGTTTTGCATTTTGGTTCCATTTAGCACAGTATTGTGCCCTGTCTTGGAGAAAAGAGGCATATCACTAGAGACCACAGGTTAGATTGTAATGTCATAAAATTGAGTTTCAGACTTCTTACTCTTCACAGAGTCTTACTGCAACTGCAAGGCCTGCTGTGATATCAATGTGTAAGTCTGTAGGGGGGTAGTCCATCATTGTCGCCATTTGTGTGCTTTTGCCAGACAATCCTTTATGGTTTTTCATGGCTGAATAGCTGTGTGTGTCTGGGAGTGAGTATGAGATCCCCACAGACATCCATATATGTGACCTATGACCCCCCCTTAGTTGGCCACCCACATATACTGCAGTGGGATTTGTTAACTTAAATAATACTGCACAGTGTGCGGAAACCAATATTGTGTAGACATTTCTTGGTGTCCCACATAGCTGTCAGTTGTCTGCTGCCCTCCCAGTAGGCCACCCCATGCCCTTGCATGCATATGCAGCATTTCCATAGATATGCTACCAAAACATAGTAATCCATTCATTTGTTAAGAAGACTGACTTACTTTGCACCTGCGGCAGTTGTGAGGATGGTGGTTGAGGGCTGCCTATGTTGGATGCACACAACACACTGCCTATACAAGGTAGGTTACAGATAATGTGATGTGTGTGTGTGTCATCCATTTTACTATGTGTGAGAGTCAGAGAGAGGTGTCAGTCCCTGGGTCCCTACAGTGTCAGTGTGCATACTATGCATTGCCTCTTTGCCAAGGCCTGGGCATACTGGGCATGCCTGCATCTGCTTTTGGGAACAGGCTCAGGGGCTTCCTCTTCTGAGTCTTTTTGTGCCTGTGTGGACATTGGCAATGGTGGGGAGCTGTGTGGCCCTTCACCATGCTGTTTCTGCTGCAGCTGTTTCTGCAGGATTATATTGTGTAGCATGGCACATACTATGAACATGTGTGCACATGTGGCTGGAGAGTACTGCAAGGATCCACCAGGTATGTCAAGGCAGTTGAACCATGACTTGAGCATCCCAAACGCATGCTCTATTATGATCCTGGTTTGTGCGTGTGCCTCATTATGGTGCTCTTGTGTGGGTGTGTGTGCATTTCTGATGGGTGTCATCATCCACGGCTCCAGGGCATAGCCAGCATCCCCCACCAGATGGTCATACAGGATGCCCCCACTGGCAAATTCCTGGTACAGCTGTGATGAAAGCCAGATGTGGGAGTCGTGATAGCTTCCAATGCTGCTGGCACACACATTCATGATAATGCCTTGGGCATTGCACATGACCTGGTAATTGATGGCGGGGAAGTCCTTGCGGTTTATGTAGACCCTACCCTATTCACTGGGTGGTGCTTTGATGTGGATGTGTAGTCATACCCAGTACCTCCAGGTATTCTGCTACATGGTGGAAGAGACGCATATTGCTGGTCCTCTCCTCATGGGTGTTGGGGAAGTAAATATGCTCACTGGCATGTGGTAGCATGGCATTCAGGAACTGGTGGAGTACCCTGGATGCAGATGTCTGTGAGACCGCCATGATGTCCACAGTAGGTCTTTGGAAACTACCTGTAGCTAGTATTCTTAAGGCTGCACATACCTTGGTATCCACTGGGATAGCTTCCCCTCTGTTGGCTCTCGGTCTGATTTGAGGCTGGCACAGCTCAGTGATTTGCTGCAGTATGTCTTTGTCCATGCTGTAGCACTCTGCTATCTCAAAATCATGTAGCTCCCAGTAAGTTACCCTGGGTTTGAACACTCTTATCCTCCTCCTTGGTCTGTGTTGATTGTCAGCATTATCCTCCTCATCACCCTCTGCCTCTAGCACATACTGATGAATCAAAGCAATGGCAGCCCCTAACATGTTTTCAGTTAAAATGTCCCCATATTTGTACACCAATGGTGCAGAGTTTGTGGGAAAAAACAGACTGTAAGGTGTTTGCATAGTTTATACTGTTGTGCTGCAGATGCTGCCTGCATGATTGGCTGTCTATGATGCATTCCACCTCCTAGCTATGTAATTTGTACTTGATTGCTTTTATTCTGCTATTTTCCTTTTTTCTTTTTTTCCCTTCCCATTTCCTCCCCTTTTAAGTCCCGAGGCACTCTGCGCAAACCCGGTGCCCAAACAGTCCTGCTATTTCCAGTTTTTTGTTCGTTTGCTTGTTTTAGACCCTGTACATGCCATACAAACCCATTTAGCTAATGTAAACACTGAGAAATGACTCTCACTAGATGCAAACACGCTCTTCATTTCATGGAATAAGTCAGTACAGCCTCAGACATACACCTTGCTTAGCTGTGCTTAGCTAAGCTTATCTGGGAGCCATAGAGCTACAATGTGCTTACATCAAGCATGACACACCCCCTTTTCATGTCTGTTGCTCCTCCTGCTTACACCACTGCCTTATAGCACCTACACAGTTAGGTGCAGTTTGGCACTTAGATTATTTTTGTGATTCAGTAAATTTTCCTCATTAGCATACCCTACTGCCTTAAGTCTTAGTTACTGCACTACACCAGAGCCTTTCCCCTTTGCAACCACTGTTCCCTGGTACTGTTTTTGATTCTACATGCCATAGACTATAATAGCAAAATGCAGATTTCGCTTAAAATTGCCTTTTCACCTTTTTTTTATTTTCATCATGAACCCATTTGTGCGCCACTGCCCTATGTTTAAACGGCCAAGATCGACCAAAAAAAAAAAACTTTTATTTTTATAATTTTGCAACACTTTTCCATGCCAATGGCCATTTATTTTGCCATTGGCATGGCAAAAGCTAATAATACATGCTTTTATTTGAGCTGTCATGCCTCTGTTTTGATTTTTGCAGAAATGTATTTGGCTAGTAGCCGAATATATTTCTGCAGGTAACACTATTCCTGTACAGATGCCTGCCTGCTTCCTGAATTGCTAATTCACCTCATTTGCATGGTTTTCACCAGGAAATGAGGTAATTAGCATTATTCAGTGGTGTCCATGCAGGAATAGTGCTACCAGGCTCGTGCACATACCAGGCTTGTTTACTGGCTCTCTCAGTGGCCATATTATGTGTAGGAGCAGTTGCACTATTCTTACACTCCATGTAAGCTTTATTGAATCCCAGGGATTGTTATTTAGGTACAGGTGCTATTTTACTATAAATTAATACAAAATAATTATTTCTAAACAAATATACAATGAAGTGATCCTGATTTTTTTTTTTGTTTTATAAAGATTGTCATCCATTTTATAAATCCAGTGTCACTCAAGTGGCATTCTTCAGTCACATCTGACTGTTGTTCTGACAGTAGATAAGGGCACTTAGGCATTAGTTTCATGCAGTAATACACTCTTGACTGTTTACTAGGCTCAGGACAGTACTTTAGTCTTATCTAAACTTGAATGTATAGCACAATTAGAAATATGTAAGAAGACTGATATGACATAAATGCCTTTTTGTTTAAGTACAATATAAGTTAAAAACAAGAGAGTAGACATCAGAGCAAGCACAACTGTTTTGCGTAAAGTTATCTGCAAACCTCCCTTTATTAAGATATTATAAATCCATGATCCAGTGTGTAGATTTCTTTATAGTGAAATTTGCTCCTATGATAGCATGGAAAAGGAGGATTTGCTTATATCTTGTATGTATGTTCTTACATTTTGTAAGGGTTTTCTGGTCAGCCATTAGAGTGCCTGTTGGATTTTTGCTTCTTTATTTCACCTTATTTGGTAGTTATTCTTAAGATAAGTACATGTGAGTCTTCTTGATACATTGCGCATACTGATAAATTATAATGTACCATTTTATCTTGAGAGGAAAATCTTAGAAATTGCAACTGGTACATTTTTGCTGAGCATTGCAGCAATCATTTTTTTGTGCAGTCATATAGATCTAGAACATATGAATCATACAAAACAATGCCCAACATTATAAAACTTTAATTTAAATATATTGCCTCACTAGCTGTGTTTGTTTCCCTTTTGATCTCCAGAGCATATAGTCTGTTTGATGTCAATCAAAACAGCTGAAGAGTAAGAATACTGACTTCTCTCACAAAAGGAAACTATGTTACAAATTATTTTAATGCAAATAGCTTTAAAATGTAAAGGAAATGTTATGATGTGACCACTACACTATTTTGCACACAAATATTTAAAACACCTCTGTATAAATCACAAAGTTTAAAGTCAATTGGCCAGATTCAATAAAGCCTACATTGTCTGTTTACACTGTGTGCACATTGTGGCATGACACACACATTGTAGCACACTGTTTTCAATTCATAAGCAGCTCTACGTGGTGTGCAGAGTTGCACAAAGGAGGTAAATGCCACGGCATGCTAATTACAACATAAGCTGCTGAACTGTATACTAATCAACCTATTCAATATGGAGGAACTATTCAACAAGCTATAAAGCAACCATGCAGACTCAGTGCTGGTTTTCCCTGCAAATTCCAAAACCTATTGGAATACAGCCATGAAAAAGAGTCTACACAGAAACAATGTTAGGGACTGCTGTTGCTTTAATTCATGTCTATGTGCAACAGGCTGAAGTAAGGCTAAGAAGGAGAAGAGTTTTCAGACGTCATTTAACTTATCACAGTCTACATGAAGTGGAAATTGTAGAGCACTACAGGATGGATAGAGGCACACTATATGAACTCTGCATCTTCTGTCATCCTTAACTTAGAGCCAGGGCAAACCGAAGTGAACCCATACCAGTGGAGACAAAAGTATGTGTTCTACCTAGAATTTTAGCTGCAGGTACCTTTCAGAGACCAACAGGAGACATGATGGAGGTGTTACAGGGAACAGCATCCAGGATCCTACATCAGTTCCTGAATACTATGCTTCACCATGCCAGTGACCACATATATTTTCCCCGTACTCCTGAGGACAGTGCTAGAAATATGCAGAAGTTTTACCCTGTAGCACACCACCCTAAAATACTGGGTGCCATAGATTGCACACATATAAAAATTGAGGCACCGCCCAGTTAACAGAGAAGGCTTTACATAAATAGAAAGGTCTTCCACTCTATTAACTGCCACGTCATGTGTAATGCCAAGGGAATCATCTTGAACATAAGTGAAGGCAACCCAGGCAGATATTATGACTCACATATCTGGCACACCTCCCAACTGTATCAGATGTTCACTGGGGGGATATTCCACAGGGTCATTTACTGGGTGATGCAGGTTATGTACTGGAATTGTGGCTGATGACACCCACCAGAAATGCACTCACACCTGCTGAAGAATGCCATAATGAGGCACACATTCAAACCAGAAATATCATACAGCATGTATCTGCAATGCTGAAGTCATGGTTCTGGTGCCTAGATACATCTGGGGGAGATCTGTAGGACAATTCACATACATGTACTGAAATATTCACTGTATGTGCCATGCTACACAACATCATCCTTCCCTCAGCAGGATCAACATGAGAAAGGGGCACACATCCCTCCGCCAGTTGGAAGGTCACCACAGCCACATGCAGGTGACATGTCAGAGGGATAACTAACAGCTGCTGTGGGTGTAGGCAGAGCATGCCATTGGCTAAGAGGTAATGCATAGCACACAGTCACTTACCACATAAATGGCTAAAAACCTTCCTCCTATGAACCTACATATAGTAACATTGATACCAGGCAATGCTCAATATCTTTCCTTAGCCATGTAATG
The DNA here is from genome assembly GCF_019279795.1 of Protopterus annectens. Classification (NCBI taxonomy): domain Eukaryota; kingdom Metazoa; phylum Chordata; order Ceratodontiformes; family Protopteridae; genus Protopterus; species Protopterus annectens. The sequence goes on from NC_056731.1 coordinate 1,973,479,750, forward strand.
GCTGTGTACTGCTAACATCAGAGTCACCCCTGAACTAAAACTGTTGCAATTGCTGGATTTACAAGGTAAGTGTTGAACCTGGAGTGCATTGTGTAATAAGATGAATGACTGGCATATCCTTGCATGTTGTTACTTATAGGTTCATAGGTTCATAGGTTCATACTAGGCTATCTGCCCGAGGGCATTTATAAGCCTAGCCATAGTTTTGTGGCTTACGCCACCCCTTAGTTTGGAGAAACTATGCCCATTATTTAGCTGTACCTCTGTCGAGCAGTGACACTGAGGTAACCTCTGGGGTGTATCTGCGATCTCCCATCCATTGGTCAAGATTCCTCTTGAACAAGGCCAGTGAGGTGCTCTGCCTCACATAAACCGGGATTTTGTTCCACAGCATAGGGAGTCTTTGGGTGATGAATCTATCCCTCCAGCACTTCCTATTAATAACCGTGTCGAGGTTTAAGTCACCCGCCCTTGTGGCTCTGAGGGATCTAGATTTTTTGAGATGAAGCATATTCATCAAATCTGGGTTTGACATGGCCTTGTATGTCAGGCATAGGTCACCTCTGAGTAAGCGGTACGCAACTGAATATAACTGGAGTTCTTTCAGTCGTGCAGCATAAGACAGATTTTTGAGACCCTTTATCCTTTTGGTGAGGACCATTTGTGGCCTCTCCAGCTGCTGCAAGTGTCGGGTCAGATACATTCCGAATGGGACATTGTACTCGATCATTGGTCTGATGAGTGATGAGTATAGGGAGATTTATGACTTCCCTTGATCTAGATGTGAATCCCTTCATGATAAGGTGGGCAATGTAGAAAGTCTTCCTAACTACTTTAGCAATATGAGTGTCGAATGACAGGCTACTGTCAACCTGGGTTACCAGGTCCCTAATAACTTCTTCTGTGTTCAGGGGACTGCCACCTATATGGTAGCTAGGGGTAACCTTATTTTTCCCGAAGGGTATGACTATGCATTTCTTGGCATTTAACTTGAGGCCATGGCTCTGGCACCAGTTATCCATTTCTGTGAGACCCTTCTGAAAGATATCTGTGTCGGATGTGTTCTCAACTCGGCGCCCAGTTTGCAGTCATCTGCAAACTTTGTCAGCCATAACCCTCCTGTGTTTGCTTGTACTTCAGAAAAGTAGATGCCAAACAAGAGTGCCCCAGGACTGAGCCCTGTGGGACACCACTTGTGACAGGCTTAGAGTCTGACATGGCGCCAGCAACTCTGACCCTGTGGGTTCTGTCACTCAGCCAGTTTGCAACCCATCTTGTAATGTATGGGTTTACATTTAAGTTGATGAGTTTTTCAATGATACCCGAGTGGGGTATTGTATGAAAGCCTTTGCCAGGTCTAGGTAGGCTGTATGGACTGCCTTTCCCTCGTCAATGGCCTTGTTGACTGTTTCAAAAAAGTCAACCAAGTTTAAAAGGCATGATCTGCCTTTGACAAAGCCAAACTGGGTTGGATCCAAAGTCTGCAAATTCCCTATGTCTTTATTTATGAGATCCATTATGATCCTTTCCATGGCTTTGCAGATCAGGCTTGTCAAGCTAATGGGACGGTAATTTCCAGGGTCGGTGGAGGCACCGCCTTTGTGGAGTGGGACCACAGTCGCTGTGTGCCACTCCCTGGGTATGTATCCGGAGGTGAGACTAAGATTAAACAGCTGTCCTAACTGTGGGTTTAATTCCTCGTTGAGTTCATGAAGCACACAGCCGGGGACACCATCAGGTCCCATGGATGCTGTGTTCTTTGCCTTGGAGAGAGCAGTTCTCACCTGAGCGTTGGAGATGTTTGGGGGGCTACAAGCAAGTAAAAGGAGGGAGATTTGTGCACAAATGACTTTAACATGTAACAGCAGAGAGGTTTGTGACGTATATGTGTCCATTATCAACTATTAGGCCTCAGGCATCAAAGATTCACACAGTCATATGTCTCAAAAGTACTGATGGTCACTAAATGTCCTCAGTTTAGCACCATACTATTGTACTGAAAAATCATTAAAGAGAGAAGTGATAAGACCCATTTCACTTTCAGACTTCATAACCCTCACAAGATCACTAACAATACTGATGCAAATAATGTTTGAGCTATCAACTGTCTATAACTTTCTAAGACCAATATAAGTCAATGGTACAATTACCAATTCAACATCACAAATGCAGATATACTAAGCACTAAATCAGCTATGCACCCTGAGCTTCAGAGACACATTTTATGTGTCACTGAATCAAAAACAGAAAACAGGGTTATGCCACAGTTGTCATCACTTACACCGGGTGTTGTGGGGGGGGGTGCAGGAAACATATGCCGAAACAAAAGGCCAGAGAGTGTATCTGAGTAAGAAAGAGAAGCAGGTAGACATTTTGATAAAGTAGCAAATGGCCAGTGAGACAAAATGAGCTTTAAGCTTTACATAACTGCTGTGTGTATCTGTATGGGTCCTCCAGGTGAAATTGGTGTGTGAGGGTCTGCATGAACACAGCCAAGCTCTGTGTTAGCTCTACATTATGGCATGTCAGACTGGTGTGATTCATGCATGGTAGAGGTGGCAGTTCATCACTGTCATACCCATCCATGAGAACTGGCTCTGCCAGAAGTTGCACTGGCATATCCATGCTCATGGTCAGATGCACTGCTGCCACCTGAATGTGACTGATGTCTGCTGGATGAGCTCCCCTAATGAGGATGCCCAGGACCATGACCCAATGGCCTGCCATGTCTGTGTGTGGACAGATCAACCACTGATGGAGGAGTGGAAGTACTGCCACTATGGGAGTGTGATCGGGCATGGCCTCATTGGCTAACAGCAGATGATGTGATTGACCTATGCCCATGAGGATGCCATTCCCCCTGCCAGCAGATGTCCCATCAGTAACACTGCCTGTTTCAATGTGTCATTCATCCAATCCATTGAACTGGCAACATGGGGCAGGTAGTCATGCATATTAGCCTGTGCCAAATCTACAACCCTAAGCATTGCTCTGGAGGACCTATGCAAATGTGTCTGTGCCTCCATGATGTCCCTAAACATACATTGAGTGGTACAGGAAGACACACCTGGATCAGATGGAGGATGGAGAGTAGGCCTCCTTTGAGCACCCCTAACAAACCTCCTGCGTGGCACCTCACTCACACTTTGGCTGCCGCCAGAGTTAGCAAACACTGAAGCTTCAGTAACCACACTTTCCTGATAGAGTGTCTCACTCTCCACCTGTCAAATATTTGAGGGCTTACTGGAATGGGTAAGGCTACTGACCATGTCCGTTGGAATTACAGGGGATGGCTGAATGTCAACCTCAGTGTCAGATTTAACCTCTGCACCCCCAACTGTGCCTCTGTTTAGCCACCATCATAATCAGAGTCTGCTGATACTCTGACATCAGGTGGCAGAAGTCCCACACTTCCACTGTCAAGATCATCGGTGATAATAAGCAACAAACCCAGGAAAAAATAAATACCTACATGACTATAGTCCAGTATATACTAACAAACTAACAGTGGTTCCACTATTACAGACTGTACGGTGATACACTCAACAGTCCTGATACCAACATCACAAACTAAATAATTCTTTGAACTGCTCATCAGTACTGACATAAAATTGGCAGATGATTGTAGGCTCCCTAAGCTGGATGGTCCTGGAAGAAGTTAAGGTCAACATCATCACAATTAACAGTAACATCAGGGGTAAAACTTTTTTCTCTTTATATTTCCATTAATTATATTTTCAACAAGAACTCGGATGACAAGTCCAGTCTAAGTCCATGTGTAATCAATCAGAATGTGCTGTTAACAGCAGCAATTTACAACCTCCCCAACCAATTTCTTGTTAAAGAGAACTAACATATTGTTGTAAATATTTTACTATCAGGAGTTTTTAACAATTTCAATACATAGGGCATTGCTCCCAGAAAAAAGAAGTTACAACCTCCCAGTACTCTTCCCTCATTTGGCCAATAATTGAGTACAATGCCACTTTTGGTATGTACCTTTCCAGGTACTTGCAAATGGAGAAACCACAAAGATTCCTCACAAGGAAAATTCAAGGTCTTCAGCATCTGTCCTATGTGGATCATTTGAAATCACTGTCACTTTATTCTGTTTCATACAGACCACTAGAAGTGATCTCTGTCTTGCATATTAGGCAATCCCGGGTCTATATTATAAGATCGACGGTTGAAAACATCGAACAACATATGGTCGACACCATATGGTCTATGTCTTCAAACATCAACCTTATAAACAGACAAAAAAAAAAGAAAAAAGTACCCTAACAGGTTTAAGCAGGGGGGCAAGTGCCCCTGCACCTCCCACACCCCCCACTACTTAAATATATCAACTCCGAGACCGCACTACATTGCAGTAAACGTAAATCTCCCCTTACAGAGATTTCCATTTACACATTCGAGATTCTGAGCATTTACTATTCTTGTATCGACAATGACAGATTTGACATTGTCGGCTTTTGAGAATATAATATAGACCCGGCAATCTCTGACCCTGATTTATTAAAAATGCTGCATATCTGCAAGTGAAATGGTACACAAGTTACTCACTATAAAGACCTTAACCTTATATGTGACATTAATAGAACCTGCTGGAAGGAAAGATTTGTCTCCCAGAGGTTGCCAACCCTTTGGAAGAGACTCCCACCTCATGTCAAACAGAGCACCTTATTGCCCTCTTCAAATACAGTCTGGACGATTGGATGGGTAACCATAAATTCACACTGGGATTTCACCTGCATCCCTCTTGGACATGGGCATTAGGTGCTAATCATGGAATTAAGGGTAGAACTTGGCTAGGCTTGCAAAGGGCCTAGGGCCATTAGCTTAGCAACTTCCTTTGATCCTATGATCCTATAAGCCTACATGGAAGCTCCTCCGTGGACATTCTTGCTGTCCCTGAAACAATAGCACTAATGTCAATGTCTGCACTTTCCTGTGAGCTATCTGGATCCTTGATAGTGGGCAAGAACTCCTCATTGCTTTTAGTGGTGTCTCTGTAGCAGCCCCATGGTACCCACCTGATTATGGGCCACTGCAGCTGCTGACCTCCATGCAGATGAGATCATGTCAGTGGCCCTATGCCACACCTGTTCTCCATATAAATAGGTCTCTCACTTTCAGGTTCCCTAGCTACATGGTTGACTTTTTTATGGTGTAGATTTAGGGCTGTGAGCAAAGTGGAGATGCAAATGAGGTGTGGACTCATTAAAATTGCTGAATCCCAAATACCTGGCTCTGTGTAGCACATGTAAACATAGCACAGGCACTTCCTCTGTGTTTGCTACTATTGGATTGCAACTGAGAATGATTACTGGTAGGGACAAGAAAAACACAGCAGCAATGCAATCTGTCCTACCTCTAGTGGGTGTGCCAGATTAAACTTACATAGTGTAGAAGTATTTTTATCAAGTTTTGAAATGTAAGTAAGCAGCACACAATTCACAGGTTTTGTTCATTAACATCCAAGCTCCCCTTCATTTATTGACATCTGTATATTATTGCCATTTAATATCCTCACACTTTTTAAGGACAATGATATAGAATGCCTTACAGACTGCATGTCTCAGATTACTGGTCAGATAAGACAAGAATGAACAACAAACACAGAGAAGTAAGACAGAGCTGCATTTTTGCAAGCAGTAATCATAAATGGTTGTGTGATCACTCAGTGTACTACATCCAAAATTAATACACGTACAAATAACTGCTGTGTGATTTCTTAGTACTGTGGATGTTGTTGCAGTTGGTTGTATGTAGAATGATTTCAATTCCCTGCTGTTTTCATGGCAAAGAGGGATATGGCATCCTTACTGTGTTATGAAGGTTCACTGGAGTGAGAGTTCAAATCTAGACCTATGTAGAAATATTTCATGCATACTAACAAACATTTTGTAGTGTTTATTATATAGACTGATTTTCTTCATTTCAGCTACTTTTTTTGCTAGTGTTTGCATGGTGTGTGTCTTAGTGCAAACAAGGGAAATGGAAAAATGAATGTGTGGTGTGGTTGTGCTTCTTGTTTGTGTGAGGCTTAGCAGTGTAGAAACCTAGACTAGTGGTGCACAGAGGAAACAGACAGAACACCTGCAGACAGGGTGTCTGTAAAAGTGTAAAGGTCAAAAAGGATAGAATGCTGCACTTCTTGCATTCCATCAGAGTTGTGCAGAAGTAAGCAAGGTTCCCCAACACATGCAGCCATCGAACACCTGCAGACAGGGTGCAGTCAATAGTTGAAAATGGATACATTCAACTAATTCTGTTGGGCACCATGCAAACATGATAAGAAGTATTACTTGGTGGTTAACACAGAGAACCTAAGAATGAGTAGGAAATTATGGACCTAGTGCTGTGGCAGAAGGTGTAAGTGCAGGGCTGGAACACAAATGATCCTGTGTTCTAGTACATGGTATGCAATCTATTTTTCCTTTTTTGACAGTGCAGTTTGTAACAATAAACTGAAAAATATTCAGGTGATATTTCAGCATTCTTGTGGCAACGTGTAAATGAAGGGGTGCCATACACATGCTCCTGGAGTCTAGTACAGGATATTCCAGACATCTTACTGCTGTTCCATTTCACATTATATTCACTCTCACTTATAGCACTTTAGATAATGGAGCTGATATAAACTATACATATGAGGGATAAGACACCCTTATTGTGTTTTCAGATGTATGACTAAGGTATACTTCTGTATTTCTATGAGTATGAATATGCTATCTGGACTTGGTTTGCTTTCACAATTAAATAAGACATATACAAAAATGGATCTATGTACAAGAACCTTATCAGGTCATGCACATACATATATAAGACCTTAAACTGTCACCTGTATTTATGAATGATTATTGACTATGTTTGAGCAGCACTTCTTCTGTGGCAGAGATAGAAAAATTACCTCTGTGGAAGAAAATGGTTTGTGCCTTATGCCTAAGTTTTAATCCTGCACTTTAAAATTAAGTTTACCATTGTATAAAGCCAAAAACATATGTGTCACATCATTATGCCCCTAGTGCATGTCTGCAAACTTTACTCAGGTAACAGTTACCTTATAATTTTCAATGTATATTTCCAAACTACAACAGCAAACACCCCCCAAACTAAGGTCATGTTTCAAATTAACCTTCCAGCTTACAATATTGCTTTCCTTCCTGTTTGGCACTGCTGCTCTCCACTTAACATCACACAAACACAGTTGGCATCATTGCTCTGTTTGCACACTACCAGTAAATGTGATAACAGGAATTGGTAGGAAAGCATTAGTTGCCATTGCTCTAGTTTGGGTGTTAGACATGTCTGAATTTAGAGGGGAAGTTGCCAAGTTTAGGGCACAGAGGTGGGGTGTCCAGGAGTGCAGGATATTTATTGGACTCCTGGTAAAGTGCCACAGCCAAAGGCTTCTGCAGGGGGACTATTCTGGTTCTCAGTAGAAGTCTCAAGCTTGGAGTAGTATGCCTCAGGCTGTATCCAGTGCTACTGGCATCCCACACATTGGAGAACAGAGTAGCCATAATTTTAATGACATACAGAGGTGCAAAAGGGATACCCTCAACCAGTGGTTGAATGAATTTCAAACTGCTGACATCCCTCAGCTATGTAAGTATGATAATAGAGATTATTTGTAATACTTAGAAAGCTAAATATAGGCAAGACTGGTATGGACAGTGCTCTTCTGGTCTTTTCTGTTCTTACTGCAGCTAATGCAGAAATAGAGTTCAATAGATGGGTTCATGCTGGTTGAATGGATAGACTGAGGGAAGCAAGTGGTATGTATGTGGCACAAGATAAGTATTATTGTAGCTTTAAATGTTAAAGATAGATTTTTTATACAGTAATAGTAAATTGAACATGCATATCCTAACTGTAAAAGCAAGTATGCATGCATTTGTCTGTAGCACACACTAACTTTAACAGCCAGGTATTACACTGTAGTAAGATATTGTGGGTTCAAATACCACTAGTAACAGCTATACAGTACTGTGTTTCTTCAATAATAGTACATTAAATTAAACTCTATATAAGTGGCATAAATGCCCTGCTGTTAACTGTAACTGGATGAAGCATATGTGCAATATACGCACATTTCAAGGATTACTTTCAGAAATCTGTTGTTATAATGCATAGTTGTTAGGACGTATACTTATATGTAATACCTCAGAAAAATAGTTGTATAATTGTGTTAATGCAATATATGTCACATATGATGGTACTAATTTTATCTCTTTTTTTCCTCCCACCCCAACCCTTATTTCTCTTTTTTATTTTCTATTATGTGCCATCAAAATGTCTCCATGTCATCCATCTGTACCAAATCACTATATGCGTCACAATGCATCAAGGTAGGCCAGGCCAGTGGATCAGCCTGCCCCTGCTCCAAAGGCTCCAGCACCGATGACCAGCACATCTGGGACCCAACCTAGCAGCACTGCCTCTGTTGCCCTTGCACTACCTGAAGCATCAGGTAAATCTGCCCTGGTAGCTGGTGCTGTGGTACCCTTTGGGAGCAGTGGAGGTGGTGGGGATTTCATCACTTGACAGGAGATGCCAGAACTGGTGGATAGGGTTGTGCACTGCACCATTGGTATATGCCTACAACAGATAGAGTGGCTGCTCTCCCTCATGGTACTTAGGAGGAGAAGACATCAAGCATGCCAGCCACCAGTTTAGTAAGGGGACAGTGATGACAGTCCAGTGGGACAGGACTAGATTCTCACTGTCTCCATTTTTGCTGGGCATGATTTTCACTGTCTCCATGCTTGATGGGAATGAGCCTGTGTTGTTTCTTCCCTCACCTCAAACATTGCCATCCCCAAACTTTTGTGTCCCTCACTGACCCTTTCTCTTGCCTTGTTTGCCTTGTTTACTTGCATTTGCTTCCTCACCTACCCAACTTACCTGACCCAGAAATACCTACATCTCTTCCCAGTATTTCTCTCTTACTGAATTAAAAACAAAAAAGGCAGCTGTACCACAAAATATATTGTCCCATATATAGCTCTCCATTTCACACGTGTCTTGTCTTCTTGACATACTTGATTTGGTCCAGATGGCTATACAACATGATTCCATTGTTGTCAACTGTCTTAATGGAGGTGACAGTCCAAATTCAGCTAATATTCTGCACATATTTTCAGTTTTCACTGTAAAAAATGGATAGCTATGCCTCTTTCCTACCTCCATCCTGCCTGCACATTCCTGTATTGCTTTCCCTTTGTTCTTCCCCTGCTTGCTCCCCATTTTACCACTTTCCTATCTACCCCATTTTACCACATATAATCTGGTCAAAAAAATAGAATCACACACAACACACATATGTACCAGAAAAAGCAATGGGTACCTTAATTTATTGGCCTCTATGTTTGCACAGAGTATGGCATAGCACACCAATGCCAAGTGACAGTAAGTGCCCCCATAATGCTACAGTTACCTCCATGCAATGCCGCTTAAACCCATTGTGCTATGCCAACACACAGCTACACATGTAGTATTAAGAATCAATGTAATTTAATTATCACTGTTTATTTAAAAGTATTAGATACACCTGGATTTGAACCCAGTATCATCAGGGCTCAAGAAGAAATATGTTAATGCATTTACCCCTGCTGCCACAGAGTCAGCTAAGCAGCAGGTGTGTTTCATACACTCAGCACTAACTCTCAGAATTTTTGCAATGAGATCTGCATTTGCACACTGCTTAACTATGCATAAACAAGAAAAGTAATGGAAACATGTATCTCACATGTGCAAACACTTTGCCAGCCATTGCTCAAATCCATTGCTCACCACTGTGCTATGTAAAGTCACTATTAGCATGTATTAGTGCTGTTTACTGTACATTTACTCTATATGCCATGAAACTACATGTGCAAACATAACAAAACTAAAGGCCCTATATAACAATATGTCGCATATTTACAATGCAGCCATGTGTTGCCAGCCCCCATGCACTGCACCCCTTGTCTCTCAGTACTTTTCACAAATGTATCAACTACACTACATAAATTAATAACAAATGTGTGATATGCAATGCACATCAATCTGGTAACATGCAGAACCAGAACTATCTTCACAGGTGAACATACCTTCACACCCATCAACTGACCCAGGGAACTATCGTCCCATAAGCCTAACCAGCCTTATGTGCAAGGCTATGAAAAGAATCATCATGGACCTTGTCCACAAGGACATAGGCAACCTTCAAAACTCTTGACCCAACCCAGTGAATGTCACCAAAACCCTGGATGAGGGGAAAACAGTACATATCGTCTATCTTGATTTATTTAAGACCTTTGAAACAATCCCCCATTCAGGTATAACATAGATACTCTTCCATCTAGGGATTAAGCCAGGTATTACTAGATGGTTAACCAACTGACTCATTGAAAGAATGCACACTGTCAAAGTCGGAGAGTCCACCTCCATCAGTAGACCAGTTACCAGTGGAGTACCATGAGGAAATGCGCTGGGCCCTCTACTGTTTGGAAACTGTTTCTCACAAATCCAGATGAAGGTAGATGGCCTGTGGCTTACCAAGTTTGCAGATGACTGTATACTGGGTGCAATAATATAGATGTTAACATATTACAGAAAGGGCTGACACAGACAAATGATTGGTGCCAAACTCACTGACTGAAACTTAACACAAAAATGCCTCATTGTCCCCTTTGATAAAGAAGTAGCCCCTGCTAATTATGATACACATAGCACCCCTCTAAGCTCAAGCTCAGTGGTGTGAGATTTGGGAACACAGGTTAATAGCAATCTAAACTTCAATCTCCATGTGTCCATAGTGGTAAGAAAAGCATTCTACAATGCACACCTCATAAATAAGGCCATCTCATTCAAGACCAGGGAGGTCATAGCTCTGCTGTACTCTACCCTTTTCAGACCACTAATTGAGTGCAATGCTCCCTTCTCTATGTACCTCACCAGACACCTGCAACAACTGGAGAGACCACAGAGGTTTCTGACCAAGAGAATCCAAGGCCTCCAAAACATGACAAACATGGAAAGACTGAAAGCCCTGTCACTGTACTCAGAATCATACAAGCTGTTGAGAGGCAGCCCGTGCCTGGCATACACAGCAGTCTCAGACCCTGCCTTAATGGAAATGCTGGACATCTGCAAATCAAACGGGACAAGAATAACTTGCTCCAGGGATCACAACCTTGCCTTTGACATAAACAGAACACGCTAGAGAGACAGATATATCTCTCAGCAATTACCATGCCTCTGGAATAGACTCCCACTGTATGTGAAACAAAGCTCCTCAATGACCCTATTCAAGCACAACCTTGACAACTGGATGGGTAACCATAAATTCACCCCAGAGGTGGCACCTATGCCCCTCATGGACAGGGGCAGTCAGTGCTGATCACAATATTGCACTGCTAGCAATGACCATCTAACGATGGCCAATAAGGGTACTCAGGTTTTTACATGGCTAGGTTTGTAAAGGCCCTGGGGCCATTAACCTAGTAACCTCCTATGACCCTATGAACCTATACAGGCCTCTCAACATCTTCTCTCCTTCATCCACTATAAGTTGTCCTTCAACCTTGTAAGAGTTCGACTTGTGCCATGGCTCTTGTATAAAGTACTGAGCCCTCTAGGCTGTATACTTAGATAGGTAGGGGGTTCTCTTCTCACTGCAGTCAAGTATGTGCTTGTGTGTGTGTGTGTGTGTGTGTGTGTGTGTGTGTGTGTGTGTGTGTGTGTGTGTGTGTGTGTGTGTGTGTGTGTGTGTGTGTGTGTGTGTCTAGCCAGAAGAGTATAAGTGTGTATCCTACAGTAACCACACCAGTCCCATGGATTGACAGTATTTTGACACTTGCACATGCCCATGCATTCATTTCATGCAAGCCTCCCAACCATTTCTTTCCAAAATCCACTGCTATCATCCACTATAAGTTGTTCTGCACCTTTGTAAAAGTAGACTTGTGCCATGGCACTTGCATAAAGTTCTGAATTCTGTAATCTGTGTACTTAAATAGGTAAAGGTTCTGTTCTCACCACAGTCAACTGCAGTGTGAGTGTGTGCGTGTGTGTGTTTGTGTTTGTGTGTGTGTATGTGTTTGTGCATTCACTTAACATTACAGAAAGTATGCTACACCAGCATGTGGGAAACTGTTATTACCATATTCTCCTCACTAGACACTGCTGATGTCATCAGCTATAAATTGTTGTCTGAGACACTCCAAGTCAGATTTGAGCTGTGACACTTGCCTTAAATACAGAGTTCTTTAGTTAGATAAGTAGGGATTCTTTTCCTACTGCAGTCAATTAGTGTGTGGGTCTGTGTTTGTGTACTTGCCTGACATTACAGAGAGGCTTTTACACCAGAATGTAGGACACTGTTATTACCATATTCTCCTCACAAGACACCGCTGACATCAGCTGTAAAATGTTGTCTGAGACACTCCAAATCAGACTTGAGCTGTGGATCTTGCCTTAAATATAGAGTTCTGTAGTCTGTGTACTTAGATAGGCAGGGGTTCTGTTCCTACTGCAGTCAGTTGGTGTGTGTGTTTCTGTACTTGCCTGACATTGCAGAGAGCCTGTTACAACAGTATGTAGGACACTGTTATTACCATAGGTTCATAGGTTCATAGGTTCATACTAGGCTATCTGCTCTAAGGCATTTATAAGCCTAGCCCAAATTTTTGTGGCTTACGCCACCCCTTATATGAAAAAATACTGTGCCCATTAGTTTGTTGTGCCTCTGTCCAGCAGTGACACAGAGATGATTCCCGGGATAAACCTACGATCTCCCATCCACAGGTCTAGATTTCTCTTGAACAGAGTCAGCGAGGTGCTCTGCCTCACATGGACCGGGATTTTATTCCACAGCATAGGTCTCTGGTGATAAATCTATCCTCCAGCACGTCCTATTTATATCCGTGCTAAGGTTTAAGTCGCTTGCTCTAGTGGTTTTGGTGGATTTGGATTTTTGAGGTGGAGCATGTCCATTAATTCCGGGTTGGACATGGCCTTGTATGTCAGGCACATGTCACCTCTGAGCAACTGAATAGAGCTGGAGTTTCTTCAATCTGGCAGCATATGACAGATTTTGGAGTCCCTTTATCCTTTTGGTGAGGAACTTTTGGGGTCTCTCCAATTGCTGCAGATGTCGGGTGAGATACATCCCGAATGGGGCATTGTACCGATCATTGGTCTGATAAGTGAAGTACAGGGGAACAATGACCTCACTAGATCTGGATGTGAATCCCTTCATGATCAGGTGGGCAATGTAGAAGGTCTTTCTAACCACTTTAGCAATGTGAGTGTCAAAAGAAGGCCACTGTCAACCTGGGTCCCCAGGTCCCTGATAACCTCTTCTGTGCTTAGTGGATTGCCACCTATATGGTAGCTTGGTTACCTTGTTTTTCGAAAGGTATGACTATACATTTTGGCGTTTAACTTCAGGCCATGGCTCTGGCACCAGCTATCTGTTTCCATGAGTCCCTTCTGAAGGATATCCGTGTCCGATGCACTTTCCACTATGGCACCCAGTTTGCAGTCGTCTGCAAACTTTGTCAACAAAGTCCTGCCATGTTGGCCTGTACTTCTGAAGTAGATGCCAAACAATAGGCCAAGGACCGAGGCCCTGTGGGACACCACTTGTGACTGCCTTGCCGTCTGACACAGCGCCAGCAACTCTAACCCTGTGGGTTCTGTCCTCAAGCCAGTTTGCAACCCATCTTGTGACATATGTGTTTACATTTAAGCTGGTAGTTTTCTACAATACTATTGTGTGGTCAAGGTAGGCTGTATGGACTGCCTTTCCTCATCAATGGCCTTGGTGACTGTTTTGAAGAAGTCGACCAAGTTCAAAGGCATGATCTTCCCTTGACAAAGCCAAACTGGGTCGGGTCCAATGTCTGCAAGTCCTTGTTTATGAGCTCCATTATGATCCTCTCCATAGCTTTGCAGACTAGACTTGTTTTGTGGAGTGGGACCACAGTTGCGCCACTCCTTGGGCACGTATCCTGTGGTAAGGCTGAGATTAAACAGCTGCCTTATGTGCGGGTTTAATTCCTCATTTAGCTCATGGGGACACCATCCGGTCCCATTGATGCTGTGTTTTTAGCTTTAGAGAGCAGCTTTCACCTGCGCATTTGAGATGTCCGGGAGGCTACACTCGGCTGGGATAGTTATCTCAGGGGTGAAGTTTGCACTGAACCTGTCTGCCAGTATGTTGGCAATGTCTGTGGGTTCAGTGATTTTTGTATCATTTTGGACTAATTCTGAGCATATCTGGGAGTTTCACCCAGGTTCCTAACATAGCTGAAAAAGGCCTTATGATTGTCCTTTGAATCCATGGCAATTTTTCTCTCAAAATTGGCCTTAGTTGATTTTATGAGTGCTCGTATTTTTTACTAATAATGATCAGGGTGACTTCCTTTTATGGATTTTGTTCAATCATGTAATAGCTTTCTCCTCTTATTGTAAAGTTTGTTAATGGCTGGGGTCCACCAGACTGGACGTTTGCCCTTTGTGGAAAGAGTCTTGGTTTTATTTGGGATTGCCTGATCCATGCAGTCCTGGAGGTGTTCATAGAAGGCATTTGTAAGGGCTTCCACAGCTGGTTGTGGTTTCCTCTGGCTCAGGGGCCTTGAAGGATACCACACCAGTCTTGAGTAGTGTGAAGTTTGCTTTAGAAGTTCTTCACTATGGTCTTTTGTTTATGTGGATTTCAGTGAGATTAGTTTATGATCAGATCTCACCAATGAGGGATATACTTCGTGTGCATTTTGTCCCCATGTTTGTGACAATGAGATCTAGTATATTTTCTCCTCTGGGAACAGTGACTAGCTGTTCCATGGCATTCAATTTATGAACTCCAGGAACCGTTGGGCTAGGAAGTTAGGGCTTGAGTAATGTTCCCAGTCTATATTCGGGTAGTTGAAGTCACCCAATATGATGGTGTTTGGAGATACATTTATACCTCCAGTGTCTTCAGGAAGGCTGTGTGGGGTTCCTGAGTTTGAGAGGGTGGCCTGTAGCATGCTACAATTTGTAGAGCAGTTTGCCTATGGTTAGTTGCACCTGGATGGTTTTTGCCACCAACCTGGAGGTGTGGGTATCCTTTATGAATATGGATACCCCCTCCTTTTGTGGTGTGGTCCGGGCATGATATGAGGTAAAACCTAATAGTGCCGGGGTGCTCTCAGGAGCCTTGAACCAGGTTTCAGTTACAGCACAGACATCGATGTTCTCCATACTGAGAAGGGCCTCGAGATTTAGACTTCTGGCATTGAGCAGCATTACCCTCAGTTTCTTCCCATTTTTGTTTTCTAGGGTGGTAGGTTTAGAATTTGAGCCTTGCCTTTGTGCATATTCTCCTCACCAGACACTGCTGTTGACAGCAGCTATAAAATGTTGTCTGAGACACTCCAAGTCAGACTTGAACTGTGAATCTTGCTGCAAATACAGAGTTTTGTAGTCTGTGTACTTAGATATGTAGGGATTCTCTCTCACTTCAGTCAACTGTGTGTGTGTGTGTGTGTGTGTGTGTGTGTGTGTGTGTGTGTGTGTGTGTGTGTGTGTGTGTGTGTGTGTGTGTTTGCACTTGCTTGACATTGCAGATAGCCTTTTGCACCAGCATGTGGGAAATTATTACATATTCTCAGACAGTCCAAGTCAGACTTGAGCTGTGGCACTTGCCTTAAATACATGTGTACTTAGGGGTTCTGTCCTCACTGGAGTCAATTGATGTGTGTGTGTTTGTACACTTGTTTGACATTACAGAGAGCCTTTTAAACCAGAATGTAGGATACTGTTATTACCATATTCTCTTTACCAGACACTGCTGATGTCATCAGCTATATCTGATTTGTGGATGTGCACTATTCCCACAATGGCAAGTTCAGAGACTGGCCTGGAGGTCAGGTAGAAGTCACCTCATCCTATACAATACATATTACATTGACATGGCTTTCAGTCTATCCACATACATTATGGTATGGTTTGTAGACCCTCTGATTTCTTGGTGAGAAACTCATGTGTTCTCTCCAGTGGCTGCATGTGTCTGGTGAGGTACATGCATAAGTGAGCATTATACTCTATTGATTTTTTGATTAGGTTCTAGTTCACTCCTGTAATATAATCCTCCGATCTGAATATGATGGCGTGACTTATGATGTGCACAGTATAGGTTTTCCATACCAGTGTGGACACTTGGTGACCGAAGTTAAGATTGCTATCTATGTGTGTTCCCAGGTCTTGCATCACTGGGATTCAGCATAGCAGGACTGTTATCAATGCTGTAATTGGCAGGGAATTCCACTTTGCAGAAGGGCAACATAAAGGCACATTTTGCATTTTTTGTAGATTTGTAGACTGTGTGGCTTTGTCACCAATCATTTGTCTGCATCAGCCCCTCCTGTAGTATGTTATTATCATCATTGGTGGACTCAATGATTGCATCCAGTATGCAAAAATTGGCAAATGCAGTAAGCTAAAGGCTGTATATTTTAGCATGAACTGTCAATAAATAGATTCCAAACAGTAAAGGGCCAAGCAAAGATCCCTGGGGTATGCCAGAGGGGACAACACTACTATTACAGGTTGATTCACCAACTTTCACAGTATGTTTTCTGTCAGTGAGCCAACTGGTTACCCATCTAGTGATGTAAGGGTTTATCCCCAGCTGGGAGCAATTCTCAATGGTACCTGTGTGGAGGATTGCGTCCAAACCCTAAGCCAGATCAGAATAGGCAGTATGCACTGTCTTACCTTCATCCAGGACTATCACACAGAATCAATGGGCTGTGACAACATCACAGACCACCTATAGCACGATTCAGAAGATGCACCTTCCTGACACAGATGAATACGCACTTCAACACCTTCCACACAGACTATGTTCCCATAGAAAGGTGTACATCAACATGCATCACTCTCATTTGAGGGATCAGCACCCAATGTATGCATGTATATGCACATCCTGACTTTCCACATCTGTGAAATAGACCAACATGTCATCATGGACCTTTTCTGAATGGACAGTAGTAATATCTTGGCTGTGTGAAACAGACCCATGTGAGTTCTTAATGCTACATCATGTCTGCTACAACAGTTAGATGTCCTCAAAAAGTTCATTGAGTGTATGCATGATGGCAACACTATCATGCTTTGAACTTGACAAGCTAATTGCATTTGACACATATCCACAGTGAGGTTATTTACTCAAAACTGTCAGATGTGGCCATAAACACCTATATCTCCAAGTGGGGAGACCACTGTATCACATACATGGCATCTAAATATATTGAAATGAATGAAGTGACATATATCTCAGGTCCAGTGATCAGGTCCATACATCAGGGTTGTCTGCTAGGCCCTTTCCTGTCCAGTATTTAAGTCACAGATGTCAAGAATGACATACACATCCTGTGCCCAAACAACTGTCTGAAGGACTACAGATTGTGGGCAATAATTGACTCCAGCTGTGATATTAGTATAATGCAGACAATATTAACACACACCAAAGAATGCTGCCACAGCCATGACAACATCTGAAATGAAACAAAAATATGGGAGGATTTGTTGCATCAGGAAAACAAACACACAACCCAAGGATAATGTAGACATCATACCCAACAATCAGACCAATAGGTATGTGACCTGTGTCCT
Organism: Protopterus annectens; assembly: GCF_019279795.1. Lineage (NCBI taxonomy): Eukaryota > Metazoa > Chordata > Ceratodontiformes > Protopteridae > Protopterus > Protopterus annectens. The sequence continues at coordinate 1,973,497,405 of NC_056731.1, forward strand.
GGGGTAGATGGTATGTGGAATGTTCACCAGCATGTGGCCACAATACTCACTACTCCCTTGTATGTAACACAACTACTGAGTATGTGAAGGACATCGACATCACAGGCTATATTACCACAGTAGTTCACAGCCTTCATCACACCAATAACTGAGTTCATGCACTCTTCTTCATGTACCTCCCTACACACCTTCCAGTGATGTGTAACTGAAGCATTACACCTTTGCCACAGTGATCTGTCACACATCTTATTAGCCATACCTAGGTATTCTTTTTGTGGCATAAAAATTACTGTCTGATGATGCAGAACCCCCATCAAGTTGTTATACCAGATGCATGTGTGATACCTGTTCCGGTGATGCACCCGGTACATACATACCTGTTTGACAACATTGATAGAATGGGTAATGTGTGTGTGTGTGTGTGTGTGTGTGTGTGTGTGTGTGTGTGTGTGTGTGTGTGTGTGTGTGTGTGTATTTGCTATGTACACAGGTTAGCTAGCTTGTATTGATTGCAATGTCACATACAGGTATAGCAGTCTCACTCCTAACACCTGCGGCAGATCTTGCAGTGTTAGGACAATGCGTGTGATTACCCTCATTGAGTGTGGCTATGTCATAATAGATGTACAAGCGTGTTTGTACTGAACCATCTCTGATCATTCTAAATCACATATGTGTCAGAGACATGGGATTACTTGTGGTATTATTCTGATATTGTTCATGATTTTGTGTGATTTGTTTTTTATTGCTGTTCATGAGCCTTTACCTGTGTCCCACTTGCTGGAGAGATCTTCTTAGATTCCATTCATATTCAGGCAAATCAGTTTGCACAGCTTCACAATATGCACCTTACCCCAATTGTATATACATCATATATGTCAGTCACCCTGCTAGACAGGGGTCCAGGGAAGTAAATACTGCTGGAAGAAATAGCCAGGGAATTGTTATGGCTAGTCTTGTATAGGCCCTAGGGCCGATAGCCTAGTACCAACCTATGAACCTATAGCATCCCTCATAGATATCCTCTGCATTATATAGACATCTTCTCCATTTTTATGTCAATTTGTGTGACAGTCACATAATACACATTTTCACTGTGCAGTCCGTACTGTACCATACTGAGGTGGGATTGGTGTTGCTGCTGTAACTGTCTTCCATTGACATGCCCTCATCTGCTGTACATTAGGTTGTTTCACCTGTCCTTTTTCTCTGTGTTTATTCCTACAGTTTATCTCTGTGTCTCTATCCACTACACACACTTCCCCTGAGTGTTTATTTTATATGGCAGTCTATGTACCCTTAGATAATTTACACAACTTAGGTACAGAATACCTGGAATGGGATTTCACAGTACTCTTCACTATATAGACTGTCCTGTACTGTGTTTGGACCATATACATAACTGTATGTTAAGCCCTGGTAATCACAGTGGGGCCTTTCTGTGCACTCCCATTAATCTACTGTGCTCTGAGGTAAACAGATTTGCTATCTGTGTTGCTTTACATGGGTTCCTGGCCAGCAACATTTCTAATTTATATTTAAATGCAGTGTGTGGCATGAATATGTAATTAGCACTGCTTCTCACTGAGCATTACCATGCACACATGTAAACTCTATGTAGACTTTGTGTGAAGTCTCCACAGACTTTATTGAATCCCAGGGAATGTGTTTCTTGGTGGCTGAATTAAACTTTCTGATTCTGAAATCCCAACCACTGTTGGCAATTTCAAAGTGTGCACAAACAGTGATTCTTTTTGTTTTATGAGTTTATTTCTTCTGTGTATGCAACATTTGAGTTGGTATACATAAATTCAATGGTGTGCAGGCTTGTATTCATGTAAGGATGTAGAGAGCCTCTACAAAAATGCTTACTTTTAGGCTTTCTGCTGGTTTGAATTCCAAATGAGTTAAACTCATTGAATCTTAACCTCATTGAGTTGAGCATTATTGACTCCTAGGTGAAACTTGAAAAACAAATAGTGTTTCAATAAAGACATTGTGAGTTCACTCTGACAAGTGGCATATTTATCTAGTAATTATCAAATGAAGTCATTCCCAGTACTAGACCTTGCTTGACCTTGAAAAATGAGCAAAAAATGATGTAGCTAATATTTTGGTGGGCTCCAGTCCACCAATAGAGGGGATTTTAACCAAACTGAACTTTATTTGTTTAGGTGTAACATAAACTAACAGTATGACAAACTAAGATCCTTTGCCCTTTGTTCATGCTTGTATATTAAAAGCTTGCAAAACTACATAGCAGGATAGGTCTCTCTAGTACATACATAAATGTTCTGAATTTTGAAGATTTAGCAAATCTGAACATATTCAAAACTGAAATAAAAAATGGAAACAAAATAAGGTTGAGTATTGTGAGCACAGATGTCCTTCCATATAAAATGTATATAAAATAATTGACACTGCATACTAAACACCTATTTTACATGAAAAAATGTCTCACTTCCCCCATTTCTTGACAAATGAAGCTCAATAAAATACAAAGTTGTGTTAGCTGTATTCATCTTTATCACTGATTACAAAACTAATGTCATTTAATATTTATTGACGTCCAACTAGGACAGAGCCTATTTTTAGCAGAGGCCTGGGGAGAAATGCTCCAGAAACATGTCTTTGGAATGTGGGGAAAAACAGAGTACCCCGAGGAAACCCACATGAATGCAGGGAGGATATGTAGACTTTGCACAGAAGGCATCCCAGCTGAGAATCAAACCAGAGAACCTCTTGCTATGAGCCACACTGCACTGCCCATACAAAATATAAGCAGTAGTTGCTAAACAAATGAGAATTTGTTTTCACAATTTCCAAACACATATTAACATCTTAAAACAAGGAAATATAAATAAGAACTTAAGACATTCATTTTCATATATATTGACATACTTTTTTCAACAGCAAAGTAGGTATTGCATATTTTCTGTGATTACACAGGATAGCAACAAAAGTTACATTTCGAAAATGAAAACTTACCAAGCCCAGTTAAGCAGAAAAAAAAATCAGAAGTAGTCAGCATTGCATTCAGCCTTTTTGGTATTGACTGCTTTTAGAAAAACACAAAAATAGTATTTGTTGTGGGATAGTGAAGTCCTGAGAAATCCCACACGTCAAGTAACCTACTAGTGTAAGAAGAATGAATGCTTGAACTTTAATTTTCCAAGGTACAACTCACCAACTATCAGAGTCCCTGCACAGGAAATCATTGTTGGTGAGTTGGGACAGAAGTATTTCTCTTTTAGAGGAATTTCCCCCCTTTTTTGAGTTTGTGAAACCATGGAGTAGGTATATATAACATTGGAGGGATGGAGGGGTTGCCTCCCACATCAAGGGGGGGGTGGTTTGTGCCCCAACAAAAAAACACCTAAAATGGTGTTTTTCGGCAGGATTTTTCTAAAAATTGCATTTCTAAGATTATGATCCATGGTGCATTCACATTAATGCATTCGTAGCAGATGTATCTGCATCTTTTTAAACATAGTAATCACCACAGCATCAGGTTAAAGTGATTCCCCACATGCATCTCCCTTTCTTCAAATTCCAGTAGAGTTAATTGTTTAGTAATGAATGCATTTTATCTCATTCAATAGTGGGTTTTATTCTTTTTCTGTGGTCAGTCCAGCTGGGCAAGCTTCAGTTTAGGAGTGTCATTCTTTTTTTCTACTGTTTTCTTTTTCCACATACAATATTTTGTTTGAACTGTACATTATTGCATAAGTAGAAATGTGATAAGATATGCAGACTTATCAGAACTATTTTACCTTATGGACCACCACAATTCTTGTTTAATATTAGCTCAGATGTGCACTGCTCAAGCTAACATCCTAGTCAAGAGATCGGGTTGTACTACATGTGTGAAAAGGTAAGTTCTATCATTTCACATAAACATTTAACTAGAGCCGCTGTAAAGGTAAATCCACTCACCCTTAGCCATTATCTCATGACTGGGTTTTAACAAAGTAACATATAAGGATCTCTTCTTTCTTTGTTCATTATCTTCCATTCCTTGATATCTGGCCATGACACTGTGGGTTTCATTTTTCCCCACAAAGGTTCTTAGTACAGACAGAAAGGTCATATTATATAAAACGACCAATGCTACATGAACTATTGGCAGCTACTTGACAGCCCTTTTTTGTTCAAACATTGTGTTGTATTTTCAGTGCGTAACTGTCAAATACTGAACTCCGGGTCACCATAACACAATGTTGTTGTTGTGTCTTTCGGCTTTTCCCGGTTAGGGGTAGCCACAGTCGAACTCCGGTCCGCTAATGATTGGCAGTAGATTTTCACGTGCCGAGTTCCCAGCCCTGACGCACAACCTTCAATGAAGGTACATCCATTCACGCATGTCTCCACACAGAAGATGCCCTAGCTGAGAATCGAACGGGACAACGTCTTACTGTGAGGCGACAATGCTACCGCAACACCACCACTGCAGCATCACCATAACACAATGTCATGCCTTAATAGCAAAATGTGTACATCCTAAAAAACTTAGCATTATGACGCCTAACAAAACTCGTATATTCTCATAATGCAATGTTGTACTTTTATACCAAAATGTGTATCACCCCATAACACAATATCATGCTTTAATAGCAAAACCTGTATGTCACCATACCCCAACATTATCATTTCAAACCACAGCTTGCATGTCCCTAAACGCTGATGTCATCCTGCCATACCAAAACTTGCATTTCCTCATAACCGAGGATATTACTTTCATAACAAAACTTGTTTGGCAGCATAATTAAACATCATGCTTCATACCACAACATGTCCATCCCTATAACTTGATGTCATAATTCCATATGAAAACTTGGACATCCCTATAGACCAATGTCATGATTCCATACCAAAGCTTGTACAAGCCTATAGACCAATGTCATGGTTCCATACCAAAACCTGTAATCCCTATACAACAATGTAATGATTTCAAACCAAAACTTGTACATCCCAATAGATTAATGTCATGATTCTGTACAAAAACTTGAACATCCCTCTAGACCACTGTCATGATTCCATAAAAAGACTTGTACATCCCTATAGACCAATGTCATGATTCCTTACCAAAACTTGTACATCCTTATAGAACAATGTCATGATTCTGTATCAAAACGTGTACATCCCTATACACCGATGTCATGATTCCATACCAGTTGTGCTACCCTATAGACCAATGTCACGATTCCATAGCAAAACATGTACACCCCTATACACCAATGTCATGATTCCATACCATCACTTGTGCTTTCCTATAGACCAATGTCATGATTCCATACCAACACTTGTGCTTCACTATAGGCCAATGTCATGATTCCATACCAAAATGTGTATATCCCTATAGACCAATGTCATGATTCCATACCAAAACTTGTACATCCCTATAGACCAATGTCATGATTCTATACCAAAACTTGTACATCCCTATAGACCAATGTCATGATTCCATCCCAACACTTGTGCTTTCCTATAGACCAATGTCATGATTCCATCCCAAGACTTGTGCTTTCCTATAGACCAGTGTCATGATTCTATACCAAAACTTGCAAATCCCTATTGACCAATATCATGATTCCATACCAAAACTTGTCCATCCCTATAGACCAATGTCATGATTCCATACCAAAACTTGTACAACCCTATAGACAAATGTCATGGTTTTATACCAAACTTTGTATGTCCCTATAATAAATACATCATTCTTTTATACCAAACCTTTTATGTCCCAATAACACATTAACACACCATGCTTGCATACCAAAACCTGTATGTCAGTCCATACCTCTCAACTGTCCCTGATTTTCAGGGACGTCCCTGACTTTGACTCAAATTTTAGCTCTGTCCCTCTTAATCCCTCCTAAAACTAGTGACTTTCGGAGGAAAGGTGGTGAATTACACTTAATGAATAATGACAATAATTAAGAGTTATAGACTTCTTTTACTTCAGAAAATGTGTATTAATTCATATGCTTTGATTCTGTCAATGTTTCAAGTTAATAGCACTAATATTTTAAAAGTGTCCCTGATTGTCCCTGATTTTTTCTTGACTTGCCCCTGATTTTGTTGAAATTTGTCCCCGATTGGTTGACAGATCTGTATGTCACCATAACCTGTCTTGCTTCTATATCAAAAGTTGTATGTTCAAATAACCTGATATCATGCTTACATAACAAACGTTGCTTGTCACCATAACCCAATGTCATTCTGTCATACAAAAACAATTTTTTTTCTGCATAGCCAACATGGGTTCATAGGTACTAGTCTAACTGTCCTTGACAATTATCTTATTTGGGAATCATACCCTGCACCTGGTGTTTATAAGGTAAACACCTTAACCATTATGCCAACCCCTAAGCCCACTGTGCTCCCATATAAGAACTTATCTGCCCCATAGCAAAGTGTCAAGCTGCCATACCAAAACATGTTTTCCCGGTAACCCATCATGTTTCTACTCCAAAACATATATGTCCCCATAACCCAACGGCATGCTTTCATATAAGAACTTGTATATCCTCATAATGTTTTGTCATACTTCTGTATCAAAACAATCATCTGCGACTTGATGTCATGCTTCTATAAAAATAAAGTGTGTGTCTACATAACTCATCTTCCTTATTCAATACCAAAAACTTGTATGTTCACAAAACCAAACAAATGCTTATTTAACAAAGTTTTTGTGTGTGTCCTCATAATCCAGGTATAACATCTCTGTAGTAAAGCTTGTTGTCACCATAGCCCAATGTAAGTGTCCAAACAGTTATGTTCCCATGACTCGATGTCATACTTCTGTATCAAAATCTCTTGTTTCTAAATAACCCAAGGAAGAATGAATGGTTGTACCGGAACCTGGACAAGTCTACCGGAAAGCATGTAGCTACCTGCATTTATTTTGGGACTAATCCTAAACTGGTATTAAACACAATTAGGGATTTGCTATTGTATTTCAAGTCCAGAAGAAGACTGAATTAAAATATAAATATTTGTTAGCAATACAAATCCTTTGACAAAACCGAACTAGCTTGGGACAATAGATTGTATGTTACTTTTGTCCTTGTTTATTAATTCCATGGTGATCCTCTCCATAACCTTAGAGATGAGGCTAGTCAGACTTATGGGTCTATAATTAACCAGGTCCATTAATACCACACCTTTGTGCAGGGGGATAACTGTTACTGCCCTCCATTTGTCCAGCACAAAGCCTGTTTGGACACTGATATTAAACAGTTTCTGTAAAGAGTTTGATATGTCCTCTTTCAGGCTGGTCAGCAGGTCACCTGGTATGTAATCTGGCTCCATAGAAGTGGTAGTATTGGGCTTGGAACATGCTTTGAGGATTTGTTATTGGGAGATTCAAGGAAAGGGTGTATTTGAGGGTCCTGTGTGATCACTGCTCCTATGCATATCATTCAACAGTGCCTGATTTTGCAGGACATCCTTGATTTGTCCTTATATTGTTGCCCTTCTCTTCATAAAAGATTTGGTTTTCTGGAAAATCATTGAGGATTACTATCAGTCAGTAATGCCAGACATTTGAGTATACCACTTCTTATTGTTCAGAAAATGGATGTTGATACAAATCAGTTGTTCGTTTAACTCTTTCATTGAAGTGGAGTAATATTTAAAATTTTCCCCTAAATTTGAATCTTTGTCCTGTTATTTATGACTTTGTCCAGAACTCCTGAGCAAAGAAGCTAAAAAATATGCTCCAATAGCTACCTCTGATGTGTCAGTATAAATGATTATAATGAGTTTACTGAAATCTGAGGATGTTAAAACAGGCTTTAAAGATAATGCATTTCAACTGCTTACAAGGATTATCTGCCCCCACTGTCCACTTTTCTTTAAGGGACATCTTTGCCTTTGTCAAGTCTGTAAAAGGCATATTATAGATTAAAAATGAGGTACAATTTTTCTTAATGACAGGAATTGGTCATTTTCTCACTTCTAGCTTTTCTTTTTGGGGTCTGACAACTGCCGTTTTTATTGCATGTCATACATATTTTACCTCAGGCATGCCTGGCTTGCATTGGAGTACTGACTCTCAACCAGGCTTGTTTCAGAGAATCTGACACAAGCTGTACCTTAGCTAAATGGAAGTCTCAGTTCTCTGTGTGTTTTAGAACACTGTCCATGCAAGCAGCAACATGGAGGTGGCTCCGGGTTTCCTTTCTTGCTGGGGCATCATACAGGCACAGTAGCTAGCTGGTAGAGCATATGTAGGACATCTGAAGAGTGAAAAAAATCAAAGTATGAATGCATACTGCTAACAATTCACCCACAATCCATTGTAAAACATCAATGACCATTTTCCTATATTTATAAAAGCAATACATGCAAAAACGCAATAACTTATTTGCATGTTTTATATGTCATGACAATATACATAACACAGAAAAAAGCTAAATGAAGTGTTAGTATGCTGCAGTGTAATAAATCAACTTGGTAGCTTACAACAGAAAAACATGGAAGACTGGCACAAAGACATCTGTGTCACAGTAAAAAGAGAGAAAGAATCTCATAAAGAAAATTCAAGAACAACAAGTTGTATCTATTTTGCACTGATAAAAGATTTGGATTTAATTTAAAACGTATTTTCATTTTTAATGAAAAACACTGATACCTATTGCTGAACAAAACAAAAACTTTCACATTGAAAACAGACTCAGCATATGCAAAAGTGAACTCCTGTGCCCTTGAAACGCTCACTTATTGAAAATGCATCAGGCTACCCAAACTGTAAGAGACATGCTGTAATCAAATAGCCTTTAGTAAAGTACTAATAGGCTATGTGAAAGGTGAAAATTTCAGAAGACAAACTAAAATGCATGGGACATCCCAATAGACAACAGTATCCCTTTTCAGGAGCAGACTAGGAGTACTAAGTGAATTGGTTAGAGTCAGACCAAAGGCAAAGGCTGAGGGAATCAAACCCTATATTACAGGAAGCAGCTCATTAATGGCTAATAGCCTTACTTAGTTGCAGTAAGTGGCAGATAAACTGCTGTAGCCCAAACACGGTGCATTTCACACTCACATGCCTGCTAAAAACAAACTAAATTAAAAATGCATTCATAGTTAAAATATTATTAAACACTTAGACATCATGAGGTTGAGGTTATTCATAGCTAAATAATAAACACACTGCCAACATTCAACAAAACAAAGAAACCAAGGATCATATCCAAACATGGATTATATGATGATGCTCTTGTTTACCACAATCAGTTTCCTTCCTTTACACTATATTTACTCTGGGATGTTTAAACCATTTATATACACACACACCCACACACAATTATAGCCACTTCCATGACTGCAGTTCAGGATCGAGTGAATGAATACAGTCATATATAATGGCCCAGAAATTAATTTTATCTTGCTGCTGTCAGAACCCTACACTGCAACTCTTCTGAAAGGATTGGGAAGAGAGACAGATTGGATAAGCAATTCACAAAGAAACAGTGGGAGGATATATGTATGTCTCCCAAATATGCAACAAAATCCAGAAGATTTAGGATTTTTGATTGGAGATGCTTGCATAGATATTTCCATACCCCAAGTAGACGCCAGAGAATTTTTCCTCAGGCAGACAGCAAATGTTGGAGGTGTAGCAGGGAAGAAAGAGATAATTGGGAACATATTTTCTGGGTGTGCTGTGAATTGGTGGACTTTAAGGATTCCCTGTGGAATGCACTGTCGAAGATGCTGGGTGGGCAGATTGATTTCATAAGGGAGATGATTTTTCTGAACTATGATACAGAATTGGAATTGCCTAGGCATGGTAAAGCCTTGCTCTGCCTAATAATGGTGGCTGCCAAAAAACAGTTACTAGAAAATGGAAATCAAAATCTAAACCAACTATACTAGGAGTAGTAAATATAGTAACAGAGATAAAATAACTGGAATTGAGATCTTTAGAAAAGGGTAGGAGCAAACTACATAGGAAAAAATGTTTCTTGTTTAAAAAAAGCAGGAATAAATAACTTATGTAATGTTGCTTAGGTTATATGATATATAACAATATATGTGAAGTAAAATGTTTGTTATGTTAATTTTACTGTGATTACTTTTATATGAATCTAAATTTGCCTATGTCACAAGTGATAATTCAATAAAGATGTTTGGAAAAAAAAATAAAGATACATGTCAGTAACATCCATCTGATACCTTGCAACACTTTAAATCTGAGTTAGTGAGATATCTTCCCAGTCCTTGGTCAGGAGTAAACTGGACATGGTTTAATCTCAACAAGTATACCTTTCTGAGTTGGAACTAATCAGAATTATTAACCTAGAATCACTGCTAGTGCAGTTTGTGTTGGTGCACTTTGTTGTTAGTGCAGATTGTGTTAGTTCAGTTTGTGCAGTTTGTAATACTGCAGTTTGTGTTAGTGCAGTTTGTATTTGTACAGTTTGTATTAGTGCAGTTTGCATTAGTGCAGATTGCGTTAGAGCAGTTTGTATTTGTACAGATTGTATTAGTGCATCATCACTGATTCAGAGTTTTTAGGCTTTACAATCTTCTCTGAGGTTGTAAAATACTGGAGGTAGATTGTTTAAACCGGAGGGATGTTGCAGGCAAAACTACTATGTGGAAAATAAAGGGGCTACTATTCCCATGCAAAAATGTTTTTTTTCATCCAATTAAATGGTCTTCAAATTGTTTGCTTTATCTGTCTGAGGCTACAAAAAATGTGAACTTATCCAGAAGTAGGGGAACTATCTCCACCATTAATAAAAATTGCAACAATGTCAAAAGCAAACCTGATTACAAAAGTGAACTAAGCACTCATAAAAAAAGTCACTCAGAAACTCTTGTCAGGCTGCAGTGGCCTAATGAATAGGGCACTCGTCTCTTAAGTCTGGAATTGTGGATTCAAGTCCCATCAGGAATAATATAGATTGAGAACTGGCATAAACACAAAGTCCATGGTTTGATTCTTACCTTTAAGATGAGATATTTAGCTAGGCTTAAATTGGCCCGCAAGGGCAGAAGGATTAATACTAACCTGTAAAAGTTGCATGAACAGTAAAAACCGACTCAGTAAACAAAGGCAGTGAAAAAAGTAAATGTAGTCATTGTACGTCATTCAGAAAATATCTCAACTGGAAAGCACAGTGAGGGTGTACTGGAAAAAAATGAAGCAGTGCAAAGGAACAGCAACCACCATGAAGCCAGAAGAAAGTGGGGCTAATGCTTACACTAGCACAAAAAGAAGCAACGGCATTGATTTATTTAATTGTTTATATTAATTTACCAGGATTATCTGACTGGAATGGTTTACTATTGTTTTTGCGAACGACATTCTATCAGCTGCAATGTGCTGAAAAACAGAATGTCGAACGCACAGTTTTGCACCAGATAGTCGACTCCACTTATGCGAATGCATAACTGCATTTGCATAAGTGTAAATTAACTATCTGTATGGAGATTGCAGTTCAGTGGGGAGTGGAAATTCATCTACATCCCCACTGTAGTGCAATCTCAGAATTAGAATATATAAGTAGGGGGGTGTGGGGGTGCATGATAGCTGTATAGGAGTTTGATTTACATCAGCTCCTATACGGCTATGACTTGGTGGTTTCGACAACAATATCGAGTCAAATGCATTGAGCATTTGGTTCGACATTGTGAACGTTAGTTTTTTTTACTTTTGGTATTACAATTAATTTATTTGAACGGAAAATGTTTTTCTGTTCGAATAAACAATAGTAAACTGACTAGAACAGAGTGCCTTTCCAGTGGAGGCCTGGGGAGAAAATCTCCACATGAATTTACACAAAACAAGAAAAAATAATTTATCAAGTCAAATTTTCAAACTGTTGTTCAGCATATAATAAACATGGAAATCAACAATTTATAAATACATATGAGCAGCATACATTAATCAAAATTTTGAAAATGACAATATGAATACACTTTGCATAATGGGTTGAGCTTGATTATAGATCACAAGCAGGATAAGACAGGTAGGAACGTGGATATAAAATAGCCAGAGGAGATGATGAGATAATGAGAGAAAAAGTATAAAATATAAGTTCAGGTTAAAAGATATGCCAGAGAAGTTAAATATAGGATTAATTGAGAAGAATTAGTACTTTATCCAAGGGTGAAGCAAGAGTAAGTCCAATTATCCATGAAGTGCTTTTTTGGACCTTTTAAAGGATTTTTGTGAGAGTGTACTCATATATGGAATTAATATTGTCACTGGAACCAGAAACTAACAAATAGTGTATTTTGGATTATGTGAAAGAGACTGCAAGACAGTTAGCCAGTACCAAGAAATTTTCATGAAATGCATTGAATATAAGTGCTGATGTTGCCCATACACTATCAGATTAGTAATGGAATTCAGGACACAGGAAAATGAAAACCTACAAAACTATCCTGCTTTACAAAAAATGAAGAATACTCCAGATGAGCCATGGAAAACTCCGGAATGAAAATGTGCACAGATATGCCATCATAGTAATGAATGTAACAGCAACCACTACAGTTGTAACATCAGCTACTGATGGCAAATTTACCCCTTAAATACTCACCATCTTTCCCAGAATACTGCCTGTTTGAGGCTATTTTTGCTCTTTAATGTAGAAACTAATCCACTAAAATGGTTCAACATTTTTTTCGTGAAGTTTAAAGTGAATGTTACTGGCATAATTATCTATATAACACCAATTTTCCATGCTGCTGCACTAAAAAAAAAGAGCATTTCCATCTTGAACTTTAATGAAACAGTGATGCTTAATCTATTTTCTATGCCTAATATATAAAAAGAATGAAAAGATCACTATTATACAGAAACACCCCTTGTAGATCTGAAATCAAAAGAACATCTTATATTTATGTTTTATTAGCTTTTCATTTAGTCTGAAGTGAAATGAAAGCTACATATTTGCTTTCAGCTGACTTGTTTTATAATAAAAGTTTCACTCTATCAATTTACAAATAATACCCTGACACAAATTCCACTCTAATTTCAAATGATAATATATCTACTATGCTTCAGGACATTCTTATGAAATTTTCTGGACAAGACCTCATGATATTTCCACTTTCATTTTGTTTTGCACAGTCCTATGACTTAGAGCATGTAAAATATGTACATTCTGCTATAATGTATAAAATGACAGAAATGTTACTTTTCCCCAGAAAAGAGTATTATTTTTTGTTCTAGTTTTAAAAGAACACACTGAAAATATGATTTTAATACATACTGAGTTTGTCAGTGTAAATACATGCAAAATGTATGGCTACCTCTTTAACTCAGAGAACTAGCAAGAGCAAACCCTGGAATTAAATATAGTACCATGTTCAATCATAGCCTCACCTCAGGCTTTGTGCCTGCTGAATGGCACACAGTGATGGTTATCCCACTCCACAAGGGGGGAGCCACCACAGACCCCAAGAACTACAGCCTTATTAGCCTGACGAGCCTGGTCTGCAAGGTCATGGAACGTATCATCATGGAACTTATAAACAAAGAAACTGGTAGTCTCCAAACTCTGGACCCCACCCAGTTTGGGTTTGTAAAAGGCAGATCATGTCTCCTGAACCTGATAGACGTCTTTGAAGCAGTCACCAAAGCTGTAGATGAGGGTAAGGTGGTTCACAGCCTATCTAGATCTCGCCAAGGCTTTCGTCACCGTCCTCCACTCTGGAATTATAGATAAACTCACTAAACTAGGTTTAGATCCCTATGTCACAAGATGGGTTGCCAACTGGTTCACTGATAGAACCCACACCGTGAAAGTAGCAGACTCCAATTCTGACTTCAGACCAGTGACAAGTGGAGTATCACAGGGTTCAGTCCTGGGTCCTCTCCTGTTTGGTATCTACTTCTCTGAAGTATGGGCTAACACAGAAGGTCTTTGGCTAATGAAGTTCGCAGATGACTGCAAACTAGGAGCCATAATCAAAACTCCTAACGATGTGGACATCCTACAAAAGGGCCTCACTGAGAAAAATGCCTGGTGTCAAAGCCATGGCCTCAAGCTCAATGCCAAAAAGTGCATTGTCATCCCCTTTGGTAAAAACTCGTACCCATGAACTACAACATATGCGGTAGTATACTTAACACTGAAAGTGTGATAAGAGACCTTGGGACACAAGGCGGACAGTAGTCTCTCTTTTGATAATCACATTGCCACAGTAGTCAGGAAATCCTTCTACGTGGCACACCTCATTACAAAAGGTTTCTCATCCAGAAAAATAGAGGTCATTGTTCCCCTCTACTCATCACTCATTAGATCCATTATAGAGTACAACGCCTCTTTTGGTATGTACCTCACAAGACATCTACAACAACTGAAAAGGCTGCAGAAATACCTCACAAGGAGGATTACCAGCCTCAAACAGATGCCCTATGCTGACCATCTCAAAAAACTCCAGCTTTACTCCATTGCATATCGCCTACTCAGAGGTGATCTCTGCCTAACATACAAAGCTATGTCAAACCCAGAGCTGTTGGACATGCTCCACTTAAAGAAGTCCCAATCCCTCCAAGCTACACGCTCTAGGGACCTAAACCTTGTCACCACAATAAACAGAACATGCCGGAGGGATAGATTCCTGTCCCAGAGACTTCCCATACTCTGGAATAAACTACCTATCTATATCAAACAAAGCTCCTCATTAGTACTCTTCAAGAAAAATCTTTACAATTGGATGGGAAATAGGAAATTCACCCCAAGGATCACTTCTATGGCTCTGCTCGACAGTGGCACAGGAAAATAATTTTCTTGGGTGGCAAAAGCCAGGGTACCTCTTTGGCTGGGCTTGTATAGGCCCTAGAGCTGATAGCCTAGTACCTACCTATGAACCTAGGTAAACAGTAAATAACCAAACATCTCTGTTCTCTTTTTAAATTCTCTCTCTTTCTCTCTCTCTGTCTCTCTCTCTCTTTCTCTTTTTTTTTTTTTTTTTTTTTTTGCAGGAGCAAGCCTCATCACCCCAGACTATATATACAAACGTTTAGGTCACTGTACCTTAGAGGAAAAAGGAAATACTTCAAGAAACAACAATCTCTGACTTGTATATGTTTAAATCTTACATTTTTACTCATTCAATATTGCTATCCTAGGAATTGCACTAACGAGTTTTAGTAAATCAAACAGTTACCAAATATATGTATATATATTTGTGAAATGAATGATAAAAAACAAAAATCCAAACAGATAAACCCACTGGTGGTTCTTAGCAATAAAGATCCACTTTTCTTTAATTATACAGAGTATTATATCAAATTTCTTACTATAATATCTCATGACCCTCCACTGCAAAATGCAGTTAGCTGGTTATTCCATCCCTAAAGACACATACACAATTCCATCTTTTTGTAATGCACATAAGCCTTGAGAGGGCAGGTTCATAAGTCAAGTGCAAAAAAAAAAAAACTTCCGTATTCAGGAATACTAACTAGAAGTTTAGCTCATATAATGGCAACAAAATAAAGAGGCATTTTAAGCCATTATTATACTCTGAATACTGAAATAAATACCACAGTACCCACAACAAAAGTAAATATAATGCAAAATATCTGACTGGCAATAAAGGCACATAAACTAAAGCCATATGGTCTTGGATTTAAAAAAGCTATACCTCTCTAATAATTTGAGATTTCATTACAAACCTTACAGGGAATAACAAAAGGATATTCAGCTAGAAAACACACCTAAGACACCTATTGTTTCCCTACAGGCTCTAGTGCAGCACCCCTCTTAATTTGAGTTCATAACTTTATCTTCTTGATAGCATGCCATTGTATACAAGGCATGTTATAAATGAATATATATATATATATATATATATATATATATATATATATATATATATATATATATATATATATACATATATACATACACATACATACATGTATTTATTGTCTTTGTGGTGAAGTATATAGTATTTTTGCTTGTGACATAATGAGAACTTAGTGCACATGTACATTTGGAGATACATTTTACCTGACCTTTTCTGCAAAGGTCAAGTAGGCCATAGGCCCCAGGTGTAAATTAGGCATACTGTCAGTCTGTAGCAACAAAAGCTCAGAGAAAAGCTGGATTTGCAAGGTTTACAAATACACCACACAAAGTTTCTGAATTGGCTAAACAGCACATTGTAGGCAATAAAGATATGACTTTTGTTCTGTAAAGTCCTGCATATATTCTACATATAACTCACATTTGCTGATTGTTTTTTGAGCTTTCTCTCATCTATTCTCCCATCTTGGGGGTTGCCCTGCTCGGTTGGCCCATGCTACACTCGGGCTCACTTCGCTCTCCACCCACCCCCATATCATTTCCTTTATACCTAACCATTGTTAACACCCACTCTGCACCTTACGTCCCCTTCCTGTCCTCCACACAAATCAGAACTAACCCCTCCCCTCTCCCACATTACACTAGAAAAATATTACTTCTCCTTCCACTACCCACATCACTCCTACTCCCCTACTCAAACATCACCTAAGCAACACACTCACACATACCTACCAGCAAAATAAACCTACTACTAACTCCCCAATCACCAATTTCAGTACTCTAGCACTCAATACTCTTACCAATCATGCCTTTCTCTACTACTCTTTTTCTTGTACTATCTCCATTACTCCTTCTTCATACTCTCACCTCACTTAATCTCCAGTTATCTCCTATTCTCAAAGTTCCTACAATACCTCATACTAGTGATACCTCAATTTCTTTATCATTGATTTGCTATTTTTGCTTCTATCTTTTCTACTGAAACTCTTCTTCCTAAAATCAAAATTTGCCCTCACCTACACCACATTCCCTAAAATAAAACAAATTATTTTATCTGCAACTTTTACAAATATAACTGCCACTACTACCCTAATGTTCTTCTACTTGCAGAACATATTCATCCCAATCCAGGTTCCACTCAACACAACTCCACTGATAATTATACTCCCACTAACCTATACACCTCATCCCCAAACAAACAAATCTCCTTTTTCTCAATAAACACTAGAAGTATATTAAACAAAGTTAGTAAAGTTCATGCTTGGATCTCAAGCCATACTTCTGATGTCATCATCCCAAAAGAAACTTGGCTAAAACTCCAACACCATGACAAAGACTTTCTCCCTCCTGGCTATAGTATACTGCACCTTGACCGCCAAAAGAAAAAGGTTGGTGAAGTTGCCATTGTCTACTCTAACCACCTTACTCTGCCAACTCCAAATAAAACTATCCCATCCTTTTCCCCTGCTGAAATACTGACAGACAACATTGTACTTAACACCCATACCACCATCACAATAGTAGCAATCTGCATTCCCCCAGGGGATAACTTACCCCTGCTAGAAAACATTCTCTTATACTTCTCTCAACATATTCCTAATTAAACCATTATTCTTGGTTATGTCAATATTAATTGGTTAACTGTCTGTACCCCAAATTCTTTTTTACACATCAACTTGTATGGCTTTACTCAACTTATCACTGATGCCACCTGTACCAACTGTCATACACACAGCACCCTTATCCACTGGATTCTAGTCTCTCATCCCTCTAAATATCACAATCCTGAAACCCTTCCCAACACACTAAGTTGGGAGGGTGGCCTAATGGTTAAAGTGTTTGCCTTACAAACACAAGGTGCAGGGTTTGAGGCTCCCAAGAGATAACTGGCTAGGCTTAAAATGCCTCCAAAGGGCAGTTAGCTTAGTAATAATCTATGAACTTTTTGGGTTGGGAGGGTGGCCTAATGGTTAAGGTGTTTGCCTTACAAACACAAGGTGCAGGGTTTGAGTCTCACAAGGGACAATTGGCTAGGCTTAAAATGGCTCACAAGGGCAGTTAGCTTAGTACTAACCTATGAACCTATGAACCTATGAATAAGTGATCACTCCCCAATAAAAGTACTTAGATACATCCCTCACTTTAATAAACAGAATAGATTTATCACATACTAACTTCCACCCAGACACCTTTAAATCTCTTCTCTCTAAAGTTAACTGGAATTTCCTTACCCAACTCCCCCTTGATGATGCTGTCCTGTCTTTCAACTCCACCTTTCTCAGTATTCTTGACTCACTTGCCCCACTTTGCACAGTCCTTATTAAATCTAATATATCTCCATGGCTACCAAATTCCACCTGTATCCTAATGAAAAATAGAGACAGAGCGTGGAAAACATGGACCGAAACAAACCTCCCTGCAGACTTGCTAAAATACAAAGAACTTATAAATCAGACCAAAAAAGTGTATTAATAAAGATAAAAGAGACTTCAACCATAATCCACCCTCAGCCTTGAAATCTAACCCCAAAAATTTTTGGAACTCCTTAAACCACATACTGCATCCTGGTGGTCCCTGCTCCCCCAATCCTTGTCCTGATAGCACTCCCAAAGATACTGCCTCCACATTCAACACATATTTTATTGACTCTATGTCCAAAATATTTAACCTCAGTGCCAATTCATCTAACTTTAATAATATTTCTAACCACTTTGTATCAAATCCCACTATACTCTCATCAAATTCATTTCCCTCAAACATGTACCCACTAGCTACATCAAATCCCTACTTTATAAACTCAAACCTTGCTCAGCTTCCACCGACAACATTCCTTTCCTTTTTCCTTCAGTTAGCTGCTGACTCTCTTGCTCTCCCTGTTTCTATCTTAATCAACCTCTCCATATCAGAGTCCAAAGTCCCTTCATGTGGAAACAATTCTTCACTCTACCAATACATAAAGGAGGTAACTCCCCAGACATCACTAATTTTAGACCAATTGCCATCCTCTCTCCTGTATCTAAAGTTCTAGAAAAATGCATACATAAACAAGTTATGCACTACCTACTCTCTGAAAATCTGCTTACGCCTACTCAACATGGCTTTAGACCAAAGCACTGCCCTGCTATCATTATGTAATACTATAGCCCTTGCCAGAGATAACAACAAACTTGTCTCCTGCCTATTCTTAGATCTCTCTAAAGCTTTTGACACCATCTCTCACCCTCTCCTTTTGCACAAACTAACCAACCTTAACTTCTCCCCTGATACTATTGCATGCTACCTCACTTACAAATCTCAAGCAGTGAAGTGGCAATCTGCAATCTCCCCTCCTCTCCCAGTTAAACTGGGTGTCCCTTAGGGTTCCATCCTTGGTCCACTACTTTTCAACATCTTCACTAAACGTCTTTATTATTCCTGTCCTCAGTCATCACTGGTCCAATATGCTGATGACACTACTGTCATCACTATTGCTGACTCTCCCTCCAAACTCATCTGTACAACACAGACTTCCTTCAACTCAGTAGACAACTGGCTGTCTGATAACCAGCTTATCCTTAACAAAAAAAAAAAAATAAGTTACTGCTTTTTCTTCCTAAAAACTACAACCACATTAAATCCACTTTCACAATCCTGTCCCTTGATAACACAGACATTGAGGTGGAAACTAGCACTAAACTCCTTGGTGTCATCATTGATGACCAACTTAAATTCGATCTACACATTAACAACTGTATCAAGAAAACTCATCAGAAACTAGGGCTCCTCTACCACAACAAAATGTTTCTCACCAGTGAAGCTAAAGTAACTCTCTCTTATGCCTACCTCCTATCCAGTCAATTTTATGGCTATGAAATTCTTATTTGCCTAAACTCCACACTCCTTGCCAGACTTGAAT
Source organism: Protopterus annectens (assembly GCF_019279795.1). Taxonomy (NCBI): domain Eukaryota; kingdom Metazoa; phylum Chordata; order Ceratodontiformes; family Protopteridae; genus Protopterus; species Protopterus annectens. The sequence continues at coordinate 1,973,517,082 of NC_056731.1, forward strand.
TTACCCACAACAAGATAGCCAAATTTGCAGCACATCAAACTTACAAGTCATATCACTGTCTCTCATTCACCAACACCTTAACTGGCTTGAACTATCTCATCAGCTTCTTCTCCCTCAACACCAGATCATCCACTCCATCCTTTATCAGCCTTCTTACTGTCCTACCCTATCATCTGTCATCTCCCACTATTCACCTGCTATATCCCTCCAGAGCGGTAACCTAGATCTGCAATAAATCCACAAACCTAAAACTAAGAAAGGATGCATTCTCTATAGCTATAACCCTTCTAAGGCACGGAACAAATTCCCATTAGATATCAAGTCACTCAAGCAACTTAGTCAATTCAAGCTAGCCACTGAAGAATACCAGTTAAGCCAATGGACCTGCCTCTGTACCCAGCCCCCTTAAACAGCTTATCAACCCTAGCTGCACACCTTTATCTGCTCCCAATCTATGTAACTTTCTCTAACTCTCAAGACCTTGTCTCACATTAACTTCTCTAGCCTAAGCACATTACATAATTCTTATCTGCATAAAGTAAGATTTTATGTCTGGTGACAAAACTATTGTTAGTCCTTCTGAATGATGTAGGATTCTAAATCTGACAGACATAATGATTAGTTTACTGTAGTAAATCCTTGTTTTTATGTATATGTTGCTTTGAATATTTTCTGTAAACCAGTTGTTGTTTGTTTACTTATTTTTATAAATTATAATCTGTAGAACATGTGGAGCTTTTCTGTCTGGGCCTCCTCTGAAAAAGGGCTATTAAGCTCAGTCAGACAAACCCAGTCAACTAATGTAAAATAAATAAATAAATAGAATAAATTATGTAAGAGATCATATGTCATATCCTAAAAGGCAGTTCAGAATAGAATATTTAGGGGCTTTTAATAAGAAATGTGGGTATAAAACACATGCAGATTGACTCAGTGAATTACAGTACCTTTGGCTGTAAAAAAATAGTATAATTATAATGACCATACTGTTCTTGGGCACTGACTGATTCCACTCAATAATCATTCAGATATCATCCTGTAAATGCCATTTGCTTTCGTATATTACATGTCACCAAAAATAATACCCGCATTCTCTATACTTCTCATTTCTCATTAACAACAAAAGGAAGAATATAATATCCACTGTAATTTAATTTCACCTACTGAAGCAGGACGCCCCACCCCAAAAGATTGCCATACAAATTAATTAAAATAATCAAGGTAAGTTTAATGCACTGACATCAGCTTATATTGTTATGACTATCCAAATATCTATGAAGCTTTCAGAGAGAAAAAAATGAATGAACATTAAGTTACAATAATGTACTTCAATTTGGAGCTTTCTGAAAATGATCTCTGTGCCCACTCTTTACCAAGCCACTGTAATGGCAACGTTAATGTGACTGACCTTACCCTGCCATTTGCTTTCTTCCACCAATTACCTCCAATAATTTTCAACCTTCCATCTTTAAAATGTGGAAGACTGTCTCTAACATCATGGAAGAAACAGTCAAAATGTGGAGCACAGGAGTACTTACTACGAACTTCAGCTAGGTTGTTCACAGCATGGTTAATAACGGTTTCACTTTTTCTTCATTCTTATTAAAAAAAGATCCTATTGATGAAATTATAAGATTCAATATTATTTACCATGGTTATTTGTTAAAAACATTCATAACAATAAAAGTGTGACAGACCCAAAAAGTCATGAGCATTATGGAACATGGAATTTGTAGCACTCAGAATAATAAGCATTCCTTATTATGAGGACTAGTTGAGAACTATGTTCCCCTAAACATCTGGTAATGAGCTGTGATAGCCAAAACTGGTAATATATGTTCTTTACAGAGGGCTGGTGGTACTGTTACAGGGAACCATACTTCCTAACTGACACTGATTTTTATTCAGTCCAATATGATTTTCTTTTTAATCACTGAGGTTTACGGTCAGTCTATAATAATAGTCATTAGAGTTTCATGCTTCGTATTGTTCAGAAAATTCATGTTGATGTAAAAGTTATTGCACTGATAGAATGAATTAATTAGAATAACATATAAAATTGTCCTTGATTTTAAGCCTTTGTCCCGAATTCTTTATCCAGGAAACTGAGAGTTATTTATGGATCACTCCCCCCCTCCCCCGGATTACACTAAAACTAAATTTAAAAAACAATATTATATACATTTTATATATATATATATATGTGTGTGTGTGTGTGTGTGTGTGTGTGTGTGTGTGTGTGTACATATATATATATATATATATATATATATATATATATATATATATATATATATATATATATATATATATATATTCTTATATATATTCTACTATGGGCATAGTCTACTGTTACCCCTACCAACAGTTCTGTCTGGATTCCTGCTAGAATTGAAAACAAAATACATATCTGTAAACCAAAAAAATGGTCCTTATATATTTGAGGTTCCTGGCTGATAGTTCCTGTCATATGATTACTTGCCAAGATAATGCTGGGAAAGCATAAGTTGGTTGCCTATGTCCTGTTTGTGTGGTTATGTCATGGGATGGAATCGACTCCAAAAAAAACATATTATTTTACTGGGGAGCTTTCACCAGAACACAGCATTACACATCCTGGGTGACGTGCAGCAGTGTGCCAAGTGGGGTGATGCCCATACACACACACACACACACACACACACACACACACACACACACACACACACACACACACACACACACACACACACACACACACACACACACACACCCACACACACACACATACACACACACACACACACACACACACACACACACACACACACACACATACACATATATATACATATACAGACACAGACACAGAACACACGACACACACAAATCACGGCAGGTAGCAGGTAAGGTGTCGCTAATCATGTCTACCATGTTTTTGTAGTGTGGCAGTGTTGTGCATGTGTGTTACATCATTGTATTACTTAGTCTGATTTGTGTGTCGATGTTCTGTGTCGGTGTTTTTTTCGCACGTTTGGTCGGTCGATATGTTCTGAGCTGTGTCTGTTATGACCCACCCAGATATATATATATATATATATATATATATATATATATATATATATATATATATATATACATATATATATATATATATATATATATATATATATATATATATATTCCTCCATTTTGCATATGGGCTGTGACTGCCACATTAGTAGTGACAAATGTCTAGACCCAATATGCACACTTCTATGTGGCTATTCTTGCTGCTGTTGTTCTTAAGTACCAGACACACCTACATATATGGCCTACCTAGAGTGTCCAGTCCACCTAGTGCATGACTTTGGAATGTATGAGGAAACGGGATCACCAGGAGAAAACACACAGGAACAAAGCAAAGCATGCAGACTTTGTGAGAAGGCAAGCCAGACAAGAATCAAACCAGAGAACCTCTTGATGTGAAATGACACTGTCACCTGCTGCACCACTATGCCACCTAGGCAGTGAAATTTCTAGTGAGTAACCAAATTTTACTTAAATTTACGCTCTTTAACAATTTCACTTTGAGATATCTGTAATCAACCAGTTACTCAATCTGCAGCCATCTTCGAAGCAAGTTTTAGTAATGCTGGGAGGTTTTCATAAATGTCAGAGAACAAATTCAAAAGTACTTGGGATGCAGGCTATGATATTATCCTGCCAGCAATAAACCCAGAACTAGGCTTTTGGGAAAGACAAGTATTAAAATGAGATCTGCTCAACTTGGAAGAGGAACATGCTTCATTAACAGACAAAAAAACATAAGTGCCTCACAAGTGCGAACACTTATGGAGGCTTCGTAGAATAAAACAAGCTAGCTTGGCGTCAAACACAAGAGAAAGATGTTGATACCAAGACCATTAAACTACACTGATGCTAACTTTGATGAGCAACTTACATCATGTGGTACAGAGGAGCTGAACTCTGAAAGCCACCTTTCTACTATGGAACATCTGACACCATAAGGATTATGGTACTGACAGATCAGATGTGAAGTGGGTTCAACACTGGCAACTCGAAACTAAAGACCTTACCAGAGAAAACAAATATCCTCAGCATTTATATATATATATATATATATATATATATATATATATATATATATATATATATATATATATATATATATATATATATATATATATATATATATATATATATATAAAGAGAGAGAAAGAGATGTATGGATCTTGTTAACTAAACTGAATACCCTATATGTGGATAATGCTAAGGTCAATACATTAATGTTGACAACAAAATGTCGACAGGCTACTGCACATGCTGTGAAGATTATCTTTGGAGCATGCAAATGAAATAACAAGTTGCAATATGTAGCTGCCAGCAAGATCCTACAGGATTTTTTCTTAATTAAAAGGAATTTCATATTCCACAATATATTACAGGATGATGCTGTACTATGAATTCTATAAACTATATTTTTCTTTTGCAGTGATTGTAGTTTAATGGGTACCCAACTCACCTTTAATACTATGACATCACACAGCCATAGGTTTTATTCACATAGCAAATGCCTGGATTCATGTTTCAGTACTGATACTGTTGTACTATTTTTCAAATAAGAGTTTAAATGAAGTTCACATCTGCCTCAGCTGGAGGTATCTCATGGTGATAAAGATCTCATAGCATTTAATGAAAAATAAGAATGAAAGAATCTCTCCATTCCCTGTTCAAATTCCCCTAGTCAGTGCGGCTACCACCTTGGGTCTCCTCTAAAAATACACTAAACCTAGTGTGAATAACCTAATAAAAAGTATATAAAAATAAAAAAAAGTTTTGATATGTGATGATTTTCTTGAACCACATAAAACAGTTTTCTTCTATAAAACTGAAGCAATGAAAACTATGATCAACTACTTATTTATCTGAAGTACTTATTATATTTCGCTATCAGATGATGCAACTATATTGTTTTCTTTTTTCCAAGAAATTAATTTGAGCACAGCCATTCCTAATGAAATATTCACACATGTAAGCTTGAAATAAACTCCTTTATAAACACATGCTACCAAAAAAGGCAAAAATAGTACTTATTTGTCTTCTCCATATCAATTACAAAGTCAGATGTTGACCTTGTATACATTCATCAATGCTTGTGTTACTGGAATTACATCTCAGAGATTAGATTTATTTATTTATGACAATGTCACTTTCAGCCCTTGAATGAAAACAATCTCATTTATAGAGTTTTCCAGCTGAAAATGTGTTAAAATAAATGACATCATAAATATTGATACATGTCTTTTGCCATTTAGATAATTCCAGAGGGACAAGAATTGATCTTTCCCATAGAACATTCAGATAACAAAGAACAGAGGTTAAACAAACATGGTTCTTAGACACAGAAGTATTAACACTTTGCAAGACAGTAAGGATAGAAAGTTTATTTAGGGGTTGTACTACAGCAAAGGAATCAGTGCATGTAAGACAATAATTGTATCAGAGGGAGACAATAGCAAACACAATGAAAGATCGACAAGAAATCTAAAAAAAAAAAAAGACAAAGACAAATTAACTGCATGCATAATATACAGGCTGTGACAACCGTGCCCTGGCCCAGCAATCAAGGAGCCTCAATCTTCACCACTAACACCAGGGAAGTCGTCTCATAGAAGAAGAAAGGATAACTAATACACACAGTAAAGTAAAATTTTCCTTAAGTTCACACAGAGATCACAGTCAGTCTGGGGTTGGTTGCTCCCTTGCTCACCAGGTTCCCAGTAAGACTCCCCACTGTCACAGCTATAGGGTCCAGGTCTCAGCCTAACTGGGCAAGCTAAAACCTCCAGTACCCTCTCTGTCCAACCAGTGCTTCATGTCCCTGCCAAGTAGCTGACACAACACACACACTTTGAGATAAGTATTTATACAACTTCACAGACACTCCTGGGAAAAGCTGACACAGATTCTCCAACTATGCCCCTTTACCGAGACTATACAGTTGTAATTGCTGCCACCACCCAGTTAATAATATCAGCTACTGAAAGGGCCTTAAAAGGGTGTCCAATTATTACTGTGCAATATTATTATCCAATGGTAGCATGACTAACAGTCAAGGCTTACTTTAGAGTGGCCTATTACAATAACCTCTATAAATATGCAATGTACTCTAGAGCTTATGTCTACACAAAACAGCCATAGGTAGGTTTTAAAAATATTTAATAATAAATAATTAAAACACAAGACAAAACGTCTGCACCACAGATATATCTAAGAGTTCAGATATCCCACAGAAACTTAAAATAATACAGTAGGACAGGTCTAACTTCAAAGAAAAATACCTAATTAATCTTTACTAGCTTTATCTATTCCTACAAGAAATCACAGTACTAGAACTTACATGTTAGCATAAGACAGAGTGCTGATAAGTTAGATGTCCAAAGTCAAAATGTTTACAGTCTCTTCTGAGAAATGGTATTTAAACATTACTAACAAACATGTTTGCTTGGTCCCTCCCCAAATTACATAATTTTTGACACTTAGGATTTCCCAGGCAAACAAACTGCATTATTTAGCAATCTAACACCTGCACAGAAACTTACAACAATAGAAGACATTTCACATGTATATTCAAACAGAAACTAGAGCAATAAAGCACCTTCCACATCTAAATTCTGATCATAAACTTTAGCCTTAAAACAATGGGCATGAAACCTTCATCCAGCCGCAGTGGAGCCGAATTCTAACATGAAAAGGGTCACAACATGCTTCACTGGGCCATTAGAGTGCAATGTTGTCACATATTTTGCAGTTCCAAATTTCACAGTATTCTTTACACTCAAGAAACATGTCTGTATTTTACATTTATTATCAAGAAAACAAGCCTGTATTTTACATTTATTTATACAGTTGATAAAATTATGTAACAAATTTTATTTTACTAAGTTGGCAGCCTTTGCCCATCTCTCCCCAATCGTTACATCTCCCCCCCCCCCAGGAACTCAAGCAAGTTTTTCTAGTGCCCTTTGAGAAACATCACATGAGAGTGTCAGGTCTATCTGGGTGTACCTCACCCCATTCTGTGTCTTGAGAGCCCATCTGCATTGGCATTGCTACTCTCACTGTGGTGCTGCACTGACATATCATAAGCTTGCAACCCCTGACTCCATCTTAGCAACTTGGCATTTTGATGACTGGCTCTGTTTAACCATGTTAGATGGTTGTGATCTGTCATCACAGTGAATTTTCTTCCATACAGATAAGGCTGAAGTTTTTGTAGTGCCCACACTATGGCTAGACATTCCTTTTCTGCTGCTACATAGCATTCCTCCCTGGGTTGGAGCCTACGACTGAGATAAACCACTGGGAGCTCTTCTCCCTCTGAAGAAATCTGGCTAAGTACAGCTCCCACTCCATAGTTTGAAGCATCCACCTGCACAACAAATTCTTTGCTATAGTCTGGACTGGCTAACACAGGGGGTCCTCCCAAGGTTTTCTTAAGCTTCTGAAATGCCTGCTCACATGCTGGGGTCCACACTACCTTATCTGGTCTGTTCTTCCTTGTCAGGTCTGTGAGGGGAGCAGCTATGGTACTATAATTGTGAATGAACTTTCTGCACTACCCTGCTGTCCCCAAGAATGCCCTCACCTGCATTTTGGTAACAGGCACAAGCCATGCCTGAATGGCTTCCACTTTGGCAGGTTCTGGCCTTATCTTACCACTCCACACTCTATGTCCTAGGTAGGAGACCTCTGCCATACCCACCTGACATTTGCTCAGCTTAATGGTCAACCCTGCCCTCTGTATTCTGCCCAGCACCTCCCTGACATGCTGAAGATGCTCTTGCCAGGAATGGCTGTAGATAGCAATTTCATCCATGTAAGCAAGGCCAAACCCTCTTGCTCATGTTAAGATATGATCTACCAGCCTCTGGAAAGTCGCTGGGGCATTATTCATCCCAAAGGGCATCCTTGTGAACTCGTACAACCAAAAGGAGTCATAAAGGCTGACTTATCTCTATCACTGGGAGTCAAGGGCACCTGCCAGTAACCCTTGGTAAGATCAATGGTTGTAAGATACTTAGCCTCACCCATCTGCTCTAGGGCCTCATCTGTCCTAGGCATGGGGTAAGCATCTGACTATTTAATTTTCTGTAATCCACACAGAACCTGGTGCTGCCATCCTTCTTTGGCACCAACACCACTGGTGAGGCCCAGGGACTGTTGGACTCTTGAATCACCCCTAGTTCCAACATCTCCTGTACCTCTTCCCTCAGAGTCTGTTTGACTCTCTCAGGCACCATAAAAGGGGCCTGCCTGATAGGCCTTTGGGGTCCTGTATCCACGTGGTGCTGTACCAGGTGGGTGCTCCCTGGTTTCCCGGTGAACATGCCCTCAAACTCCTGCAACACTGCTCGGATTTCTCAAACCTGGGTAAGAGATAGCTGCTGAGACATTGCTAACCCTTCCACCGAGGTGTCAGCCCAAGCCTCATTGAGGAGATAAGTCACAAGATCTCTTTCAGACTCCTCCTGCAATCCACTGCAAATGCTCAGCACAAGGGTCTCCCTATCATGGTAAAGTTTCATCATGTTAACATGGTACAATTTGTGCCCCTGCCATCTGCCTAGCACTTCCACCATGTAGTAAACATCACATACCTTTCTTACCACCTTGTAGGGTCTCTCCCAAGCTGCCTGCAACATGTTGCATCTGACAGGAATGAGAACCATCACCTGCTGCCCCACAGCATACTCTCTAGCTTGAGCATTCCTGTCATACCACGCCTGTTTCTGTTGTTGGGCTTCTGCCAGGTTCTCCTGGGCCAGGCCCATGAGGTCCTTGAGCCTTGTCCTGAGGTTCAGGACATATGCCACAACAGACTCCTTGTGAGACTCACACTCACCTTCCCACTCATCTCAAATTAAATCAAGATGACCCCTCACCCTATGCCCATACAGCAACTCAAAGGGTGACAAACCTGTGGATTCCTGGGGAACCTCTCTGTAAGCAAACAACAGATGGGGCAAATATTTGTCCCACTCCCTCTTAAACTGATCTGCAAATGCCCGTAGCATGGACTTGATTGTAGAGTTTAACCTCTCAACAAGACCATTAGTCTGGGGATGGTAGGGGGTGGTCTTCATGTGCTTCAACCCACAGGACTTCCACAGACAAGCCAGCAGGTCTGACATAAAATTGGCACCTCTGTCTGACAGTATTTCCTTTGGAAAACCTACCCTGCTGAAAATCTCTAACAAAGCATTTTCCACCTTCTCGGCCTCAATGGAGGACAAAGCCACTGCCTCAGGGTATCGTGTAACACAATCTACCATCACTAGGATATACTTTTTCCTTGTGGAACTTGGGATACTCAGAGGACCCGCAATATCCATAGCTACCCTCTGCAATGGCTCCTCAATCATAAGCAAAGGCACCAAAGGAGCTCTCACCTTGTCCCCTGCCTTGTCTACCTTTTCACACTGCTCACAGGTCCTGCAGTACCCTGTTATATCTCTGGAAATTCCAGGCCAATAGAAGTTTTGCATAATACGCCTGTTTGTACGTTTTATGCCCATATGACCTGCAAAGGGAATACATGGGCTATGGCTAGAAGCGTCAGATGGTAAGCTCTAGGCACTACCAACTGCTGTACTCTCCCACCTTCTAGACCTCCCTCAGAGGTCCACTCTCTGTATAGTAACCCTTTGTCCCAGTATACAGATTCTCTCTTCCCTTGAGAATCAGGTGCCTCACTAGCTACCTGCCTCAGGCCTTTCAATGTAGGATCTGAGAGCTGAGAAGTCTCTCCTTGTAACCCTTCCCAGCTCCCCTTCCACAGTAAGTCTGGCTTCCTCTGACAGTGGTGCCTCACTGTCGGCCTGGGTACTACTTCTCACCTCTACCTTTGCAGTTACCCTGTCCAAGGGAACATCAGTACCCACAAGCAGCTGTGGCTCACATTCAGTCTCACTGCTACAGTGTAGCTCACTCCCTGAAGTAACCACCTCAGCAGTCCTGGCTGCCAGTATGCAGTCTGTCTGGGTTTCCTCCAGGCTTGCAAGACCCACATGCTTGTCTCCTAGCCTCACTGCATGTAACTGCAAAAGTACATGGTACTGCCTCATCCAAATCCTTCCCTCTCAGGACATCTGCAGGATGGTAGTTCCATACTCCTGTTGTCTCAAGACAACCTACTGTTGACATTTTGTTTTTCCCACTTACTGGCTTCCTCAACTTTGGTTCTCCACCTTGCCTCCATGGACATCTGCATGCCACATGGCCCCACTGGTTGCATTCAAAACATTTAACTCTAGCTCCTGGACATGTACCTGGACTAGTGGCTTCCCATGCTACTGGCTCATTTCCTGGTTCCTTTAGTCCCATGAGCAGTACTGGGGGTCCCTTTCCAGTGAAGGGCTGCACTGCTTGCTAAGTATAGGTCTCCCTTCTTCCCAAAGTAATCTGAAGTAGCACATTTCCTATCAGCTAACCAGATACTCATGTCCTCAGGCAAAGTGCTAAGGGCTTGTTCCCTCATCAAAAGTTCTGCCATCCCTTCAAAAGTGGTGAACTGACATAGACTCACCCAGCTATGAAAATAAGTGCTCAGTTCAGCAACATATTCACATACATTTTCATCTGCCTTGCATCTATGCTCACAAAACATTTTCTTATACATTTCAGGTGTTAGCTTAAAACATTATTATTAATGTCTTCTTACAGCAGTATAATCAAAACAGTCAGTGTCACGCATTTTTGCTAAAGAAGTTACAGCTTTACCATGGAGCACGGGGGTCAGGAACCGTACCCAGAGCATTTTGTCAACTTCATACTGTTTACATACCCATTCAAACATATGAATGAAGCTATCAAAACTATCCCTCTCTTTAAACCGTGGAAGAAATTTACTGACCTTTTGTGCTTCTGGGGTCCAGTTACTCCCTTCCCCATTACCTCCATGAATTTGGCGAAGAGTCAGCATTTCCCTCTTTTGCCTCTTCTGACATTCATTTTCCTCAGCTTGTAGACTCCTCATTTTCTTGGCTGATTCTAGTTCCAACTCAAGTCTCTTTAGCTCCAGCTGGATTTTTAAGTACACTGCAGAAAGGTTGAGATGTCCATTTTCCGAGGATATTGTATCTCCACTGTCAGTCTGATTGTCTTCCAGGCTGTTGTTTTCTGATGCAGCTGTAACCAAGGCTGAAGCCAGGTCTGCTTTAGTCAGGTTTCCATGCACCAGTCCCCTAGCCTGGCACATCTCTGGCAGCTGGCTTCTTGTCAGCTTTCCGTACACTTCTGCTGACATGCTGCCTTCTCACCCTGATGAACACTAAGCTAACAAAAGAAAGAAAACAATTGTGATCTGAACTCTGAGTATACACTTTGTGGCTGTTGTAGCGTACAAAACTCTTTTAGAGATCACTGTATATAAGCTACAGGAATTCACTCTACCCACACCACTACAAGCCAATTAGTATGTGAAGTAGATCCCACCACTGCCAAACACTTGTGATGACCATGCCCTGGCCCAGGAATCAAGGAGCCTCAATCCTCACCACTAACACCAGGTAAGTCATCTCATAGAAGAGGAAAGGATAACTAATACACACAGTAAAGTACAATTTCCCTTAAGTGCACACAGACATCACAGTCAGTCTGGGGCTGGTTGCTCCCTTGCTCACCCGGTCCCCAATAAGTCTCCCCACTGGCACAGCTATAGGGTCCAGGTCTCAGCCTAACTGGGCAAGATAAAACCTCCAGTACCCTCTCTGTCCAACCAGTGCTTCGTGTCCCTGCCAAGTAGCTGACACAACACACACACACTTTGAGATAAGTATTTATACAACTTCACAAACACTCCTGGGAAAGGCTGACACAGATTCTCCAACTGTGCCCCTTTACCCAGACTATATAGTAGTAATTACTTCCACCACCCAGTTAATAATATCAGCTAGTAAAAGGCCCTTAAAAAGGTGTCCAATTATTGCTGTGCAATATTATTATCCAATGGTAGTATGACTAACAGTCAAGGCTTACTTTAGAGTGGCCTATTACAATAACCTCTATAAATATGCAATGTACTCTGGAGCTTATCTCTACACAAAACAGCCACAGGTAGAAGGTTTTAAAAATATTTAAAAATAAATAATTAAAACACAAGACAAAACTACTACACCAGAGAGATATCTAAGAGTTCAGAAATCCCACAGAAACTTAAAATAATACTGTAGGACAGGTCTGACTTCAAAGAAAAATACCAAATTAATCTTTACTAGCTTTAACTATTAATACAAGAAATCACAGTGCTAGAACTTGCATGTGAGTACAAGGCAGAGTCCTAATAAGTTAGATGTCCAAAGTCAAAATGCTTACAGTCTCATCTGAGAAATAGTATTTAAACATTACTAACAAACATGTTTTCTGGGTCCCTCCCCAAATTACATCATTTTTGACACTTAGGTTTTCCCAGGCAAACAAACTGCATTATTTAGCAATCTAACACCTGCACAGAAACTTACAACAATAGAAGACATTTCACATGTATATTCTAACAGAAACTAGAGCAATAAAGCACCTTCCACATCTAAATTCTTGTCATAAACTTTAGCCTTAAAACAATGGACATGAAACCTTCATCCAGTCGCAGTGGAGCCGAATTCTAACATGAAAAGCATCACAACATGCTTCACTGGGCCAGTAGTGTGCAATGTTGTCACATATTTTGCAGTTCCACAATTCACAGTATTCTTTACACTCAAAAGCATGCCTGTATTTTACATTTATTATCAAGAAAACATGTCTGTATTTTACATTTATTTATACAGTTGATAGAATTATGTATCAAATTCTATTTGACTACACTGGCAGACTTCGCCCATATCTCCCCAGTCGTCACATAGGCATTTATTTTGTACCAAAACAGTATTATCCCAAGATACAGCTGTACTTTGCAAATCCATTGTGAATCTAGAGTAAGCTTGGATAATGAGGGGACTGGTATAATAAATAATGTGAAAAGAAGTTGGGTTCAAAATAACCTACCACTGGGGCAAGGCAAGGTGTTTCCCAAACTTAAGAGATATAAATGAGTGTTAGCAATTCTCAAAGAAAGCTTGTGTGCAATATATACAAATGAGGTAACATGCAAGGTGTCACTGTATCCTAATGTACCTACGTACAGCTGTTTAACACAGAATCAGAACACTGTTACATACTTCAGCTTTAAGTATTAAATACTAAAAACTGCTAACTAAAGCAGGTTTGCTATTGTTCATGCCTTACATGTGACATCACCCACTGGCTAAAAGAATGTCTTGTAGTATGTGAAGATGAGTTGCTAAGCAGCACAAAATATAAAGCACATTATTATGTATGGAGTTAGGGTGCACTGAGAGTTGGTTGTTTGTGTAATGGTTAAAGTTTTTACCACACTTGTACAAGATGTAGGGCTTGATTTTCACCTTTGAAGGTTAACTAGGATTAAAATGATTTTCAAGGACTGCTAGCCACGCACTTACCTATATAGGACATTTGTTTATTCCTGTTGTGTTTGATATGAGGCGTATTTTATGTTATTCATTGATTATTTGGTGTATTAGGTGGTATACGCCTCTTTTCAGGTGTGAATTTGAGCATAATCTAGTTAAGTCCCTTGATCTGAGTCACATAGTAGGCAACTGGGGGTTAATAGCACTGGAATACATCACAATGATGATGATGATAATGATGATGGTGATGATGATGATGGTTAGCACATCACAATCTTAATCTTCTGTACTGGGAAAAGACTATCAAAGTATTGTGTATGAAGGCCAGTGTTTGCCAGCAGTGAGGTTCTTTTACTTATAGTACTTTTGTTTGTGAGTTTGAGTGTTTCTGAATGCGTGTGTGTGTGTGTGTGTGTGTGTGTGTGTGTGTGTGTGTGTGTGTGTGTGTGTGTGTGTGTGTGTGTGTGTGTGTGTGTGTTTTCATGCATGTCTCTGCACTTTCACATATTTTATATCTATATCTATATCTATATCTGTATTTATCTCTATAGGGGATCCAGTATATGTCAGATTGGGAGGACATGCTAGACAGTTCCATTTTGCAAAGGATGGCCTACCCCCCCCCCAAGGTATTATATTGGATAAAAACTGGTCCATCCCCATAATGCCAGTTTTAGGCAATGTTAACCCTCAAAAGCTTCCAACATAGCAAAACAGAATCTAGATAACATGCACGTATTGTTGATGAACAATAGGAGCCTTAATAAAAATTTCCTCTCCTTACAATGAAAACCATTTATATATGCATGGTCAAAGAAATCTAGTTCAAAACCATCTAGTTCAAAACCATTGACAAAACCCAATTAGTTCATGGTTTCAATGTCTGCAACACATGTAGGCCCACCACACTTGATTAAGGCACTAAAGGTGTTGTTGTCTCGATATTTGTAAAAAAACACTTCCCCTCAAGACTAGTTAGAAAAGATAATGATTTGGAACTTCTCTATGTCCAATTTGCCATTACCAAGACCCCTTATCACATTATGGCTAACTAAAGGACCCCTTCTATGTCCACTTCAGCTCATAAGCATTAAGCCAAGCACCATTTTACTAGGAGAATTTAATCACCCCTCCATTAACTGGGTGATGTATACATCCCCTAACATGTATGTTGTCTCTTTAAGTAACCATTATATAGAGTTCTTGAATGGGAGCCACAAAAGACCTTTTTATGGAAGCTGACATATATCGCCCAATAGGAGTTTTAAAAATGAACTCCTCTCCATACATACGCATATTCAGGAGTTTAACATTATTGACATTCTGTGACAGAGTTCCTTTATCATACTGCCTGTTTTGAAACCTCACCCAGGAAGTTAGTACCAATGTTGAAATGCAGTAGGAGTGGGACATAAAGCTGATAGGTGAAATAGAGAGAATAAGAAGCACTTATAAATGCTGAAGTTCCCAGCAAAGAAAACAAAATTAATGAAGCTGCAGAGGCAGAAGAGACATAATCCAGAACTTTTAAGGTAAGACAATAAAGAAATGTTAGAAAAAAAGTTGAAGGGATGCAGATGGGAAAAAAATATTGTGAAATGGGCGGATGTGGGTTACACACACACACACACACACACACACACACACACACACACACACACACACACATTATATATCTATATATATATATATATATCTAGGGATCTAGGAAGTTTGCTCGACTTCCGAATCCATAAAACCCAAACACACTTTAACGAAAGCGCTTTTATCGAAAAAGCGCTTTTGTTAAAGCGTGTGAAAAAAAAACACTTCATTTACATTTTGCCCCCCTGTACCCCTCATGTGGGGTGCTGTGCCCCTCACACCCCCCCTACTTTAATATTCTCCCTCCGAGACTGCACTACAGTGGGGAAAAGTGAAATTTCACTTACCCGCACTGTAGTACAGCCTCAGCAACAGTCATACTTACGCAAAAGTGCTGCTTCAGTGAATAGCACTTTTGCATAAGCATGCCCAGCCATTTGGATTTTGGTCGTTTGCTCAGTTGAGCAAACATCCTAGATCCATATATATATATATATATATATATATATATATATATATATGTATATATATATATATATATATATATATATATATATATATATATATATATATATATATATATATATATATATATATATATATATATATATATGTATATATATTTTAGATATATACACACACAGACACACACACACACACACACACACACACACACACACACACACACACACACACACACACACACACACACACACACACACACACACACACACACACACACACACACATACACATGTATCAGGGTTTCATACTTATATGTCTGAAATAAGAGATATTTTAAATCTCTCCAGTCTGCAGTCATCATTGTAAAATATTACCACATCACTGCAACTATTTATTTATTTTTATTTATTTTATTTTACATTTGTTAACCAGGGTGGTCCGACTGGACGAGGTCCATTTACAGAGGAGGCCATGGGAGAAAAGCTCCACATAATTAACAAATAAAAAGAATGTTATACAAAAAAGAAAACAGAGACATCATAGCAGCATTTGAAAATAGAAAAATTTCACATCAAAAAATTTACATTTGTGAATAGGACAAAAACCATAACAAAACATTATACCAGGGATAAGAGATTTCATTTATCAATACCATGTTTACAGAGGGTATAAAGTAGGAGAGAAAGTAAAAGTCAACTGTCTGGTCTAAGTCAAGGGTGCATAATGGTTTCCAGTTACATTTTTTTAAAGTAGTGTTAAGATCCTGTGGGTTTACATTGTGACCACCTCTAACTTGTGTATAGACTATGGGCTTGGGTATGTTTATGCGTTTCCATAAGAGGAATGTCGGGAGGTGGTCGCTAAGTCCATCTAGTAGACAACCTATTTGGTAATTATGTTCAGGGCAGTTTACCAGTGTCCAATCTAGTATAGATTTCTTTTGGGATTTTTTATCTAGTCTAGTGGGTTCATGAATGAGTTGAGAGAATCTATATAGGTTGATGTGGTTAGAGGGGTTTTTGGAGTTGCAGGCTAGGCAATCAGTATTTAGTCAGATATCACCACTTAATTTGTATCATCAACTGCTGCATTGTACTTGCACTAACCATGCAAAACCTTGGAATACATCCCCCTCAGTAAGTATAAATGCAATAGTGTCATCTAACTAAACACTTTCCATAATTCTAATACCTTAAACATTTGTAATAAACATTAAGAAATACAATAAAACTAAGAAAATAACTGAAATATGTATATTAAAAACATTATAAATCACATAGCCAGGAGGCAATACTCAAAGAACTGCCTAAATATACTACTTGGTTTAATTTCCATACCTCAAGTTTCATCAAAAACATTTTCTAGCCATTAAAATCATGAGTATATTCAACTAATCTCCCTATTGAGTCAAACAAAATTTCACCAGAATGATTTTGAAAATTGTTACAAATAAAACTGATAAGAGAAAGAAATCTCCTAGCAAAAATAACTATAAAAAGCTATAAACAACTAAAAATAGCAAAACACAAATTCAGGAAATCCCAGCCCCAAGAGGAAAGGACTCCTACCTCACCACTTTCCCTAAAGCAGACCCTGTAGTACAGCATGTACATAATAAAAATACATAATAATAATAATAATAAAACAGATACTGTAAAGCATGCATTTTCATGCCAGTGCTGGAGGTCAACACAATGCAAGAAGATATGGAGAAAAAATCTCCACATTTAAAAGTTATACTAAGTTGGAAAATACAGCATTCATGTGAAAAGCAGGCCTTACGCAATAATCTGGGTCTTATATTTCAGCTGGTCACATGACAGACACTTATGTGCTTATTTTTCACAGCAGAATGCTTGCTAGTTTGTTTATGTATGAGCAGAATTAAACACACATTTCCAGTGTCTAAACCAACCTTTTCTGAATTAATGCAGTCTTAGAGATACTATACACCTATAGATCTGGTATTTAGGTGATCTAGCCAATGGTGGGCATGACTAAACAGTTACTGGTTCCCTAGCCAGGGATAGAAGAGAGACAGTGCAGTTAAGAAGAAAATTAGATAATCAGGTTGAATTAGCTTCAAATAAATCCTCAATCAGAACTGAAAATCTGGCACCCAGAAATCCAGGGTAAGCTTTATCAAAAGTACATCTAAATGTTCAGGTTTCAAGGGTATAACATATTCCATCTGACCATGTGGGACTTCATCATGCTAAAGAAATAACTAACATGTTGATCAATCTATAACAGAAGTGGCAGTATTTTCATGAAAAATTCCATCTAAACTACACATAAAACACTCCCATAGAACAGGTTTGTGTCAGGCTGCTGGCGCTGATTGTGGCAGGTTGCATATTTAACCACATAACAACAGAAAATGTGTATGAGATTATTTATTTAAATCACAATTGCATGTTTCATTTAATTTGTAGTCTGATGAAGTCCTAAGCAGGGGCAAAGGTGATTACTTGGAATCTATTGGAAGAACAACAACCAAGTTGCCTTCATTTCCAAATTAGATTTTAATGCTTTATGTTATTGCATTGATAACTTTTAGCATGTCAGGTAAACATGCAACTAAACCAGGAATCTGTAGATTATGTTTTTAACTTATTCTTTCATTATCATTGGCTTGGTTACATTGTTGTAGTATTGTGTTACTTTGTGGGTTGGCAGCATTAGGTTACTCTTTGTTTTACTGTTATTTAAAAAGTAATCCTGGTACATATAATGCGTCACTATGTGTTATATTTGCTAAGACAGGGGTACTTAATTTAAGTTGTCTGAACAATTTTTCAAACTTTATTGCTTTTTTTAGCTGGGAATAGCAAGTATATAAATCTTGTTCAATGTAAGTATGTCTTGTATGTCTAAGCTTGCTATCCTCAACTCCCGGATTCTGCAAGCCTTACATGGCATGCAGGATCAGTACAGGAGCTCTTGCAGGCAATATGTCTGCCGTGCAATCAAGGAATAGCCTGCAGGGGCGTGCACTAGTGCTTCTGCACTAGTCCTGCATGGACTCAACCCCTGTATGCAAATTACTCCATTTGCAGGAGAAATCCATGCAAATGAGGTGAATTTTTAATCCAGGAAGCTGGAAACCGACCATGCAGGACTAGTGTAATCTGCAGAAATATACTCGGTTAGTAACCAAGTACATTTCTGCAAATTCTGAAATGGAGCTGTGACAGCTCCAAATAAAGGGTGCATATCAGTCAAGAAGCATGTCAATGACCAAGCATAAGGCCATTGTCACTGAAAACAGTGTAAAAAATAAAAAAAATCAACTTTTATTTTTTTTGCCGATCTCGGCAATTTAAGCGTAGGACAGAGGCATGCAAATGGGATTGGGTGAAAATAATAAAATAAATCTAAAATAAGCATTCTAACTAAAATAACTATTCTGCCATAATACTCAATGGCAGGCAGAAGACAACATGGCCAGTGACTAGTGGTTGCTAAGGGGGGAGGCTCAGTGTGAGACATGTAACTAAGTATTAGCAGGCAATACTATGCAAATGAGGGGAATTATAGTGAATCCCAGATTTCCCCAGCATGCTAGTCAGCTCCCAACAGTGTAAGAGCAGGAATAGCTTGGCACAAGCCTAGGAGTTAGCTGACATCATAAGGGGGGTGTCAGGCATATTGCAAGTGGATTGGAGCCCTGTGACCCGGGTTTGCTCTTAGCTTAGCAGAGCTAAGCAAGGGGGTGTGTCTGAGGCTGCCGAACACTCATTACATTGCCTAAGCAGGTGTGCACGTCACGCACTGGGTTTTAAAGAAAAAAAAAGTTAAACCAGTAAATAGCAGCTCTGTGCACATTTGAGCACTCTGTTTGCATGGCGGGCCCCCGGGCTTAAACAGGAAGGCAATGGGAAGGGAAAACAGCAGTAGGAAGGTAATGTAGGAGAACTAGCATAGCTGGCAGGTGAAATGTATCAGAATCAGCTAATTACACAGGCAGCAGACCAGCCCAGCCCAGAACACTACTATAAACCATGCAAACACCTTTCCCTCTGGTTTTTCCCATACTCTACACCACCGGTGTATACAAGCCAGCAACTTTTAACAAACAAATTACAAAATGATAGGTGCTGCTTTAGGCATCATACAACAACATGTCTAAGAGGCTGAGGGTGGTGAGGATGCGAATGCTGTCGACCAACCCACAGTGAGGAGATGGAGAAGGGTTTACAAACCCAGGGTAACCTACCAGGGACTACATGAGTTGGAGATAGTGGAGTGGTATAGGGTGGACAGGGACCTCCTACAGCAAATTGTTGAGCTGTGCTGGCCACGCCTGACACACAGAACTGACAGAGGGGAACCTCATCCCAGTGGATACCAAGGTGTGTGTAGGCCTAGGAATACTAGCCACAGGTACCTCCCAAAGCTCAAATGGGGATATTATGGGGATCTCACTGGCATCAGTATCCAGAGTATTCCACCAGTTCCTGGATGCCATGTCAGCACATGCTGGTAAGCATATATATTTCCTCAACACCTGTGAGGTGTTGGCCAGCAATATGCGTCTCTTCCACCAAATAGCAGAATACCCTGAGGCAGTGGGTGCTATAGTCTGCATGCACATATGCACCTGGTGATCAGGGTAGGATCTACATCAACCACAAGGGCTTCCACTCCATCAACTGCCAGGTCATGTGAGATGCCCAGGAAATTATAATGAATGTGTGTGCTGGCTGCTATCACGATTCCCACATCTGGCATCTGACGCAGCTGACCAGAGATTTGCAATGGGGACATCCCTAATAGTCACCTAGTGGGGGATGCTGGTTATGCACTGGAGCCGTGGCTGATAACACCCATCAGAAATACACACACACATGAACAAGAACGCCATAATGAGGCATATGCACAGACCAGACGTATTATAGAGCATGTGTTTGGGATGGTCAAATCACGATTCTGGTGCCTGGACACATCCGGTGGAGTCTTGCAGTACTCACCAGCTACATGTACTCAGATTGTTATAGTATTTGCCATGCTACACAATATGATCCTGCAGAAACAGCTGCAGCAGGAACAGCATGGGGCAGGGCCACACAGTCCTCCACCAATGCCAAGGCCTGCACAGGCACAGAGTGACTCAGAGGAGGAACAAACTGAGCTTGCCCCAATAGGCAGAAGGAGGTGTTCCCAGTATGCCCTGGCCTTGGCAAAGAGGCAACGCATAGCACATACACTGACACAGTAGGGACCCAGGGAATGTCACCTCTCTCTGACTCACACATACAGTAAAAGGGATGCCAAACATGATACTACCTGTGCTCAACCATGTATAGGGAGTGTACTATGTGCATCCAACATAGGCAGCCCTCTAGCACCATCCTCAATACCGGAAAACCCACAAGGTAAGTCACTCAACCTACCAATTGTCAAATGGAGTAGAATGTGTTGTTACCTGTATCGATGGTATGGATGTGAGCATGGAAGGGAATTGGGTGTTGAATGGTATGCCAGCAGATAGTAGACACCCATAGTGGCACCATGACATCTGTAACAAATACTGGAGTCACTATAGTATCCAGTACTACACAAGATGACAAAACCAACTGCAGGAAATGTGTGGGCCATCATGTATGTCCATATGACTCACACATGCCAGTCAGGGAGGTTCACATACCAAACAGCAGTCTCAGCCAGCAGGACAGATGTAGACAAACCACAAACAGAGGCTGTGTTATGGCCTCTGAATGATGCCTATGGGTAACCATGCCTCCAGGCCTACACAGACAGACTACAGCAGGTCAGGCAGTGGGATGTTAGTTTACAAGAGTAGGAAGTCTGACACTAATATGTAGGTCAACCAAAGCTAGGACCTGTAGTACACTGACATGCCTCTAATCAGCTTGATAGGTTAGAATACAGAATGAAATGGAGTACCTGACATACCAGTGCAGTCATAGCAAATGTGTATAAGTGCCAGGTGTGCCCCCCCATCCTATGTAAAAATGTATAAACAGTCAAGTATGCCCCCCCTAATTCTGTGTAGAAATGTAGTAACAGTCAACTGTGCCCCCCAATCCTGTGTAGAAATGTAGTAACTGTCAGGTGTGCCCCCCCAATCCTGTGTAGAAATGTAGAAACAGTCAGGTGTGTCCCCCGACAATCCTATGTAGAAATGTAGTAAGAGTCAGATGTGCCCCCCCCACTCCTATGTAGACATGTAGAAACAGTCAGGTGTGCCCCTTCCCCCAAACCAGTGTAAAAATGCAGTAACAGTCAGGTGTGCCCCCCACTGCTATGTAGACATGTAGAAACAGTCAGGTGTGCCCCCCAATCCAGCATGCAAATGTAATACCAGTCAGGTGTGCCTCCCCAGTCCTGCATAGAAACATAGTAACATTCAACTGTGCCCCCCAATCCTGTGTAGAAATGTAGTAACAGTCAGGTGTGCCCCCCCAAATCCTGTGTAGAAATGTAGAAACAGTCAGGTGTGTCCCCCGACAATCCTATGTATAAATGTAGTAACAAGTATGTGTAGGTATAATACCAGTGGAGCACAGATGTACAGAGGTGGGCAAGGTAGCAGGATAGGTTGTAGCATGTGCACAATATGCAGGTATGTGTGTGCTAGTTTGGTGTGTGTTTCATATTGTGTGAGAGTGGTCGGTATGTATGCCTGTTTAGGTAAGACCTGGTGGCCATTGCCCACTACTACTGATGACAGGGACAAGTCCTTACAACAGCAGTACCAAACACAATACCCACCAGTATAATACAAGCTAGCAGTAAGCCATAGTAAATGTATGGTGGTAATATGTGTCACCATCTGAAAGACTGACATGACATGGCTGTTGAGCTAGATATACAAGCAGTACACAGGGGAAAGTACCCCAGAAATACAGTATATATTGTGTCAGTGTGAAATGGACACACCCTTGGAATAGTACATACAGGTATGCAACACATTATCTGGTCCTGTAGTAGGAGGTGCCAATGTTGCCTGCCCAAACACTTGCAGATCACAAAGGAGGTAGAACTGTTGTATTGGGAACCAGATGATGTACCTGCACATGCAATCATAACTGGAATGCCCAATACATATCTGTGTGTCAGATGCAAGTTGTGTACATAGCACACATGCACCCAGCCCACGCAAACACCACCCACAGTTACCTCTCTGTTTGTACCCCTGCTGTGGGGAATGGGTACAATATGACCCCACCTGTATATGGCAATAGTGATAGAATGCAACATAAAGTGCAGGTGTCCCATGCAGGTGTGTCACTAGCTGTAGGTAGCACCCTGCCAGCATCCACACCACCTGATCAAGACTGATAGAAGGTATTGGCATGAACACCTAGCACACCTACCCTGTCACCCCAGGGGAATATACTATATGGTGGTCAGAGACTGTAGGACTGACAGAATGCAACAGCCTGCCACATCTGGCCTGCATCAACACCTAATGGCCTACAGGTCTCTGCCAAGGGCCTGTGTCTCACACGAACTGCCAATTCATGATATGTCATGGACACCCAAATAACAAAACAACACACTCCAAATAAGCCATATGCAAGGCCATGTGGATAAACCACAGTAACATGTCCACTGTGTCCCACTGCATGAACTGTGGACTAACACCAACACAGAGCTGTGATGGGGTTATAACCATAGGGAAGCTATCAGAGAATGTTTGCATAATGTAAGGATGAGGATAGAATAACAGTGGGGGGTGGGAGCGTGGGCAGCATGGAATGTGCAAGGTCCGAAACAAAGCTGTGTGCACACACTATCCCTGGATGTAAACACATACATGGTTTGCTACATACCTGCTAGTACACCACAATATGGGTAATGCCCTGACTCATGGCCCCTGCCTCTGGGTAACCTATGTGAATTTGTACAGCTGTGAGGTATTGCCATTGCAATATAATGCCACTCTGACATGTTGATGGATGTACAGGTATGGGATCCTCTGCCAGGACTATACCAAGGTGCTGAGCCAGATACACAGACCCAGCTGCAAGTGTCTTTGGCTTTACCACCAGGATACCATATCCTATCATGAATATATAGGCGTCTGACCACAATACCGCACACAGCTGCAGTCACCCTCGTCCCCAAAGACGTCACTGTGAGCAGGAATGTTCACCTGACAGTACACAAGGACAAAAAACATCACAGTGTTTAACAGTACACATGTCTGAATATCTCTGCTGACAGCAGTACCATGTAGCTGAAGCAGCACAGACACAATCACCTACAGTACACACTATCCCCTGTACACTTTGTCCCCATATTGCCAAATGATTGATGGATACTCTGCAGAAACAGTTTGCTACCTGTAGGTGTACAACACAAAGGTCTGCACTGGAGTACAAGCTACCTGGAATCAATCCACACATGCAATACAGAAGGCCATACTGGGCATGCTCACACACTTAAACAAATGAAGCCCATGTCTGCAAACAACAGTGGACCAGACATATCTGGCAGTTGCAGATGTTAGCGCAGACACTCCTCAGTATGCACCACTTATGCTTTGCACATACAGTGGATAGGAATACAGACATATATCCAAGGACAACACACTATAATAAACCAAAAGTACATGTACATAGATGTGTGGAAGAGAGTGACTGTGACAAGGAGACATCAATTATGAGGCATGTCCCACAAAGCACACAGCCAAATAGCTATGGCCACATGAGGTTCAGATGTTACTCACTGTATATACTAGCCAGCGGTATCTGTTGGTATTACAGACTATGTGGTGCAAGTGCTAGCTGTGCAACATGACTGTACAAGGAAGTATTCATCTCGTAGCTGTATACAAGTACCTGTGGAATATAACCCTGTGTGTGCCCGCATATGGTGTGGCAACCTCTAGATAAATGGGTTATGGCCCATGCACACACACTGCCCTCCCCATAGTCCTACTATGACAAGGCTGCTGAGGTCATTCACTTTGAAATACACCTTTGGGAACAGTGTAGCCCAGTAATCACTGTGGAGTGTCCTGTAACTGCATACTGCTGCAGTGTGATGCTCTAGTTAGGGAGGAGTTCTAATCCCAGACATGGCAACTGTCTGTCTGTGTAGAGAGCAATGCTTTTTAGGCTAGTCACACTCCCTACAATTCAAATGTCCTACTTTGGCAAGGCTGCTGATGTCATCCACCTTGAAATACACCTTTGGGAAAAATGTAGCCCAGTAATCTGCATGGCGTGTCCTATAACTGTGTACTGCTGTAATGGGATAAACTAGTTAGGTAGGAGTTCAAATCCTAGACAAGGCAACTATGTGTGTGTCTGTCTGTGTAGGCTAGTCACACTCCTTAAAATTCAAATGCCCTACTTTGGCAAGGCTGCTGATGTCATCCACCTTGAAATACACCTTTGGGAAAGGTGTAGCCCAGTAATCTCCGTGGAGTGTCTATAAATGCATAGTACTATAGTGTGATAAAATAGTTAGGTAGGAGTTCTAATCCCCAAAATGGCAACTGTGTGTGTATTTGTGTGTGTCTCTGTCTGTGTAGAGAGCCATGCATTTTAGGCTAGCCACACTCAGTACAATTCAAATGCCCTACTTTGACAATCCTGCTGATGTCATTCACTATGAAATACACCTTTGGAGAAGGAGTATTCCAGCAATCCTCATGGTGTGTCCTATAAGAGCATCAGGCTGTAGTGTGATATAGAACTCTGGTAGGGGTTCTATTCCCACACACAGCAGTTGTGGATGTTTTGTGTGTGCTTCTATGTCTGTGTAGGGAGCAATGTATTTTAGGCTAGTCACACTCAGTACAATTCAAATGGCCTACTTTGGCAATCCTGCTGATGTCATTCACTGTGAAATACACCTTTGGGGAAGGGGCACTCCAGCAATTCCTGTGTTATGTCCTCTAAGAGCATCATGCTGTAGAGTGATATAGAACTCTGGTAGGGTTTCTATTCCCACACATGGCAGTTGTGGATGTTATGTATGTGTTTCTATGTCTGTGTAGGGAGCAATGCATTTTAGGCTAGTCCCCTTCAGTACAATTCAAATGCCCTACTTTGGCAATCCTTCTGATGTCATTCACTGTGATATATAGCTTTGGGGAAGGAGTACTCCAGTAATCTCCATGGTGCATCCTATAACTGCGTAGTGCTTAGTATAATATACTAGTTAGGAAGGAGTTTTAATCCCAGACATGACAGGTGTGTGTGTGTGTGTGTCTGTGTGTGTGTGTGTGTGTGTGTGTGTGTGTGTGTGTGTGTGTCTGTGTTTGTCATTCATATCCTGTGTGGAGGTGGGTATGAGTGTGTAACAACTGGACTCAATGTGGAGTGGGTTTTGCAAACTTCTTATATGGTGGGCCTAGTATATATCACAATGTCCAGTGTACAGGGATAACAGATATGAAATAGCCAAGAGGCTGGGGTGCAAATCCATACCCCTACATGTGACATCAATGCCAGCTGAACAATGTTGGCAATCCTTGTATTACCCAGGGAACACTCTCAACCCATGTCTCATGCACACACACTTGCCTAGGCAACAGCCACTATATTGGCAGTACCCTGCATATTGCCCACTGATAGTAACCATGGTGTAATTGCAGTGGGTTACAGAGGACATGGCACCCTGTCCATCAGTCCAATAGGCACGTATCTGCCGACAGTGCACCTCTGCCATGTTCCCCACTGGACACCTGCAACATCTGTGGTGCCATCAAATATGACCCACAAAGGACATACCATGCCTGAAACATAAGCCCTGTATAGACAGATGCCACTGACACCAAGGAATATCAGTATCATGCTATCAATGTAGGTGCAGGGTCAACCTGCTGTCCATTGACAGTTCCCGCCAGATGAGGCCAGGAATGGCACATCTGATGATAACAATCTGTGTACATATGTCCCAGACACCCTAGGTACAGTTCCACATGTCACTGTACATGCATGTGGGAGGTGTTCACATCCCAGACACCGTCCATGTCATGGACTAAGGAACACATACATGGCAGGCAATGTACAGCATTGGCCACATGCAATAGTCACCCAGGTGACTGGATGGTGAATACAATACACACCTGTGTTGGCAAATCCAGACACTACACACCTGAGGCACAAGGCAGACCATTGTCATGTGGCCTGATGCCAAGGTATACCCATCACCTAGCCTTGTATAGCCATCTGGCAACGTCGACCACTACATACCCATTAAGCAATGCACCCATGCATGTCAGTACTGGCACCCATGTCTGTGTGTATGTTGTATGATGTGTATGACTGCATTCACACTCACTACAACCCCCATTGGCATACTTAAGCATGCTGTCTGATGTCAGACATCTCCACATACCTTTTACCCATATAACCTCCATATGACCCCTGTGGTGGATGTGATACCTGCACAGTACTGTGCTGTGGCAATCCCACTAGTGATGAGTTGTATTCCTTGCCCTGCCAAGTGTGTCAATGTGTGTGCATCCCTGTGAGAGTGTGGCTGTGTTGACGCTGACACCTGTTCATGCGGACAGGCATGTGTACTACACCTACCGCATAGCTACCATATCCCTGCTGCAGATGGCACTCACCACCACATATATGCTCTGAGGGCTCCTCAACATGTAACCTATGTGGCATATCCAATAACTGCATGGACATGTGCTAGCAGTGCATAGTCAGCAGGGGTTTGATAGCTTGTACTGGTAGGTGTGTGAAACAAGCATGCTTATGTTTTATTCTCCCACCCCTCCCTGACTTTTCTTTGCCTCTGTCTGCCTCTCTCAGTCTCTCTCTGGTGGATGTGGACACTTAACACCTGCTTTGCTTAGGCAGCAGCATGTGTATTTTAAGTGATGCTCATGATCAACTGATGGCCTCTGCATGAACTGCAGCTCTCCTCTAGCTGATTGCATGTGGAACAGCTGTGGTAACATTCCCATAGACAACTGAATGGAAACACACTCCAATATCTAGGAACATCTTGTTGGTGTTGGGCCTTTTATTCACTGTGAGCAGGAACACGATCTGTTGTTTGGCAAATAGCATCTCAAAAGGATTGGTGATTTACCTCTAACAGCATATACTGTGAAAACAGGCCAACACACAGGAGGTGGATGTGCCTAACCTGACTACAGACTGTAAGTGCTGCTATACTGCATTTGGAGTAATGTTGGTTTAACAGGGTGTGTGTGGATATGGCTGTCATACATGTTTTAGTACCTGCCATGTCAGTGCTATGTTTATGAGGGAACCCCCATCTGTAGGGTCATCTGCAGGCTGGGCAGTGTGTGGTGCCTTTTGTTTCATGTGTTACCCACAAAGCACCTATCTGTGAACTGCAGAAGGTAGTGTGAAGACTGTTGTCTGTAGATGGTGACAGCCATGAGAGTTAATGATATTATATCCCTCATAGGACATATGTTGCAACAAACCTTGTTACAACAGTAAATGTATGAAGTTATCACAGCAACATGTCAATATTGGCCCTGTGTATGAGCCTCCAGCCACAAATCTGTCAGCCTTTGTACATATGTCATGCAATAAGAGGTTCATATGTGCTGTACATCATAATCAGTGACATTATATCTGATAACAAGCCAGTTATATATCAGACTGCTACACATGTTATGTACAGAAGGGGATATATTTGATGACATAACCTGGACATTCTGTAGTTGTGTACAGTACTGAGGTCTGTGTAATTATGGTGATTGTTGACAGTGTGTGTATTGTAAATATGTACCTTGGCCTGTGTACAGACTGTGGTAGATGCCATTGTTCTTGGTCCTGTTCTATCTGATGTTACATGCTGCTCCACTGTATGTTACCCTATCAGCTTACATGTTTGTAGGGCCATACATGCACATGTCCCATACCACAGACAGGCATCGGACCACACTGTGTAGTGGCCCAGTATATGCAGGGTTAGTGTGTGAGTGGCACATATGAGGTTGGTGTTGAACAAATAGTCCATATACTGTATTATTATGCTAGCTTACCATATGTGGCTGTTGTTGTGTTCACATTGGTTGTGGTTATGCACTGTCACACAGGTGTATGTAACTCTGTGCTGTGGCATGCCTGTAGAGCCTGCTATATATGCAGGTACATGTGCAGTCCCCGTAGAAAATGTAGGCCAGTGTTGAGCCAGTCTGCCTGTAGCATGTGCAGTGCTTTGTTACATGTCTAGCAGCTTAGTGCACTTACCTAGTGAGATGTAATGTCCAGATACTTGCAAGATTTACTGCTGCTGGGTCACCATAACAGTCATGTATGTCAGACAGAGCAGTGAGATGCTGTACAGATGTATGTTAAAATCTACTGGGTAGTATGTGGCCATGGCACCTCTGTACCAATGGTTATTATGTGGCAGGACAGACAGGGGTGTGTGAATGCACAAACTATGGGGGCAAATGTATACCAGTAGTTACATGTTATGCCCATCTACATGGCTGTTAACATCCACATTGTCAGGCTTGGTCCACATGTCTTGGACTAAGGGGTTCTTGCATACCTCTGGACTGTCCAGAGTGTGTCAGACTGTCCACATATATTAGCTAATATCTCTGCTGTTGTCCACAGGAGCATTATGTGCTAGCAGAAGTACTGTACTATGATGTCCTTAGGTTGTCTGTCAGTAGACACTGGCACACATGTTAAAAGCAGATGTGACCTCCCACACACACCATGTCTGTGAATACAATCCCCATTACAGTAGCAATAGTCTACATATATACCTGATATAAATACCTGACATCCCCTTGCACTACGAAGTTGGGACTATAGGGGCTGAGGTAGGGCTACACTCCATGTTCAGGACATATGGTGAAGATATATGTATATATATAATTATCCAGGTATCTTTATAGATACATACACATATACATATTGACATACATAGATGTATATGTATATGTACATAGATATACATATAAACACCCAGATGTATACATATACAGAGCAATATATGTCTACACATATACAGATAGAGATACATATACACATATATATATGGATATCTACATATATATTGACAGTAGTAGGTATATCAGAATAGATATGTATGCACATATAGTTATTGATATCTACATATATATATATATATATATATATATATATATACCAACATAACTAGGCATATCTGTACACATAGGAGGTGTGTATATATATATATATATATATATATATATATATATATATATATATATATATGCATATACGTATATATACATATAGCTATATATACATATATGTATATGGGAGTGCTACAGAATCCTGAAAGCCCAAACTCCTGAAGACCAAACTCCTGAGAACAAACACCTGAGAGTTAAAATTCCTGAAAACTCAAACTCCTGAAAACTCAGCATCCTGAAAACACACAGGATGCCAACACATATTATATTCCAGCACAAGTACATACAAAAACAAATAAAACACAATCCATATTACTCTTTTCCAAGTATAACCAGGGGGGGGGCCTGCCCCCTGCACCCCCATATGGGGGACTGTGCCACCCATACCCCCCTGCTATGTAAATATATCAACTCTGAGATCGTACTTAGTGTACTAAAGTGCAATCTCGGCATTATCATATCTGAGTAGCAGGTGGTGTGGCAGGTGCAGCCTCCACATGGAAGCAGAATGGGGGCTTGACCCACTGCATATAGTTTAAGGGTAATATGTTTCCATATGTACTTGTGCTGGAATATAATTAGTGTTTGTATCCTGTGTGTTTACAGGGTTTTGAGTTTCCAAGATTCAGAGTGTTCATGAGTTTGAGTTTTCAGGAGTTTGGTATTCAGGATGTTGAGCTTTCAGGATTCTGTAGTGCTTAAAGATATATATATATATATATATATATATATATATATATATATATATATATATATATGTGTGTGTGTGTGTACTTACGAAGAGATGTACACATGGCCATATATATGAAGCATTATACAGATGTGTATACAGACATATGTATGACTATACATGTGTATGTACATGTAGACATATATATACACGTATATATATATATATATATATATATATATATATATATATATATATATATATATACACAACCATATTCCTGTCATGAGTAATGATGTATCTCACTGTATGTAACTGCTATGCGTGCATTATGATAAAACAACATATGTGATGCAACAATCATATTACTAACAAGGGCTACACAATTTAAGAACTAAAGGCAATTGTTCAATACTGCTCAGTATGTGTCTTGACAGCTATATTGGTAAAACAACAGCTGTCTTCGTAGTGGTTAAGTTCTGTGACTTCAGTGTGCAATGTCTTGGGTTCCAGACCTGTAAGGGCTGTTCATTTTGTTGCTGGCCAGAACAAGGGCTGTCAGATGCAGAGTGGTTAAGGCAGTTTTGAGCAGCATTAAGTGAGTTTGAGTGGGTTTGTGCAAAGCTAAGTGGTGCTAAGCTATGGGTAGATGTAAGGGCACTTGCAAAGTGTAGGCTTTGTTTACTAGTGTGCAAATCAGCTCAGCTGTTATATTTCAGCAATGTTGATACTTGCTAAGCATGGCTTAGCACTGGTAATCCACGTGAATGTGTTACATATAGGTGTAGTAGCCCAGGGTACGTGCTGTCACACTGGCATGTAATGTATCATGGCAGTACTAATGTTGACAGTGCTAACCCAGGCAAGAGGAGAGGGCTAAATATAGTACTGACAACAGGCATACCTGCGGGCATAGTTGGAGACCCGAGGCCTTCCTGTTGTATCCCTGATGTGTGAGCTGTGTCACAGTATGTACCCTTTACTGAGTAATGATCCATCATGTGGAATGTAACTGTAGACACTTCAGCATCACTACATAGCTAGGTAGGGGTCTAGTCCCAGTCTTGCCAAGTAACAGTGTGTGTGTGTATGTGGATGGGTCTATATTAGGTTGCAGTGTATACATGCCTCAGCAGGTCACCTGTTCATGTGGCAAAGGCAATAACTGTTTTAGTAACCTGTGACATGTGTTCAACTGTACCCCACATATGTCACAGCCATGGTGTCACCTCAGTGACATACCACATTGTGGAATATGACTGCAGACCATCCTCGTGCTGACACATGTACACCTGCAACACACATGGAAAACATTATAGGGACTGCAATCAACCAGTGTTACTAACAGCTATAATGCATCATTGCTGGATGGCTACACTACCTGCCATTTATGCATTACACTTTACTCCTTACAACATGTTACACTGCAGTACTGTGGTACACTGTAGTACAGTCACCATGTGCATCAGAATGATATCAGCCTGTCCTCGCATTGATGGTATGGATGACAGGGATGTGGCACAGGTATCATCATATGCACATGGTGTGATGTTGGTTTGCCAGAGACCAAGGGTGGGCCATACATTTGACATCATGTGTGTGGGTAAGGGGTGTACTGTGGTGAGCTGGGCATGGTGATGTGGTGTGTGTAGGGATGGGGTTGCCCTAGGTGTGTTTGCATAGTGTGGGGGTATGCATGCATACAGTTCTGCCATGTGGCTGCCCTACATAGGTTTTTCTGTACAACTGCAGACCATACCTGGCAGGGTGTGCTGTTCACTGCCTCCATCCATGGACACTTGGACTTTGCCTACCAGGGGTTCCATGGGCAGATCCAGGAACAGGACTCGATGTACCACTCTCACCTGATGATGACAGATGTTCTCTGGTACCAGGTCCCTCCTGGGACTGGCCAGGACTACGTGCTTGTGGCCTGCTGTGGTGTGGTGTGGACAGTGCCCCCCCCTGCAGTGACAGGGCTGGTACTGCCACTATGGGGGCCCCTTGGTGTCCTAGCACATCCACTTTGACTTCCAGCTGTTGGCATTGCTGGCCTACATGAACGCAGCTGTTGCCACACTCCCACCACACATTCAAGCACAGACAGACCATGGTCGATGAGGGCCATCATCTCACCAGACAATCTATCCATGTACTCAGTTAATCCACAGATGGCACCAGCCAGTTCATGGGCATTGTCATTTGCAGATGTGAGAGCAGCCCT
Organism: Protopterus annectens; assembly: GCF_019279795.1. Taxonomy (NCBI): domain Eukaryota; kingdom Metazoa; phylum Chordata; order Ceratodontiformes; family Protopteridae; genus Protopterus; species Protopterus annectens. The sequence goes on from NC_056731.1 coordinate 1,973,549,601, forward strand.
CTGCAGCCGCATGCCCTGTCTGTGGTAATATTCTATACATGCCTGCACCACCATGACAACCTGAAACATGCTCCTGCTGGTACCAGCTATGTCGCCTCTGCCAGGGGCATGATGTCAAGCGGCCCTACCACGACAACCCTGGGACATCTGCCTATGTGGTGCCCTGCCGGACATCCGGCTATGCCTGCTGCAACCGGATACAGTAGACATGGTTATCACACTTTCCTGTGCACTGCCACTGAACAGCAGCTGTCCCTCCGCTATGGCCACTGGTGATGGGGGTGTGTATAGGCACTGAAATTGTGTATGGAGTTAGGGTGGCTAAAAGGGAGATGTCAAATGTTGGCTCAGTTCAGCTCCTGACAACCCCACCTGTGCCTCAATAGTACTATCATCATCTTCGCTGTCTGTATGGACACCAACATCAGACTGCATGCAGGAGGGACCGTGACCTACTTTGCCACCTGTGGAGGAAAACAATAAATGCACTTTAAAACCTGTACAGCATTGCCTAACAGTACATACACACACACACAAACACACACACACACACACGCACACACACGCACACACACGCACACACACACACACACACACACACACACACACACACACACACACACACACACCTCCATAATACCTACCTGTCCATGGCTTTCCAGACAGTCCCATGCATATGTTCATGTGGTACCCCATCCTGCATCACACTTGTTAACATGCACACATTAATACCACACATTAACATATCAGTCCTCTAACTGCCTACACAGGCAGTCACAACACAAGGCCTATTGCTACTTTACCCGCCTGACCTGTGTGTAGTGGTTTTACATGGCCTCACTGCTGTCATTCGGTATGCACCGTCTGTATGTCCGGGCATCATGAGCATGGCCCTTATATGTGTGGGCTACTATGTTCTATCCATAATATCATGCACTGGTGTGCCATGTGTATGTAATGCTCAGTACATGCCGGATATGCTGCTCCTTCAGCCTATCATGTGACAACTGTAATATTTGGATACATTCCCTGGTGTTGACTAGTACTTCCCTAATGCAACTGTAGTGCTGCATACATGGGTTGTGGGTGACTTCTCTGCTGAATGCAATATAAAGGGTGTACCTGGTGTCTACTTTCCCTCTGGATGCCTGTTCCATGCTTCAGACCATATTATACTATCAGCTGTCCTGTGATTACACATAGGACAGGTATTCCTGGTGTATAATGTGGCAGTCCATGTACATCACCATCTATCCCATTATTATGGACCAGGTACTACATTCAGTTACATGCATATATACTTCACATACCTGTTGTGGGGATGATGTCTGTCCTGGATAGTTTGTTGGATGTTATTATAGTTCTTTTCCTTTGGCTTTTGCTTTGCTTTTACCTTACATTTGTTATTTTTTTATTTTATTTTTTTATTTCTCTTTCTCTCTCTTTCTCTCTCTCTCTCTCGGCCTCTATCCAGTAAATGGATTGAGCTGCTTTGAATAGATTGCAGCATGGTTTTGTAGATGATGCACATGATCAGGTGATGGCCTCTGCAACAATCAGTGTCCTCCACTTGCTACCTGCATACAGCTTGTTGTGTAGTACTTCCAATTACCACTGTCATAGCAACCACCTACTATAAATCCCTACATCATGTGGGCCTGGTCCCTTTACCTTTCCTGTGTGATGGACAGCTGTGCATATACACTGAATTTGGGGTAGATTTGGACACTCAAATCCCTAAGACAGGGGTGAGGATGACAATAATATGTTGTGATGCCAATTAGACCTGATTACATGTGTCCAGTGGTCACGTGTGCAAAATGGACAGCTATGTATGGGGCATGACTTTTTTGTGGGAACAGATTGCCCTGTTTTTTTTTTTATGGTAAGAGTGGGATGTTGGGGAGGGGTAATAGGTATATTTGGGGAAGTAGGTTGGGTTAACAGACAATACAAACAAGACACATACAGGGGCAGTATATGACACATGTGGGGGTAAACAACTAGATTGGGAGGGGTGTTGGGAAATCAGAAGCCCATGAGCCCCCTAGGTGGAAAAAGCAGGACTGAGGTCCCCACCCATGGGCAGTCACCACTGCACATTCACAGCCCTGCCGGTGGCTGTGTCGGGGGCTGAGTTGCAGAGCCAGACTGACACTCTAGTTGCAACATGCAGTCCTCGAACTGGCATAGAAGATCACCAAGCTGCTGGTTGAACTCTCTACACACCACAACCTGCACCTGGCAATGGGTGACAGGTACCTGTCTGCGCTCACTCCCAGGGGGTGAGCCCCATCTCCTGAGATGGTTCCAGCCGAAGGTGGTGCAGGGCCAACTGATGAGGTGGTCCCGGGTTGGGCCCCAGACATGCTGGTGCCCGGTGCCATGGCCAGCTGAGGAGGGACAGTTGGGTCCTCTGGGACTGGCCTTTCCAAATGTGCTATGGTATTTAGATTTTATCATCATATGCGGGTTAGTAATAGTCAACACATTCCAGGGTTAGGTATAACAGCATGCATAGATATTCCCATTAATCCACACACCAGATATGGAACAGTTGCATAGCAAACAGAACACATGCATATATGGGACCAAAGTGGTAATAACAACAGCATGCAGGTACATTGATGGCACCATGCCACCAATGGTGGGATAATTCAATATAGCACATGCATGGAAACAAATATAACGATTCATTAACCAATATGGCATAATCAGAACATTGGAGACATTACATACTGGTTGGGGTGGGTATGTAGTTTATTTTTGAAGATATGGTGGGATGGAGAGAAAGATGTCAATTAACAACTAGTATATTCCTGTAGTCCACATTACTTTCCTAGTCAGTGCTGTTATCTGTACCTTACAAGTATTACTTCATTACCCCATAGCCTTAGTTTGTACAGTGATATGGCTGTTGTCATCATTATACATGAACTGGTTTTACCTGCAGTATACACCTCTTACCTGGTATACCTGTGGAGGAAATGTTTGTTAACACTTACTAACTATTTCTACACATACTCCCAGATTCCAGGTTGATGTTGTGCACATAGCTACCCAACTCTTTCTGCACAGACTCTGGCCAAGTCTTGACCACATGCAGGTTTACCAGGACATATCTAGACTATTGCCCTGTTCAACCTTTATTGACTTGTCGCACACATATACATGCTTTCTTACACAGTTTTATTATGTAGCATAGTGTGGGTGATGGTGATCAGTGATACTTTATTATTCAGAGAAACTGCAACACTCGCTATTGCCTACAATTCCGGAGTAAACAGTACCAGTACAGGGTATAAAGGATTTTATTTCTCAGCACAGTGTTCGAATCCAATGTACCTGTGGGGGCAATGATTTTTAGCACTACCTGATTGTTGCCACACAAAGTTCCAGATTACACATTAGTATTATGCACATACATCTCACTCTTTTACTATACACACTCTGGTCACAGCTTGACAACATGGGGGTGGAGATAGGACATACTTGGCTTATTACTCTCCTTACAGTTTCAGGAGTTGCTACTGTGACAGGTTTGTTCTCATATATGTTTGACAATCACTTGTATTCTCTGTTTGCTGGCTAAACATCTGGGATCATCCCAAGGACCTCCCAGGGGGACAGGCAGCAGATATGGGCCCAATATACTGGACATCCTGGTCTTATCTGTACAGTTGTGGGGTATGATTCTATATGCAGCCTACTTCCACTCCCAGGATTCAGACCATGGCTGTGTCTGCTACAACTTAAAGACTGTCCATCAGAGTTGTGTGTGCTATATAGATATTGCTGTATATCTCCTATCTGCTTTCTGTCTTATAATTCCCCTGTGCTTTGGCATTCTGACCTTGTATTACAACACTCATACAGATTTCATAGACAGTTGTATTTTGTAGGACAGTATAGGCAAAAGTAATGACTAATACCTTGTTATTCAGAGCAACTGCATCAGTCACAGTGCCATACAATACCAATGTAAACAGTACCAGCACAGGGTAACATTCTTGTATTTCTGGGCACAGTGTTGGTATCTGACAGACCTGTGGGAGAAATGTTTGTTAGCACTGCCTGAATGTTGCCACACACAGTACCAGATTACACATTACTATTATGCACATGCATCTCACTCTGTTACTGTACACACTCTGGCCACAGCTTGACAACATGGGGGTGTACATGGGACATACATGGCTTCTTACTTTCATAAGGTTTTGGGGAGTTGCTAGTGTGCCAGCTTTGTTCTCATAGATGTGTGTCAATCAACTGTATTTCCTGTTTGCTGCCTATACATCTGGGATCATCCCACTGATTTCACAGGGGGACAGGTTGACAGGCAACAGATATGGGCCACTTTACTGGACATTATGGACATACCTGTACAGTTGTGGGGTATGATTCTGTATGCAGACTACTCCAACTGCCAGGATTCGAACCATGGCTGTGTGTGCTAAAAATACAACAGTTCACATCTCAGTTGCATGTGCTATTTGGGTTCTGTTGTCTACCATTTCCCTGTTTTCTGTCTCTGTGTCTCTCAGTTGTGCTAAATGGCCTCTGGGGATTACACCAGTCATATACAGGCATTCCTACACATTTATACTATTACGTGATTGCAAATCTGCATTACCATATGATACCAGAGTATACACATGCAGTCCAGCAGTTAGACCTTTATTGTCAGGCTATTGTGCTTTATTTACATGCAAACTATATGAGACTCTTCCTGCCATATTCTCCGGTGTATGCAGTACTTGCCTTGAACAATACAGGTTTTATACAGGCAATTAATTTACTAATATTTTTATTTCCTATAACAGTAAATGCATGAGTATTACTGACATGCCTCGCATTGCAACCTCACCAGGTGACTGACGTGGGCCTGCTGCTTCACAGCCCACTCCATTGCAGCTGTGGGGGACATAAGAGAAATATTTATCTATACCTATCCATGATAGACATGAGCTGGCAATTATTACACACATAGTTGGGTGATACTTACACACAGCTGGGATATCCCCTACTGCTCTAGCCTCTTGGATCCACTACTCCAAGAGGTTCCCGTTACACTGCTTCAGGTCAGCATAGTGTTGCCTGACCTACTCACCTGTTCGGGGTATGCCAGTGGCACTGGTGAGGTCATGGGTGAGACAGTCCCAGGCCTCCGCCTTATATTGGGAGCCCTGGTACTGGCCCTGCAGCACTCTCTGATCATGATCTTTGACAAGGAGTCCTGCCATGACTTTGGACTCCTGGATGCACCAGCACTGTGCCTGAAAGTGCACATCTTCTCCCCTTCCTGACATGGTGCCTGCAATCAGAAGTTACAACCAGTTATGAGATATATTCCCACCTGTTTGGTTTAAGTAGGGCTGATTTCCCACACTTTTCTGTGATTAGCCAGTTTTGAAAAGGCTAAGCTATGGGCAAACCTGCTTATGCAAGACTGGCATTGTTAAAAGGCATATACCACTGGGCACACTGAGTTAGCTGGTCTACAAATTGCTTACACCTCCTAAGTTGGCCTGTGTAATGCTTAGCATTGCTTACATTACACTTTGCATTATATTTTCTTTTTGGCATTGAGTTCTTATTCATTACATCTTATATGTATGCCTTATCTACGATTTATGTGTACATGCACTGTATGGGGTCCTTGTGTTTTATTGGGGACTTCAACACTCTATTACAATTATACCTTACTTCAGGGCTTACTGCTGTAGTTCAGTTCACATATTTATCTTATGTAGTCAGTTATGGAACATATGACTGTATACTGATTCCTTTCACAGGTTCAATTTGATTTTACTATAGTGAGGACTTGTTTGGTGATACCTCATTCTTTTTTTACAGTTGTGATGGCTTGGTGGTTTACTACTGTGACTATAGTGTATAGGGTCCTGAGCTCAAGACCTGCAAGGCTGCTTATTTTGTTGCTGGGCAGAACAAGGGCCATTGGATACAGAATGATTAAAACACTTTTGAGCAGTTGTAAGCCGATTTGTGCGAGGGTAAGTAATGTTAACCTCCGGTTAAATATGCTTACAGAGAGTCAGCTTCAATATTGCTTAACCTGTGTGCGCATTGTTTACCCCCTGTGAAAATGGGCTTAAACTTGCTTACTAGTGTTTAAATACACTTACTACTGTTTACTGGTGCGTACACTTGCTTACTAGTGCTTACTTCCACTTACAATTGCACTGATTTAGACAGTAATATCAAATGGTTCTTGGGAAGGTGGGGGATTTGGAAGCTGTATGGAGCTGTCATTCATTACTCATTTTACCTTCCATTTGTATCCATGATTCCTGTGTACATATACTGTATGGGGCACATGTGCTTATCTGGGGACTTTTCAACTTTATGACACTGACACCTCACATGTGCATTTAATGCAGTACTCCAATTCACATTTAAATGTTATTTAGTATGTTATACAGCAAAAAACTGTTCATAAACTGATTTCACATGGAAAATGAAATGTGCTGCAGGGGGACTCGATCTGGGACGGCCTGCTCATAAAGTGAATGCTCTGCTCACTACACTATTGCTATGCTGCTTCATCTGCATATATCTTCCTTGTTATCCTCTTCAGCTATTTAAGATGCATTAACTGTAGCTAAGCAATGGGCACATCCGCATACCTACGGTTAGCTGTAATCAGAGTTTTAATAAAAAAAGGGGATTGTTCATTTTATTTGTATTTACTTGTGTTGTACATGAGGGGGTATGTTGGTGGAGATATGCGGACACCTATGAGCAGTCTCGCTCATTTCTTAGGCCTTTCTGCTGTTCTGCGTTGTGGAGACGTGTATATTCTGAGAGCTCTACTCTCAGACACACACCCTGCACTCTTACATGCTCCGTGTAAGATTAGGAGCTCAGACAGCGCCCTCATTAATATGCATGGCATGCTGCCATCCTGCTCCTAAACAGATGCTTCCATGCAAGACTAAGCTAGTCCTCCATGGGAGATTAGTAAACCTGGGGAAAATGTAGTCCTTTACCTGTGATAACATAATAATTTTAGTTCTGAAAAATTCTAAAAAGAGTAGAAATTTAGAAATATATAGTCCTGACTTTATTGTACTTGAGTATGCATGAGCTATGACAGGAATTCATTTTTTAATAATCATATATTTTTTATTTTTAATAAATTTCATTACAAATATAACACATAGAACAAGTCCAAAACCATAAATAAAATGTATGAGGTAAGTAAAAGTAAACAGTACTGCCTCCTCTGAGAAGTAAACAAAAACAGTAAAATAAAAAAAATGATAAAGAAAGCAAGTGAGCTAGGAGTATAGATCAACAACTGTTAATTATGTAATATTTAATACCTTTAATACCGTGCTTAACAAAGGTAGAAGGAGTCTTGGATCCAACAAATAGAAATATACTATAAGAGTAAGTGTTGTTACGGTCCAAATGCTCCTGTTACTAATAAAATAAATAAATAATCCAAAAGAGAAGTACAGGAGCAAACCAAGGCTGACAACAAAAATCAGCATAAATCCAGCAGTCACTAAGGCTTATTCAAGCAGCTGAAGTAAATGCTAGTCCAAACAATAACTGAATGATTCCGTGCCAAAGACAAATACAATCCAAGCTGTTTTATTGGTATGTGCTTTCACCCTGTAAGGGCTTTGTCAAACCATAAGGAACAAACACTGAATAAAATCAAGACACATTTTATAAGGAAATAGAGCTGACATCACTTCCTGTTCCTGATTAAGACTTTTCAGTATGCAAAAACAATACATGTATATAAAAATGTATATAAAAAACTATAGATATAGAAACAATATATATATATATATATATATATATATATATATATATATATATATATATATATATATACATATATATAAAGAATGCACATCTGTGTATAAAGACAAATATAAAACATTTTGTTAACATTCTAAAATATGTATGTTTACCCTATCTCGTAGGCGTCTGTCTGTCTTGCCTACGTAGAATGCTTGACAGGCAGTGCACTTGGCTAAATAAATGAGATGTGATGTATTGCAATTAACACTGAGTTGAAACCTGAAACAATTGGAAGTAACTGGATGAATAAACTGGGAACTGATATCTACAAATTTGCAAAAATTACAACAGTTACATGGAACAGTACCCACAATGTTATTCAAACACTCATTAGACTTTGTAGATATGTGAGGGTAACAAAGTAATCTATGTAGGTTAGACTTGTTCCTATATCTAAAATAAAGCTCCTCACCAACAATGTCTTTGAGTTGTGAATCAAGTAAAAGTAGATTCCAATTCTTGTTCAAAACCTCTCTTATACTATTTATATCTTGTGTATAACTGATGGAAAATGTAACTGGTGGATTCCTAACTTCAGGACAAATATCAGGGACATTCTCCACTGAATATAGTTGTGAGAAATATGGTCTGGCAATACAATTTTTCAGCTCCAAAACACCTTCAAAGTGGGAGGTGATCTCATCTGGCCTATATGCTCTTTGTAAAAGCCTGTTGTTTAAGTTTGACAACTCTTGTAAAAAGCTATCATAATTTGGATTAATCCTGGATGCTCTTATCGCCTGTCCCCTTATCAAATTCTTAAAAATGTAATCGGGGTGTATACTTTCCTGATGTAATAGGGAATTCTTATAGCACATTTTTCTAAAGACTCCAGTACTGAGCATCCCATTTGGCAGTCTGTCAACAAAAACATTCAAGAAAGTAATGCAACTAATCGAACTTTCAATAGAAAAGTTAAAAAAAATGGTTAAACTGTTAATCTCTTTATGGAAGTCATCCAGGGCTTTATCTGTATCATTCCACAAGAGGAAAAGATCATGAAAAAAACGTGCACAGAAAACAACATGTTTCTTGAAACTATCCAGGGCAAACAGCTTATTACGTTCCCAGTCCAGCATGACAAGGTTGGCATAGCTATTGGCACATGAAGTGCCCATAGCCACGCCATCCTTCTGAATGTAGGCTACCTCATTAAAAAGAAAGATGTTATTTTCCAGAACTATTTCCAACAAGGCACCAAATAAATCTTTCATAGCTGGACTATAGGCTTCACATCTCTGTAAACATCTCATAACACTCTCAACACCTTCAGAATTAGGTATCATAGTAAAAAGAGACTGTACATCCAGGGTAACCATTTTATAATACATATCTAATGGTAGATCTACGACCTTGGAGTATAAGTCCAGTAAAAAATGTTTACCGTCTTTGAGAATATATGTAGATTCATTCACCAAGGGTCTTAGATGTTTCTCAAGGTAGATGGATAAGGGATCCATTGCCCAACCTCTCCCTGCCACTATTGGTCTCATTGGTGGGTCTCGGGATTTTTATGTACTTTTGGGAGGCCTTGGATGACTGGAATCAAGGGATCTATCACATGTAAAAAATTAAATAGGTCTTCATCTATAACCTCGTTGAGTAATAAATCTTGCAACGTACATGATATGTTACGCACCTAACTCCAGACTTCATTCAAACTAATAATTTCATAAAAATCACAGTCACTAACCCAAAGACAACACTATGAAGTCTGTATTCAATGTAGGATTATTCCAAGAGGCCTACGTGTACTCAAGATGCCGACAACAGGTTCTACCTATCCAGAGTTGTTGTACATCTGGCAACAACTCAATCTGGAGGTCAGTATTAAGTACACAACTTTACTTAATGAGTTCTTTTTTCCTGAAGAACTGTTATTGAGGGAGAAGATCAAGAACTCACAAAACGTCATTTCTACTAATTTCCCTGCAGTTACTGCAGGTAGATTAACACAGTGACTGTTAGACAATTTTTTTTGTATGAGAAGAAGCTACTTGAGCAGAAACGCTCTGAAATATGGAGGGACACAGTGTGTTTTAAAAACGGCCAAGTCTTCTCTTGGCCAAGGACAGAATTTAATAGAAATGACAGTGCTAATTTTAATAGAAACAACAATGTTAATATTGCCAGTTACACCAATGTTAATAGCTTTTCTATTTGGTCTACAGAGAATAATGGAGTTGCAAGTGTAGTGAATTCTAGTTTAAATCAAAGGCCCAGTCCTAATGTTCATTTATCTGAAACCGTTGATGCGACTCATGATGTGGATGTTAACCAGGGCACACAGATAGTGGGTAGTGTGAATATAGGTAATGATTTACAAGAACACACTGACTGTACTAATGATATACTTGGTAATACACAACCAACTACTTCAGTACAGACTATACCCACCCTTCAACCCAATGCCACCTCACAACCACTCCCAGTTCCTTCGGTCAGAAGGAAAGAGCCCTCTTTGGTAGGTGTACATGGGTTTACCCCTTTCCCCATAGACGATCAGCACAGAGGATAGAGGAACAGATCCATGAGTCAGGGCAGGCAGAAAAGGAAAGCCTCAGTAGGAGAATTTATGGGAAAAATACTGAAGAAAATGTGGGACAAAGTTCAGAGACATTAGTTTGGAATCTTTCAGACAGGGTGCTATCAGAGGACGAAATAGAGTTTCTTAACAGGGGTCTATGTTTTATACCTTCAGTTAGGATTCAAATCACAGACACTATTACAGATGTGAGGTTGTTTAGTCGGAATGTCCATCTTAAACTGGATTATGGTATTTCCTGCAAGGACACTATGCGTAATAAGATTTTTAAAAAAACTAGTACTTATGTACCAGTATTACATCCCCTACTAGATGCTTTTATGAAAATGGTAGAGGATGATTTGCACACCTTAGATCAGAATAATAGGAAGAAGAAGTGGTATGGGAATTTAACACCCACATTGAGAACAGTTTTGAATAATCTAAGGGATGATAAGAACCTTGTTATCAGACCAGCTGATAAAGGTGGACCCATAGTGGTGTTTAATAGTGCTGATTATTTACAAAAAATGACTCTCATGTTAAGTGACAGTGATTTTTATGAAATAATTAGTTTGAATGAAGTCTGGAGTAAGGTGCGTAACATATCATATATATTGCAAGATTTATTACTCAAAGAGGTTATAGATGAAGACCTGTTTAATTTTTTACATGTGATAGATCCCTTGATTCCAGTCATCCAAGGCCTCCACAAGGTGCATAAAAATCCCCGAGACCCACCAATGAGACCAATAGTGGCAGAGAGAGGATGGGCAATGGAGCCCTTATCCATCTACCTTGAGAAACATCTGAGACCCTTGGTGAATGAATCTACACATATTCTCAAAGACACTAAACATTTTTTACTGGACTTATACTCCAAGGTCGTAGATCTACCATTAGATATGTATTATAAAATGTTTTCCCTGGATGTACAGTCTCTTTTTATTATGATACCTAATTCTGAAGGTGTTGAGAGTGTTATGAGATGTTTACAGAGATGTGAAGCCTATAGTCCAGCTATGAAAGATTTATTTGATGCCTTGTTGGAAATAGTTCTGGAAAATAACATCTTTCTTTTTAATGAGGTAGCCTACATTCAGAAGGATGGCGTGGCTATGGGCACTTCATGTGCCAATAGCTATGCCAACCTTGTCATGCTGGACTGGGAACGTAATAAGCTGTTTGCCCTGGATAGTTTCAAGAAACATGTTGTTTTCTGTGCACGTTTTTTTCATGATCTTTTCCTCTTGTGGAATGGTACAGATAAAGCCCTGGATGACTTCCATAAAGAGATTAACAGTCTAACCATTTTTTTTAACTTTTCTATTGAAAGTTCGATTAGTTGTATTACTTTTTTGGATGTTTTTGTTGTCAGACTGCCAAATGGGATGCTCAATACTGGAGTCTTTAGAAAAACATGCTATAGGAATTCCCTATTACATCGGGAAAGTATACACCCCAATTACATTTCTAAGAATTTGATAAGGGGACAGGCGATAAGAGCATCCAGGATGAATCCAAATTATGACAGCTTTTTACAAGAGTTGTCAAACTTAAACAACAGGCTTTTACAAAGAGCATATAGGCCAGATGATATCACCTCCCACTTTGAAGGTGTTTTGGAACTGAGGAATGGTATTGCCAGACCATATTTCTCACAACTATATTCAGTGGAAAATGTCCCTGATATTTGTCCTGAAGTTAGGAATCCACCAGTTAGATTTTCCATCAGTTATACACAAGATATAAATAGTATAAGAGAGGTTTTGAACAAGAATTGGAATCTACTTTTACTTGATTCACAACTCAAAGACATAGTTGGTGAGGAGCCTTATTTTAGATATAGGAACAAGTCTAACCTACTTAGATTACTTTGTTACCCTCGCCTATCTACACAGTCTAATGAGTGTTTGAATAATATTGTGGGTACTGTTCCATGTAACTGTTGTAATTTTTGCAAATTTGTAGATACTAGTTCCCAGTTTATTCATCCAGTTACTTCCTAGTGTTTCAGGTGTCAACTCAGTGCTAATTGCAATACATCACATGTCATTTATTTAGCCAGGTGCACTGCCTGTCAAGCATTCTACGTAGGCAAGACAGACAGACACCTACAAGATAGGGTAAGGGAGCACCTTTATCACATCTGCACACTGTCTCCGTGCAGTGCACTTTCTAAACACATTATAGACATTGATAATACACATTCATTTGTATTCTTAGTTATACAGATCAATGAGCCCAGTGTTAGGGGAGGAGATATATGCAATTACACTGAAACATTGGAATTAAAATGGATTATTAGACTTAGAGCAGACCGGAGAGCAGGTTTGAATGACAAAATTCCATTGAAACCTGTTCTTAACAATAGGAGACTTACTGTGAGATAAACATACATATTTTAGAATGCTAACAAATTTTTTTATATTTGTCTTTATACATAGATGTGTATTCTTTATATATATATATATATATATATATATATATATATATATATATATATATATATATATAGTTTTTATATCTATAGTTTTTTTATATACATTTTTATATACATGTAATGTTTTGCATACTGAAAAGTCTTAATCAGGAACAGGAAGTGATGTCAGCTCTATTTCCTTATAAAATGTGTCTTGATTTTATTCAGTGTTTGTTTTATATGGTTTGACAAAGTCCTTACAGGGTGAAAGCGCTTACCAATAAAACAGCTTGGATTTTATTTGTCTTTGGCATGGAATCATTCAGTTATTGTTTGGACTAGCATTTACTTCTGCTGCTTGAATAACCTTAGTGACTGCTAGATTTATGCTGATTTTTGTTGTCAGCCTTGGCTTGCTCCTGTACTTCTCTTTTGGATTATCAACAAATGGAAATGATAAATGATGGCCTTGTAGGTAGTAACATATACATAGATGAATAAGTGACATTAGGAGAATTAAATATTCAGAACAACAAATTTTGTTTAAATCAGGAAATTTGATGATGACCGGAATAAGCTTTCCGAGTACTGCCATGATGGAAGAGCATGGTTAATGGAGGAATAGCAAAAGTTTGCAGACATCTCCTTTTATATAAAGTGTTTGACCTCACAAAATTATACCCAAGCCTGATATTATACAGAATAAATAGCAATTGTCTGTGGAATGATATAAAACAGGTGTACATACCAAAAAAAAAAAAATACCAGACACAATCAATTTTTCTGTTACTGAATATTTTTTTATAACATTGCTGAGCAAAAATAGTCTAATAGGATGAGCAAATTTGCATGACCAAAAGATGTGGTTGACATCAACAACAGAATTGCCTCTATAGACTATGGCAGCTCATGTTTTCCCAATATTTCTAATTTATGAGGAGTCATGTTACTGGTATGGAATCTTAGGAAAATGTAAATTTTTGTATGCACGCATCCTGATTGCTTCCCACTTGGTGAAAAATATTTTTTAAGTAATCGCTATGTGGAAGAACAGGTAACAGAATAATAAGTAGAAATCATTACTGATTATAAATATGTGAAAGGAAATGCTTCTTGTTAGTGTTATTCAACTGCAAAGAAAGCAATTTAAAATTATTATGGATTTGTAAAAACTGAAAAAAATGTAAATGCAATTCTTACTAAACTGAGTTGTAGAGGGGCACTGGATCTAAGGGTTTATAACTGGGTCTATAATTTAAACTTTTCTCTTGTAGATATTAAAGGATTACCTTTGATTAAATTATTTAGATGGGAATCTTCTTTCAGTGGGAAATATGACATCTAAGGAGTTCATTATAAATTGCATTGTTAGATTATCCAAGAACCATTGCGTTTAAAATAGACCATCTTTGTGTAGTTTTGTGTTTAATGAAATATGACAGACATGTATCATCAGATCAATAAATCAAAGTTTATGAAGGAAGAACTTTTTGTCTATAATGGGAAAAGATTGAAGAGAAAAGTGAAGGAGACCAGAGAGGAGTTTTTTTAGGTTTTTGAGTAAAATAAGTAGAGATACTGAAAGGTTTCACCGCTATTTCTACCATGTGGTAGAGATACAGATTATGTATCTTAAGTCCACCTCGTGACTTTGTGTCTGAAGGATTGCTGAGACTGACACAGGGATTGCTACAACACCAACACATTAAGTTTCTTTTGTTAATGTATTTAAGAACTGAATCTGGGATACTGGATTGTTACAACTATAAAACAATATCTGACATATAATAATTTTATTTATGGATAATCCAAGCAATCAGAGTCAATTTGAAATGGTTCCAGTTTTTCAAGTTTATCTTGTTTTTGTATTGGTTTTACTGAGACTTGTATAAGTAAATATATAATATCACATTTATATTTAATTCCAAGCATTTGACTTTGTTAATTGAAACATTAATAATAGATAAACTAAGTACTTTGATGATGGCACGTAAAGTAAAGAAGGTTGATTGGTTAATATTGAAACTGTTATATGAACTTTAGGCTTTGCTATAGTTCTTGGTTACCTGACGTAAATGGGAATATTGGAAGTACCGCATTAATTAATCCACAAATAAGGTAATGTTATTTTAGCTTAAGATGTTAAATCCTAAAAGTCTGGAGTACTGAATGATTCCAAAGATGAGATCCAAATATAAAATGATGAGATAGGCTGGCAGAGGGCATTCCTGTCTGAAACATGGACATATTTATTAGAGCGAAAGATCACTCATTTATGGACATACTAATGGAGGTTGAATCATTTAAAACATTTAGTGGCCAAATGTAACTCTTTAGAAAGCCATCTTTCTTTAACATTTCAAATAGTAAAGAAACATGCACTCATTGAAACTTTTTCAATTGAATAGATCAGGTAGATTTCTACATTTTATATTGTGAAAGAAAATAAATTCTAATATAATATTGTTATCTAGGATCTGTTTGGAGTTCCCAAATCTGACTGCAATTCTGAATTGATTTCATTGACAGATGGAGAAACTATTTTAGCTGAAATCATTGAATACATTTTAATGTCTATATTATACAGTACCATAGGATAATAATTATCAGAGTAGGACCTGAATATGGTTTAATAATAAAAAATTGTTCCTGAGAAGTTCATGTATTTATCAATACCATTTTGGTATAATTACACAATTTTAACAACACCGAGGATATCTACTACTTAAACATACTGATTAACAGATGTAAAAAGGCCACTGGGTCCAGGAGACTTAAGATGAACTTTCTTTAGCATTATATCTGAATGTAATTTTGAAATCACAGTCAGGTTTGATGACACACAACAGTATGGTGGTGTAAGAATGCCTGTGAATATTTAGCATGTCTTATGAAATAGCTTCTTTGTAAGCCACAATGTATCTGCACAGGCTGCCTTGCATCATTGTGCAGTCTAGCCCTAACCTGCTGGGCTATGCTACACTACCTTCCATCCTCAGCACAGGAGTACCTAGTAAGCATTTGTGTACTAAGCACTCTGGTGTACTATTCATTAATAGGAATAAACCATACACTGCTAGTGAATACTGTGATTCAAGACTTGCAATATTCCCAGCAGCATACTGAACACAATGTACAAGGTATATTTTTGCATCAGCACACTATGCTTTTGAAGTCCAGAGATATGATTATTGTAAGGATACCTAGAAAGCACCCAGAGGCAGTTGTGACCAAGTCAAGAACTAAGTGTATAAGGATCCTTTTAAAAAAAATTCCACTAAGAGGGGTTAACATATTGTACAGAGTGGAGTAGTGCATAGACCTGACCATTCACACTGGCAACACCTTGCCAAATGATGTTTTTAATCCATATAAGAAATTAGTTGCACTGTTTATTTGCTAGACACAGTCTAGGCATCTAAATGTTTAATAAATACAAAACAAAAACTCTGTAATTACAATGTTAGAATATAATAACCCAGACATTGTTCAGTTCTTAGTGGTATGTGTTTTTTCTATGCATTGTCATTGGGTGTAGAACTAAATAATTCAGTTAAAAGTAATGAAGTTCATTTAATTTTATGGCGGTGCCTGACTATGCATGTGAAATGCTTAATTTCTGACTTTGCAGTCATTTGTTATGACAGCCAGCTGCTTGATGAAAGCTGATAGTTTTGTTGAACTTCCCATCTTATACTTATTTATTTTTCATGAGCAGTACTGCCCGACATTTTTAACACATGGATAGACAGATGAAAATATACATAGATAGATAGACAGACAGGCAGACCAGGAAGCATTTATCTGCCAAGTAGATAAGACTGACTCTTTTCAAAGCATTTTATTTTAATAATTGCATGTTAGTACATGGATGAACTGATTGATGTGGTGACTTCTGATCTTATAGCTAAAAGGAATTTCTAAGTAGAAATTATATATATTTATATACATATATATATATATATATATATATATATATATATATATATATATATATGTTTAACTGGCATAGCCTGCATAGTCTGATTGGGCAAATGACCTTTTTAAGAGGAGTCCCATACAAATGGCAATAGCATCACTCATGTGAAATAGAAAAGAAGGGAACACTTGAATTAAGTCATTTTTGTGTTTAAATAATCTGTTTAACTGTTGTAGGCTACACACTAAAGTGTGATAGCCTTTTCTGTGCATTTAAAGTGTTGTTTTGATTGTATCTACTCTATTTTCTGAAAAAAAAAAAAAAAAAATATATATATATATATATATATATATATATATATATATATATATATACTTGTTACCCGCATTTCTGAACTAGTATAGTCCAGTTTTCAGGTTATTCCTGAATTTAGCGCTGAGTTATAAGTTGCTGTATTGCCCATACCTTACTTGTATAGAAGGAAGTTTCTCTGTTCACCTGTAAGAGAGGGGAGCTTTGAGCAGCCTATCTGTCCCTGGAGGAGTGGTTTCAGCCCAGAAGTTGGTCGTTTCTCAGCCATTTTGGGCTAATTTCTATCTCTTTCACTTCCCTGCTATAAAAACTGCATTTGTGTGGTTTTGTGCACTGGGCAGCACCATTTAGCTAGAGTTACACTATTCTCGTCTCCACAAAGTCTACTCTTCAATTTTTCCCTTGGAACTAGACAAACCTTCAACTGTAGCACTCAAACCATTCATTTCATAGTCAAGTACTTGCTTAAAACTCATAGCAAGCACTAATTAACCCTAGCACTAGACCCCCCTATACTGTCCAGAAGGTCAAGGCTCTCTATTCGTCCCCAACAGCCAGTCATAAAAACAGCTTACTCTACCTATTCAGGCATGTCCAAAGGGCAGTTTCAGGTGTACTCTCCAGTCCAGCTGGTGAATCTGGGCATTTTGAGGCAATGTTACAACTGCCTCATGTACACAGACAACCCTCTCCTCCTACCATCAAATACTAATATATGCGAGAGATGCAATTATACAGCCAAACTGGAGGCAAAGCTCTCTCAACCCAAGACTGGAACAGACAGTCAAGAGGAGAAGGGCAATACTTGCAACACACCACCAGTCTCACATAGACCTAATAAACCAACACCAGCAAATAACACACATGAATACACGAAAACATACTTGGAGACTCTAAATAAAAATCTGCAAAAGCAACAGAGACCTCCAAAGCAGACATCCAAGCAGCCTCCACACCCCATTACCACCAGGAAACACATACTTTGCATAATCAGTGTGCCACGCAATTACAGCCCTTAACGCAAAATAACATATCCAACACACTAGTAATAGGTGACTCTATAGTCAGGCACACTGATGTCCCACTAACTAGGCTGGACAAGGAGAAGGTTACAGTTAGCTGCCTTTCAGGTGCCAGGATCCGCCACATAACACAAGCACTCAGGTCACTTCAGAACAAGTACAAATACAACTCTGTCATTGTCCATGTTGGTGTGAATGACCTGATACGTACCTCCCTGGACTACATAAAAAGAGACATGGAAGAGCTCTCTGATCATGTAGCCCAAGCTGGTATGACCCTGACCCTGAGTAGCATCCTGCCCTCACTAAGAATGATGCCACAGTATAAAGAAAAAAATGATCAATTTCAACAACTGGCTAAGTTTCTGGTGTCATTCACAGGGGATCCAATATCTGTCCATTTGAGATGACATGTTTGACAAGCCACGTTGCTTCACAAGAGATGGCTTGCACCTGTCACCCTTAAGCTTTTGAATACTGGCCAAGGCTCTTGCCATCCCCATAGTGCCTTTTTTTAGGCAAGGCTCAAAAGACAAACCCACCACCACAAATGGCACAAGTAACCAAAAACGGAAGGTAATGCTACTCAATGCCAGAAGTCTAAACCTCAAAATGCACACAGTGGAGGCACTCCTTAGTATGGAGAACATCGACATCTGTGCAGTAACAGAAACCTGGTTTAAGGCTCCAGAGAGCACCCCAGCACTACAAGGCTATAACTCATACCATACCTTTCAGCCACAGAACCAGGACCGAAACACAAAAGGCGGAAGTATATCCATATTCATCAAGGATACCCACACCTCCAGGATAGTGGCGCAGTACAATGCATCAGAGATCATCCATGTGTAACTAACAATGGGAAAAACTGAAATCCAAATTGTAGCTTGCTACAGATCACCCACCATGGCCCAGGACCCCCATTCCGCATTTCTGGAGACACTGGGAAATATGAAGGTCCTACCAAACACTTTAATACTGAGTGATTTCAATTACCCAAACATAAACTGGGGAACTACTCAAGTACTAACTCCCTTGCCCAATGCTTCCTAGAATTTATAAACTCGAATGCCCTGGATCAACTGGTCAACACCCCCACCAGAGGGAACAACATATTGGACCTGGTCATCAGCAACATAGGTGACTGGTTTTCCACACCAGAGGTCAACCCCTCGCTTGTTAGATCAGACCATAGACTAATCACTCTGGATATCCACATTCCTCCCCCACCCCCAATCAAAGAAACCACCATGAAAAACTTTTCAAAAGCAAACTTCACGTTACTTAAGACTGAGGTGGAAAGGTTCACAGCCCCCATGCTAAAGGACAATGCTGTCCAAGCTGCTGAAACCTTTACAAAGGCACTCTATGAGCATCTGCAGGAATGCATGGATCATGCTATCCCAAGTAAAACCAAGACTTACTCCTCCAAGAAAATGAAACCAGTCTGGTGGACCCCTGCCATAAACAAGCTATACAACAGAAGGAGGAAACTAGTACAGAAAAGAGTAAAATCCCAAGAAGGAAAGACATCCCTGATCAGTATCAGCAAGAAACTACGATCCCTCATTAAATCATCCAAGGCTAGTTTTGAAAGAAAAATTGCCAATGACTCCAAAGATAACCACAAAGTGTTCTTTAGCTATGTCAAGAACCTAAGTGGAAACTCTCAGATCTGCTCTGAGTTAGTTCAGAATAGCACAAAATACACTGAACTGACTGATATTGCAAACATTCTGGCAGACAGGTTTAGTGCAAACTTCACCCCCACCCCCTAAAGGGCCCATAACCATACCAGAAGAATGTAGGGCCCCATCAATCACCGACACACAGGTTAAAACAGCCCTATCCAAAGCCAAAAACACAGCTTCAATGGGACTGGACGGGGTCCCAGGCTGTGTCTTACAAGAGCTCCAAAATGAACTAACCCCTCACCTAAACACACTGTTCAAACTCAGCCTCTCTACAGGCTACATACCCACAGAGTGGCACACAGCAACAGTTATCCGGCTCCACAAAGGTGGAGCCACAACAGACCCTGGGAACTATCACCCTATAAGTCTGACTAGCCTGGTCTGCAAGGCTATGGAATGCATCATCATGGAACTCATTAAAAGAGACACTGGGAACCTCCAAACCTTGGACCTACCCAGTTTGGTTATATTAAGGGCAGATCATGCCTCCTAAACCTGGTGGACTTATTTGAGACAGTTACTAAGGCATTAGACAAGGGAAAGGAGGTCCACACAGCCTACCTAGACCTCACAAAGGCTTTTAACACCATTCCCCATTCTAGTATTATAGACAAGCTTATCATGTTGAACATAACCCCCTACGTCACGAGATGGGTTGCCAACTGGCTCATGGATAGAACCCACATGTTGAGAGTTGCAGGCTCTATGTCTGACTCTAAACCGGTCACAAGTGGCATCCCCCAGGGCTCAGTCCTAGGACCCCTCCTGTTTGGTATATACTTCTCAGAGGTACATGCAAGCATAGGAGGACTATGGCTAACCAAGTTTGTAGACGACTGCAAACTAGGGGCCATAATTGATTCTCCAGCTGATACAGACACCCTCCAGATGGGTCTCACTGAGACAGATACCTGGTGTCAAAATCA
The DNA here is from genome assembly GCF_019279795.1 of Protopterus annectens. Taxonomy (NCBI): domain Eukaryota; kingdom Metazoa; phylum Chordata; order Ceratodontiformes; family Protopteridae; genus Protopterus; species Protopterus annectens. The sequence continues at coordinate 1,973,570,259 of NC_056731.1, forward strand.
TGGCCTCAAGCTAAATGCCAAAAAGTACATAGTCATCCCCTTTGGAAAAAACAAAGTACCCACAAACTACCACATAGGTGGTAGTCCCCTAAATACAGAAAATGTAATAAGGGATCTGGGGACCCAAGTAGATAGTAATCTCTCCTTTGATAATCATATTGCCAAGGTGGTTAGAAAATCCTTCTATGTGGCCCACCTAATCACAAAAGGGTTTGCATCTAGAACAAAAGAGGTTATTGTGCCTCTCTACTCATCACTCATTAGACCCATCATAGAATACAATGCCCCATTTGGGATGTACCTTACAAGACATCTGCAACAGCTGGGAAGGCCACAAAAGTACCTCACCAAGAGGATTACTGGCCTCAAACAGATGCCCTATGCAGCCTGACTCAAGAAACTCCAGCTGTACTTGGTTGCATACCACTTACTCAGAGGTGATCTCTGCCTGACATACAATGCCATGTCCAACCCAGAATTGATGGACATGCTCCACCTAAAAAAAAAACAAATCCCAGAGAGCCACATGCTTTAGAGATATAAACCTCACCACAACAATAAGTAGGACATGCTGGAGGGATAGATTCCTATCCCAGAGACTCCCCATGCTTTGGAACAGGATTCCAATATACATCAGGCAGAGCCCTTCACTAACACTCTTCAAGAGAAACTTTGACGAGTGGATGGGAAACAGAAAATATACCCCTTGGATCACTACACTGGCTCTGCTGGACAGTGGTGCAGGGAACTAATGGCTCTTCTGGACAGAGGCACAGGGAACTAATCTAAGTGGGTGGCGAAAGTGGGAGGGTGGCCTAATGGTTAAGGTGTTTGCCTTACAAACACAAGGTGCAGGGTTTGAGTCTCACAAGGGATAATTGGCTAGGCTTAAAATGGCTCACAAGGGCAGTTAGCTTAGTACCAATCTATGAACCTATGAACCAACACATTCTGGCTAGGCTTATAAATGCCCTTGGGCAGATAGCCTAGTACTTACCTATGAACCTATGTTATACAATACAGTATGGATTATACAATTGAAGGCAAGGTAGATAAATTATTGATGAGTATAAAAACTCCTTATATGTATCATAGCAATTATGCTCTTTTTATGTGTGTGCAATGTTAAATATACTATGCTTACATCTACAGAGTATGCATATAAAGCATGCCTCTGCTATTACTTAAACTTATATGAAACTTAATATTGCCTCACAATATGTTGTGAGAGTCCTTAGAATATACAAATATTAGGTAAGAGATAAGGTATCGACAAGAGAGTGCTTTTTTGAAAAGTTACTATTAAAAGAAGGGAGCTAGAAATGAAGAAGAAACTAGAGCTGAATAACATATACACTAAGTCTAAAAAGAGATAAAAGGTTGAGTGAGTGAAATATAAGGAGAGAGTAATGGGGGAGGGAAGGAAGTAAGGGAAATGTTTTGGAGTTCCAGCTGAATGTTTGGAGGTGAAATAAGGAACTGGCCATTGTATAGCCATTGTCTGAAACAGTGACAATTCCAAGTCGATGTTTGATGATATTTTAACTTTTCTTGAAAAATGTCTTTAGTGTGTGAGTTGTGGTGGGCAGGAGTGCCAGAGTTTTATAACTTGAACTGCATAAACTGAGTCCTCAAACTGATTACTGGATCTGGTAGTCAAAAGGTGATATTCAGGTTCTCCAGTAACTTCCTTTTCATCTCCCAAATCCCTTTGATCTGTTCAGGACCTACAGAGATTGACATATGGTGCTATTAATTGGCTGGGTGTAAGGATGGTTAAATTATGTCATATTTGCAGTATGGAAGTGGTGAGCAGTCTCAAAAGTCTTTTTCCCATTGGCCAAGGAGTTCAGGCTTTCTATGACTTACGTCACTACAGTGGTGACGGCCCTGTTATCCCATGCACATTATGCCAGTAACATAGGCAACAGCCTTAACCACACTATTCTAGGCATCTGTAACCATACTATTCTAGGCATCTGTCTAGTACTGAGAGCCAGTATACCCCCTTCTGGAACCTGTGTCTCTAATGCTTACAGAGGAGATGCAGATCCTGCTCACCTCCTCACACAATCTCTGTGGTCCAAAAGAAGCACTGCTTTCCCCATCTCCAGCCACAAGTTTCTCCTTCCAAAATGTGAAGAAATATGGCACAGAACTGGTGCCTAAAACAATTATTACAGTTCACATCCTTCAAGCATAATGACAGCCATGGAGAATGGCAAAAGAGATATATATAGTTTGCTGTTGTGGCTTCAGTGACCCTTTAAGTTGTGAAAAATTATAGTCCTTCTTCCATCTATTTGATGCTGAGATTACGTGCTCAAGAGTGACTCCTAGTAGAATATAAATTACATTAACTTTGACCTTTGACACATATACTTTGCAGAGCATGTATGAGTACATCGCAAGACTGAGAAAACAAATGGATTTGCATATCCATCACTGTTGCTATTCACACTGCCACACCTTAACATGTTAAGGTATTTGAACCCTTTTACTCCCATCTTCCTGTCTGTACCTGTTTACTACCTGCACACAAAAGAATAATTTTAATTAAGACTGTCAGGCAGCACACTGTTGCAGGGTTTTCTGACAACAGTAAGGGGAAATGCTCAAGGAGCAAAGTTCAACAGAAGTAAGACATCAGGGTACAACCCCTCAACATAACTTACTTCAAAATTATAAGCATAGGTGAAACACAATTAGCCATAGAAGGTGGTAGAGTACAAATAATTATGTCACCCTGTGTTTATATCATTATTGCTTTTGGGCTGTTGAACCTCTTGTCTGAGTTCACTTGCATGGCAGTAACCAAATAACTAGTGAAGCTGAAATATTTCTCTTTACCTTTTGCCATGAAATGATTGCTGCAATTTATTATTATCCATTTTGCCTGTCGTTGTTGCTCTATTTGAACAACATTTTTTTTTTTAAATCTGTCAGTCCTTTGTGTATGTGTGTGTTATGCTTATGTCAGTTTGAGACATGTTAAAAGTAAATAAGCAGAGCACTGCCACATTTCTTTCACAGGACAGATGTAGATAACACACATTTCAGGTCATCACAGCTGTGGAAATCAATGAAAGATAAATTCACGTGACAGGATTCAAAAATGGATAACTCAAGTCACAGTCTGACAAGCACAGCATGACATACACAAAATTTATTGCAGTTGGTTTCAGTTGATATTACCAGGATGTTTTCAGGGCCATTGAAGAAAGGGTTTTCAAGAAAAAAAAAGAAAGAAAAAAAACAATAACATTGACCGTAAATATATAGGTACATACTATAACTATAATAAAAAAAAAACATAAGCAAACATAAATGTGCTTAACATTTTTGTTGACAATCTTGCTACAGGCAGAGGAATAAATAAAAAAAATAAAAGCATTTTAATGAATGAACATAGTAGATGAATAGAGTAGAATGTTAGTACAGGGAGGTATGAAATGTATGAAAAGATGCTCGTTGTGATGGAGTGCACTGAAAGACTGGAAAGAATATTCCCCAATGCATTAGAACCATGCATGCATTCCACTGAAATGGAAGCTTCACATCATTCGAATATTGAGCCATGGAAGCTGCTATGGACAACATAGTTACCTTAAATTGCTTTATTTTTATTTGCTTGCTGATTTACAATGGTGTCAAGCTCAGGTGTCCTGCTGATGGAAAAGTCTAAGCACATAGAGAAGAATTTTCTTTGCTTATGGCAGGGGATGAGAACTTTTTTTGTCATAGGACAAGAACTGTCATTATTATGCAATGGATAATTATACAAATAGTGATGATAAGCTATTTGTGCCCTTGTGTGCATTGTGTTTATGCATTTGTGTACTGGATTAAAGATTGAAAACTGGAGGATAGAACAGAGATGAAAAGAGCAAGTAAGCAGATGGTTGAAATGAAGGTGAGATGTTAATAATAATAATAATAATAATAATAATAATAATAATACAATCATGTAGTATCAGCCTTCCAATGTCATTCTGAGGTATGAAACATAGCAAAATGCAATCCCTGTTTTTCCTACTGAGAATATGTGCTAAGTACTGACAACAGCTTCCTATGGTTAGGCTAGCATGCCCATGGCTGACAATCTGTATTGTATAGACTGTAGAACACCCACCTGACATAATTACTGGACAGGTGGGTCAGTACGTTGACCATTCCACTGATACCTTACCTACATGTACAGTTCAGGCTTTCACTGAGTGCTTCAAATGTGACAATAAATTTTCTACAATGCTATTTTGCAGTATTGACTGCATTTAGTACTATATACAATGGCTATCATTTGTAACTAATTTCTAGCATTGCAATATGTGCCAGGCACTTTCAATGTGTTTGTTTTAGGAATTAGTCACTTTAAAAACTAATTTTTTAACAGTAGTCCTAATGAGATGCACCAGGTAAGTATGAGCCTGACTATCTTGCAGTATCTCCAATCTGGTCTTCTCCGTAGGTGCTCAGACATGTGTATGGACTCATAAAAACTCATCCTGATGGTTACCTGGTTTGCTCATCATGCAACTGGTGTGATACAGAAATGCTAATAAGTTGAGAACTCATGAGTCAAGTTACAGGTCTAGGGTCCCAGGTAGGCTGGAAACTTAGGAGTTTTACTTGTTTACAGTGGGAGCAGGGGAAATAGTGAATTTACTGCACAAACAGGAAGGAGCAGCAGGAGAGTAATACCTAATGTGACACTATGTGACTGGCAGATTGTAACAATGTAACAAAACAAAGAACACACAGTAATACAGGTAAGTGCAGCTTTAAGCAGTCAAATAGTAATCAGAGGAACTAATCTTTAAAACAGAATTGCAGAATATATAGTTGAATGAGCACAGATGCTGCAGAAAAATCACAGTCCTGCCAGTATTCTGAGCATGACTTTGTGAACAAGACTACAGAAGCATACCAGCAGACCAGACAGAAATTACGAGTGGTAGCTTTTTACAATGAAACTAGCAATAATTGATCAAAAGTACAAATAAACAGAAAATACTACAAACTTGATATGCAACAGTATTTAACAACAAAACATGAAATAAATTATAGATGTCTAAAGTTTCTGTACTAGTTGCATGAACATAAGTCATGTGCATATGTGGTGTTTTCATACACCCTTGCATATCTTTGCAATATTTGTACTAGAACTATGACTCACACTTACAGGTATACATTCTGAATATCTGTGAGATATCATATAGAAGCATTTCCTGTGCTATTGTCTTCTGTCCTGCATGCTTAGGTCCTATCATTATAAAATTCCTTTGTGACCAATACTGTACCAAATTATTATTCACTTTGCATACATATGCATATTACAGTTTCAGTGTAAACTCTGCTGATTCATAGTTGATGTTTTCCCATAATGTAATAGAGATGTTACTAATGTATGTTGTCTTTTTGTACATTAATATTTCTAGGGCTTTTCTCCAGGAGGCTTCACTCAAAACGAAGAATTTCCAGTTGGGACAGTATCAGTCAGCAAACATAAACAAATATATGTACCATTAAAAAGTTAGAAAATACATCCAGAGACTGTTCATTTTCTAGGTCTAACAATAGTCTCCAGGACGGGATGTATACTGAGCAATTCTGAACATTGTAGAGGATCCACGGGTGTCTTTCTGCAGTATCATATCTCAGAGTACCTCTGATTGTCTGATATTATCCAATATCATCATTCCTGTTGGGGATGCCTTTTTTAGGAATGTCCCAAAGACAAACCTTCCAAATTAAAAGATCTGTAAAAGATCTGTCAAAAAACAAATTGAAGGTCATGCTGCTTAATGCTAGTAGCCTTAACCTGAAAATGGACTCATTGGAGGCTCTCCTTGCCCCAGAAGATGCAGATTTCTGTGCGGTCACAGAAACTTGGTTCAGGGCTATGGAGCACACCTCTGTCTTACCAGGCTATACCTCATTCCACACATCTGGACCCCAAAATGAGGTCGGGAAGACTAAGGGTGGTAGTATCTCTATCGTCATTAAGGACAGGCACACCTCCAGACTGGTTTGCCAGCATGATGCACTGGAACTACTCCAGGTACAACTGACAGCTGGCAAGACACCCACACAAGCTATAGCTAATGATAGACCCCCTCCATGACTCAGGACACCAACTCCTCTTACCTGGATCTACTTGACTCCATCAAGGTACGCCATAACACCCTGATCCTTGGTACTTCAACTACCCCACCATAGATTGAGTGAATTATTCTTGCTCTAATGCACTCTCTCAATGATTCCTTGACTTCATCAATTCTAATGCACAAGACCAGCTTGCTTCATCCCTGCAGGAAGAGATAACATTCTGGACTTGGTTCTTACCAACATGGGTGATGCTGCACCACTTCCATAGTATGTTCTTCTCTGGTGAGATCAGATCATTGGACAACCTCATTCTAAGTTTCTTTCCCACCCACCCTCAGCCATATTCAAGCTAAAAAACTTCTCAAAAGCTGACTACAACCTCCTAAGGGAGGGTATCTGTGGCTTCACACCACCACCCCTCCTCAGAGGATTCAGACAACTATGCTGAACAGTATGCCAATGCAATATACAAGCATCTGTACAACTGCATGGACTCAGCCATACCCAATAGAACTAAAACCTGCTCCTCAAGGAAACACAAACCTGTATGATGGACATCCTCTATCAACAGGCTTTACAACAAAAGGAAGAAACTGTTGTCCAAGGGTAAAAGGGAACAAATTCCAAATTGGAAAAACTCTCTCCTTAGCCTCAACAAGCAAATTAGATCACTAGTGAAAACCTCCAAGGCCAATTATGAATTGAAACTAGCCTCCATAACAAAGGGAAACCATAAAGTCTTCTTCAGTTACGTCATGAATCTCCATGGCAAAGCCCAGGTTTGTTCCGAATTAGTATTTAACAGTATCACTTACACTGATCCTGTTGACTTAGCCAACCTGCTAGCAGATATGTTCAGTGTAAACTTCACCCCCTGTCCCCCCATGGCCCTTTTGACATCCTGATACTTTCTGCACATCACATCTCTGTAGATCAAGTGTTACACGTCCTATCCAAGGCAAAGAACACAGCTTCCATGGGACCTAATAGTATCCCAGGATATATTCTGCACCATCTCCAGCAAGAACTGGCTTTACCATTGACCACCCTTTTCAACCACAGCCTAAGTACTGGCATCATTCCAGCAGAGTAGAGAACTGCCATTGTCATCCCCTTGCACAAAGGTGATGCCACTACTGACCCTGGAAAGTATTGCCCCATTAGCTTGACAAATCTGATCTGTAAAGCCGTGGAACATATTATTATGGATCTCATAAACAATGACATAGGCAATCTCCAAGCACTTGACCCCACCCAGTTCAGATTCGTCAAGGACAGATCTTGCCTGTTGAACCTGGTTGACTTCTTTAAAATTGTCACCTAGGCCCTGCATAAGGGGAAAGTCAGTACATACAGCTTACCTTGACTTGGCCAAAGCCTTGACACAATTGCCCACTTGGGCATCATCAAAAAGCTAACACAACTTGGTATAAATCCCTACCTCATCAGGTGGGTGGCCAACTGGCTCACTGTCAGGACCCTCAAAGTCAAAATAGGGACCTTCACCTCTGATAGCAGACCTGTTATTAGTGGAGTTCTCCAGGGATCTGTCCTGGGACCTCTACTGTTTGGCATCTATTTTTCAGAGGTCCAGGCAAAGACAAAAGGCTTTTGGCTGACCAAGTTTGCAGACAATTGTAAGTTGGGTGCTGTCATTGACTCCCCAAATGATGTTAACGTACTGCAAGATGGTCTCACAGCAACTAAGGACTGGTGCCAAAGTCATGGCCTCAAGCTAAATGCAAAAAAAAATGTATCATCATACCATCTGGCAAAAACATGACCCCTACTGATTACCACATCAATGGCAACCCCAAAAGCACACAACCTGTGGTGAATGACATGGGCACTCAGGTTGATAACAACCTCACATTCGACCATCATGTAGTGGCAGTGGCCAGAAAAACCTTTTGCTTAGTTCATCTCATAAGTAAAGGGATGGCATCCAGAAAAAAATTAGGTTATTGTCTTTCTATACTCCTCCTTCATTAGACCAGTAATTGAGTATATCACCATATTTGGGATGTACCTCTCCAAGCATCTGCACCAGCTGGAAAGGCCACTGAAATGCCTCACAAAGATAATCCATGGCATCCAACACCTGTCCTATGCAGACAGGCTCAAATCACTATCATTCTACTCGGTATCGTACAGCTTGTTCAGGGGTGATTTGTGTCCCACCTACAAGGCAATCTCAGACCCTGCCATACTAGAGATGCTCCATATCCATAAGTCTAATTCCTCACACACTCCCTGCTCAAAAGCCCTGAATCTAATATGCAACATCAACAAAACCTGCTGAATAGACAAGTTTGTCTCCCAGAGGCTGCCCCGTCTGTGGAATAGACTTCCCATGCACATCAAACAGAGCAACTCACTGACCCTCTTCAAGCACAACCTTGACAAGTGGATGGGAAACCACAAATTTATCTCAGGGGATCCACCTGTGTCCATCACTGACAGGGGTGACAGGTGCTGACTGGATTAAACTCTTGGCTAGGCTTGGAAGGACCCCAAGGCCACTAGCCTAGTAACCTCCTATGAGCCTATGATTCTATGATTACTTCCATTGAAAAGACAACTCCCCCCACCCAACCGTGAATGTTCTAGCACAGCTGGCAAGTTAATCTACAGCTACATAAACAGTTCCATGCCTGTTGTAACCAGGGGTTCTTTGACTGGTCTCCATAATCTTCAACAGAGAAATACTTGTTATAGTATGAATAGCAACTTTAACTTGCAATTAAAAATGGTACCATATTGTCCTACTTCTGCTGGTCAAGGGACTGTAGTATTGCAGCCAGGTGCCCTGTCACATAGAAGATCAAACCTATTGCCATCCTCCTGTTTTAAGACTAAATTCTATATATGTATATGTATATATTACATATATATATATATATATATATATATATATATATATATATATATATATATATCTCTATATGTATGTATCTATATATATATATATATATATATATATATATATATATATGGATTTATGTCAGATGATTGACTTTTTGGAAACTTGAAATAAATATCGAAGAGACCGTATGATCAAGTATCCAAAAACTCGAACATAACCCCCTCCCCAAAATCTACCTTTTTTACATTTTTGACAGGGGTAAGCCCCACTGTGCTCTCCACACCCCCTGAAAATTATATATACCAACCAAAGATCACACTACATTGAAGAAAAGGGTAAATTTCCCATTCCTCACTGTACCTTGATCTACGTTCAAAAGCTTTGAGTTTTCAAAAACTTGATCATATGGTCTCAATCATATGGAGTTGGAGTTTCTGAGAACTTGATCAACTGATTGGGACCTATATATATATATATATATATATATATATATATATATATATATATATATATATATATGTCAGCAATGTCTTTCAGCTTCTCACATTAGAGGTTTTCTGCAGACTCCACACAGAAGATACTCCAGCCAAGAATTGAACCAGGGTGTGTGTGTGTGTGTGTGTGTGTGTGTGTGTGTGTGTGTGTGTGTGTGTGTGTGTGTGTGTGTGTGTGTGTGTGTGTGTATGTGTGTGTGCACCAGTGGGGAGTGTGTTAGATTTAAAGGAAAGGATAGGTAAGGAGAAAGATATAGCATTCTGTGTGTATGTGTATGCATGCATGGTGAATATCCAAGCTGTCTTGTGTAGTGTGAGTTTTACAGAAGGAATTTTTCTAAAGTAATGTATATGGTTAACATGTGTTACTGAGGTAGAACAGATGGGTAAATATACTGTATAATATTACTAGTTATGGCTACTATGCATCTGTGAAGTGAACTTTTAAAGTTTAAAACAAAAGCAGCCATTCTCCACTGCCATGTGTTATCTACCATATTTTGCACTTCAGCTTGATGCAGAAAACATGAGTGTATGGCACACTATATATGTACACTTTTTACATAGGAGATGTGAGTTATAGCTATCTTCTGACTATGAGCAATGTGCTTTTTAACAAGCCACATTCCAGTGGCAATGCAGTGGTGCAGTGGTTAGCATTGTCATCTCCCAGCAAGTAGTTTCCTGGTTCAGTTCTTGGCTGGGTTGCCCTCTATGTGGAGTTGGCATATCCTTCTTGGGTTTGTGTGGGTTTCCTCCCCCATTTCAAAGATATGTATCTGGAGAATTTCTCGCTGGACCTCTGCTGAAATGGGTTCTGTTCCAGTCATAGTTTCCTGGTGAACAAATGTTAAATACAAATATAATGACATCAAAGTACTCTCTGGATATGTTTATGTTAACTAATCATGTGTAATACATGTATCTGACAAGGAATCATGGGCAGTTAATGGGTCATGTTCATAGGTTCATAGGTAGGTACTAGGCTATCTGCCCTAGGGCATTTATAAGCCTAGCCAGAATTTGTTGGCTTTCACCTCCCTTTTAGACTAGATTACTGCGCCTCTGTCCAGCAGGGCCATAGAAGTGATCCCAGGAGCAAATTTACGATTACCCATCCACTCATCAAGATTTCTCTTGAAGAGGGTCAGTGAGGGGCTCTGCATAACATGGACTGGGATTCTATTCCAGAGCATGGGAAGCCTTTGGGATATGAATCTATCCCTCCAGCATGTCCTATTTATTGTTGTGTTAAGGTTTAAATCCCTGGAGCGTGTAGCTCTAGTGGATTTGGTTTTCTTGAGGTGGAGCATGTCGAACAATTCCGGGTTGAGTAGGCGGTAAGCAACTGAGTAGAGCTGGAGTTTCTTTAGTAATATGTAATATAAGTATCTGACAAGGAATCATGGGTAGTTAATGGATCATGTGTAATAAATGTGTCTGACAAGGAATCATGGGTATGTGTAATACACATATATGAAAAGGAATTATGGGTAGTATACAAAGTGTAGCTAACCACATTTTGGTGAATCTCTGTATGAATGTTTGAATTACAACAGTTTTACTTTAAAATAACCACTCAACCAACCTAAGTTAAAAAAGCTGAAAAGGAGCCAAGCAACACAGTCAAAGGAAACTCCAACTTTTTACAGTGATTCATACATCAAGAAAACAGTCAAGGATACTAGAGAAATAGGGCCAGAGCAAAGGTTGTGTGACACATGCACTCTAACAAATATTCATCTCCATTACCAGCACATATAAAATTGCCACCTATCCTTAGAACATATTATAAAACTGGAATATTTATTGTGCATGTGGTTGCTGCACATTCAGGTAAACATAATGCACATTAAACATATTATTATTATTATTATTATATCCACCACTGGGTATCAAATGTGCTGACATCCAATAAGAGGAGGCTTGATCAGCAGGGTAGCTAGGATAAGATGAAGAGTGCAGCCACTCTGGGCAAAAAGTGTTAGGGGGCAGAGATGCCAGTCATGTGCATGTGGATTACCAGCATTCAGAAATATTTACATTTGCGGTCAGAACTGAAGAATTTTAGTGTTCTGTGTGGAACAGAAACTTTAGCAGATGCTTGCTACAAATGTAGTTACAGTATAACTAGGCATACTGTGCATTGGCCTTGGTTTCTGTTGGACTGAATGAATGCCTGTATTGTAGATAGCACAATCATATCTTTTTGTAACTAAAGTTCTGTATCCAGTCACATGTAGTTTTCACTTATGCAGCACATGAATTTCTGGTGCATAGCACAGTGAGATGGAAAAAATTCATGCTTAAAGAAAAATATGTTATAAGTTACTGCCTATAGCTGTGTTCAGAATCCTTCTGAAGCACTTTGTCAATGTCCAGTATCACGAGGAAGAAATGGTTTGAATTTCCCAGGCCCTAACAACACAGCATAGAACTGAGAACCATTATAAAATCAATGCCTGTAAATATCATAGGTAAGATTTAAGTATTGTTAATAAAGAATAACAGTTAAAGCTTAATCCAGCTCCAAATTAAATATGCATATAGCTCTGCTATTTCACTTGTCAAAAATGACAAGGCAAGGATAATTATGCTGCCTGTATGCTAGAAATGTTTAATCTTAAATGAAGTCCTGTACATGCTTGTTAGACATTTCTTAAAACTGTCCATCACATGAAAGGTAATAATTAATTCTTGTCAGATCAAGGATGAGACATTACCAGTTATATCCAGATATTAAAATCTATTGCAAGGCCATCAAAATGTATGCTGTGTCTAGTTCATGTAGAAAGTGATGCAGTAATTAAATTTATTTTTTTTGTCAGCCTTCAGTCCTCTAACAAGAATAATTGCACTAAACAACAAAAAAAACCACCAAGGAACCGGGAAACACAAAACTTTAGTGCTAAAGTTTTGTGTTTCCTGGTTCCTTGGTGTTTTTTGTTGTTTAATTTGTTTTTTACCATCACATCAAAGTTCAGTCAGTTTTTTTGAATGAGAAGCATAATTGTACTACAGTGACTTCTACTTGGTAGGTTAGTTTAGCATTTGGGGGAATTATCTAAGACGATTTAAATACTTTTTCAGGTAACTAAAGAACCAAGAAAATGTCTCAAACAATTCAAACAAGTGAAAAGATAATCGTTAATGTTAACTTGGGGTATTATAGAAATCATTATGTGTTTAAACATTCCCTGGAACTCAAAGGAATGTTGCATAACTACACAAAGTTATATAAATTGCCTTGTTTACTACACACGGGGGTTTCTTATTCACAGACACTTCAACTATATCTCCTTTATCAAAACTACTAGAAAAAAAAATATTTATAAGAAACAATTGATAAACCCCCCCCAAAAAAAACAACAACAATCATCTCTCTAACACTGAACATGACTTCCAGCATGGGTGTAGCATGATTGCAGCCTTAATCCACTTCCTGCATACCATCATCCACCACAAAAAGCAAGGTCCTTTCCCTGCTGCCTTGATATTTTCAAAGTCTTTGACACTATTTTCCATTCTCTATTACTTCTCACTACTACAAACATGGACATTAACCACTCCACCCTCTAATAGTTCTGTAGCTACCTCTCTAAAATATCCCAAGCTGTGAAGTGGTCTCATGCTTATTCAGATTTTGAACATGTATCAAAAGATGTCCCAGAAGGCTCAGTAATAGGACCCATCCTAATCAGTATTATCATCATTGATATATTTACTATAACTGATGATGTAATACTTGTGCTATATGCATATGACTTATGCCTTATCTCCTGAGTTTCTTCACATACCATATTACAACTCTCTACTGAGTAAATCTTTCACAAACCATAATACTTGCTAACCCATTCGCAATGCTTTTTGAATTTCAAAGAATAAGGCAATTCTTTATGAATTTGTTAGCTGTAACAAACAAACCTGACATCTTTATAGCACAATACCATCATAAAGCAAGTTAGTCAAATGAGCTTCTAAGCACTATCATTGACCAGAAATTCTACTTTGATAATTACATAGATTATGCCATGTCAGAAACTAATAAGAAACTTGACACATTTCATAAGGTCAAACCACATGAAACGTAAACACCATACTTAAAGGCAGCTCAAAGCTTACTGCCACTTAGCTTCCTGTACTCATCTTCCATAATGACAAATATTGCCAAAATACAATTTCTAAATATTGAACCAACCTATAAAAAATACCAGATGTACTGCTAATGTTATAAACCAAATGAATCACTGCATAGTTCTACATAAAACTGATGTTTCAAACTAAACTACACTAGCATTAAAGCAACTAATATAAATGAAATAGATACCCAGTAATTGCTAACACAATTTAAACAAAATTATTATCTAAACAGAAATCTAAGATTCCCCCCAAAAGACTTTGCAGTTACCAAATCTAACATTCTTTTTGAGATTCATTATATTCAGTGTGTCTGGCTTAACTATGGAACTGTATTGTGCCTGATGTATGAGAAGAGTCCAATTCAAACCGCTTTCCTTCACAAAGCAAATATTTATTATTTACTTGGCTGTATACCTGTGCAACTGAAATCTGGTCATATTTCTGTCCTCCATCATTCCATTTACTTTTTCTGCTCTCTGACTCTGTTCTGGCTACATAGATATCACACTAAAAAGTATCCTCTAGATTTAATAAAATCCATGTAGGCATAGTGTAGAGCCTACACAAAATGTTACTGCGTCCGAATACATGGTTCCCTCTTGGCAGTGCGCTATGCATATTAATCATGGTGCATTGCCGAGGGAGAGCTGTGGAACACGGTTATTGAATCAGTGTAGGGAGTGTGGTACTACCTGTGTCTGCAGATGAGTGATACACTCCCTGCACTGTCCAATTGCATTATAGCAATGTCATTTAATTTTTTAATTTATTTTTTTAAAAAGCATGTTTGTGTGGTGCGGAGTGCAGTATTGCTAAGTAGCACCAAGACGCCAGACAACTAAAAATAGAAACCAGATGTTTTTAATTATTTCAGTAAAGGTCAAGTTTAAGTGTAGTTGAGCAGGTTTGCGCAGTGAGCCATGGTGCTCAGCACTGCTTAAAGGTAGCTCAGAGGTATTATGTAAATGTATCACAAAATTCCACATGTCCATGTAGCTAAATGGGTAGAGCTACAGCCTCCTGTGCAGTAGGTGCAGGGTTTGAATACATGGAAGGCACATTAACATTTTTGTTTGAAATAGAAATTATGCAAATTGTTTTTAAATACTGAACTGATGCACTCAGCTAAGCCCTGTGAAGACCTGGTGAGACCTGCTAAGCACTGCGTAAACAAAATAACAGCTAGCAATGTTTATGCACTGCTTGGCACTGCTTGGCTGATTTGTGCACTGCTAAGCACTGCCGAGACCTATGCACTGCTTATCTCAGCTGGTTTGCATGGTACTAATCGATGAGACACAGTTTTAAATATTTCCCAGTGGAGTGTAAGGGCAGGAAAACAGGCTGTATTACGTGCAATAGGCAGAAATACAGCATAATCCATTGGAGTTTTAACTCTGAAGGACACAATTGCAGGTGTTGGATAAGATTCATACTTTTGGGCATAGCATTGGGGCATTCAGGAGTCCAGGGTCATGGTTAGACTCCTTGTAAAAAGCCATGATGGCAGGCTGATGCAGGGAGGTTACTAGAGCTCAGAGTTCAAGGTGAAGGCCTGGGACCAGTTGGCAAGGGACATCACCAGTGCAACTGGTATCTGCTGCATGGGTGAGCAGTGTTGTCACCACCATGATGACCTGAAAAGATGGTAGGGGCTCTCTTGAACACCTGGGTCCGAGAATTCCGGGCTGGGAATGTCCTACATATTTGTAAGTACTATTACCTGTGTTTCAACAATATCTATTCTTGAATGTCTGCTAAATTGGTGTGCATAATGGTGAGCTTCTCTCCCAACAGCTGCAGAGAAGAGGGTTCACAACCTCAAGGTGCTTGGCCAGGTTACACAGTGAGTGCAGTGACTACATATGTAGTTTGCTATCTACAGTCAAATAAGCAGGAAAGAGTAAAACATTAACTGTGAATAGGTATATACAGTAAAAATTGTATTGCAATGAATGTGGACTTACACCTGTACTGCAAGAAGGGCATACTGCCAACTGTAGTGCCATAAGCAGGAAAGACTAAAGCATCAACCATAATAAAGTATATGCAATAAAGTTTGTAGTGCAATAACTGTGGAATTACAGCTGTATTGCACCACCTACATAATGACAACTGTTGTGTAATAAAAACTTGAAACCATATCACTATCTGATTGAAGGTATTTCTAATAAAGTCTGCTGTGCAATGACTGTGGATGTAGTGCAGTTTTGCAAAAAAATCAATTATGACAACTGTTCTGCAATAAAAACACAAAATGATATATCAGTACATGCAGAATGTATATCTTGTGATAAACTGAGAGGCTAACAGGCCAGCTAGATAGAATTTTGTAAATAATTCTATGTCACTGTAAATATTAATATGATCTACAGGCTTGTTTGACAAATGTAAGAAAACTGTGTTATGTGCTGAACTTCAAAAATGTAACCACAGTGCACCCTGCTGGAAGAAAGCTGATAAGTAAAAAATTTTACAACTGTGTGTGATCTCAAGCTAGGAGACAGGATGCTTGTATTTGTAAATTCTTTATATTGTCTTAAGACAAAGATAATTACTAGGTTTCACATGTAAAGTCTCATTTATTGCTGTGACTTCCTGGCAGTGGCAGATCACAAAGAAATGTTACATTTTGACCTCTGTTAGCCTGGGAACTAAATCAGAAGTGACAAGAATGATATAATCTGAAATGACTCAGCAGTAATGTGTAGTATCAATTTAAGGACTATTTCAGAAAGAAAGAAGTGCATTTTGTATTTTGTTCTGAAGCTGACAACAACTCACCAGCACTTTGTGTTATAAGTAGGATTTAGATCTTAGCATTTCTTTTAGAGATAGATAGGAATATAGCAGATTAGTGTAGATGTTTTCTATATGTATGTGAGAGTATCCTACAATGCTGTTTTAAAGTATTTCCTGTGATTTCTGAACTCTCTATTGTGACTGTGTTGAATTAATGAGTATTGTCTTGTGTTTTTATTATTTATTGTTAAATATTTTAAAAAACCTTTAAACCATGGCTGTTTTGTATAGAGATAATTTAAGTTCTTAGAGTACATGTATCTAGTTGGTGATACTGTACAAGACACTCCTAAATAGCCTTCAAGACTCAGTCACACTTACCGATTGGATAATAATAGCATTGCACAGTAGAATTGGACACCCTTTGGTAAGGGCCTTTAGAATAGCTGATAAGAGTAGATGGTGGCAGTGATTACTACTGTATAGCCTGGGCAGAAGGGGGCATAGCTTGTGAACCTGTGCCAGCCTTCCCCAGGAGTGTCTGTGTGTTTGTATATAAATCAGATATCAAAGTGTGTGTGTGTGTCAGCTACTTGGGCAGGAAAATAAAGCACTGGTTGGACAGAGGGGGTACTGGAGGTTTTTGCTTGACTACTCAGTTGAGATCTGAACCCTATAGCTGTGCCAGTGGGGAATCTTATTAGGGTTCTGGAGAGAAAGGGAGGAACCCACCCCAGACTCACTGCGATTTCTGTGTGCTCTTAAGGGAAATTGTACTTTACTGTGTGTGTACTTGTTATCCTCCCAATGTGGATGTCCCTCACTGGTGTTATTGGTGAGGATTGTGGCTCCTTGATTACTG
This sequence comes from Protopterus annectens, assembly GCF_019279795.1. Lineage (NCBI taxonomy): Eukaryota > Metazoa > Chordata > Ceratodontiformes > Protopteridae > Protopterus > Protopterus annectens. The sequence continues at coordinate 1,973,587,471 of NC_056731.1, forward strand.
GGCCAGTGCACGGGCATCACGTATTAATTGTCAGCTGAGTGGTCAAGCAAAAACCTCCAGCCCCCTCTCTGTCCAACGAGTGCATCATATCCCTGTTGAAGTAGCTGTGCCAGTGGGGAGTCTTATTGGGGATCTGGAGAGAAAGGGAGAAACCAGCCCCAGACTGACTATGATCTTTGTGTGCTCTTAAGGGAAAATGTACTTTACTGTGTTTGTACTTGTTATCCTCCCAATGTGCACATCTCTTACTGGTGTTAGTGGTGAGGATTGAGGCTTCTTGATTACTGGACCAGTGCGTGGGCATCACATATCTAATAAAGTCTGTTGAGCAATAAGTGCAGGGTCACAGCTGTTTTGTAAGAAAAGACTTATGACAACTGGTCAACAACAACACATGGACAAATAGCAATAACAGCAAGTTAAATTGTGTAGTTCAGGATTGCCTTGTTTTCACCATTGCATGTCAGCTACAATCATTCATGCTGTGAGGTATGGTGCTGCAGTCAATTATAACAGTTTAATAGTTGTAGACTGCAAATAATAACCCATAATAAGATATTGTTTGTTGAATTGACAGATATTTCAACACCCTGACAATGTACTGTGTACACCTGCATTCTTTGTAGTAATGTATAGTTTACTTAGTCTGTTATACTTGAATTTCATGCATGTGTGTTCAACTGTCACTGCTGTATAGTGTAAAACTGTACTTTTAGTTCAAGGTGAGCTCTAGCCAAATATCAGTCAGTCAATAATCAGCAGTGACTCAATGGCTAAGTTTGCTAAATGCTCTATGAAGTAGATTTTTACCACACACAGACTGGGGTTTGAATCCAGTGCTATGTAGCACTAAATATAACAGTATCAGTCACATAATGTTTACAGATATTCTCTCCACAGGAACTACAGATAAATGGGTGAGGTAGCCCATATTAAGAGGAAATGATTGTGTGTTTAGATGTCACAGACTGTTACAATCATTACCAGGACTGTGAAAATGTAGCATAAAATAAAGGAAATAAGTATAATAAAATAAAATAATATAAAATAAAAGAATTAAAATTTGTAATTTTTATGGCTGCATGTCTGGAGTGTCTGTTAATTGTTGCTGCAGTCAATTGATACAGTAAGTGCAGGTGTCCTCTGCAGTCATTGCTATTGGGTTCTATCCCCATGCCTGCCGAGCAAGACATGATAGTTGTTTACTGTCTGTACTGTATGCATACATGTCTCTCAAGTGTCACACTGTTATGGAATGTAATTACCAGTGTGTAACCCCTCGGAAACAGATGTATCATTCACAAGAGTAAGTAAATAGCAAAGTAACACTACATCAGGTAACAGTGCACCTTGGTAGTTATGCAGGTACACCTGATCTGCAAGTGTTCTGTGTAGTTGTGTACCTGCAGTTGTTACTACTTGACCCATACTGTCCCATGCAGATAGCTTGAGAGGCAGGGGTGGCTCATGCTATTGGACTGCAGGACTGCAGCCCCCCAGCTGTAAAAAAGTAAAATAAAACAACAAATAAAACAAAAAATAAAAGAAAATAAAAGTGAAAAATAAAAATAAAAAATGTGAGTTGCAGAACATTGTGCATGCACAATTGTGGCATCCGGACTGCTTGTGAATGAGTCTGGAGCATGCACACAGAATCCAGACCATCTCCTCCAGCAGTCCAGAGTATGAAGACAACATTCACCTCCAAATTTTCCCAGCAGTTTATGCAGTTACAACTGCATAGACTGGAAGGGGATTGGACTGCAGTGTCCCCAGGCAGGAAGGACTAGGTGCTCTTGTGGGAAGGAAGGGATTTACAACAGAATGGGAATTACTCAGTTGATTTTACCGTGGAAAGGACTTTGCTTTACAGCAGCTTTGGCTCAGGTAATGTGTGCGTGTGTAATGCCCCAGTTACTACATGGTGGTGGGTAGAGAATAAGGCTTGAACCCTGTACCTTGGGGCCAGGTGGCAAGAGCCTGAATTCCCTAACCACCATCATTTATAAACATTTGCAGATTTTTGCCACATATTTGTTCTGTTCCTCATAGAATCTATGGTTTCTGTAGTTTCATTTCTTAACATGTGCAGTGGTGCAGTGGTAGCATTGTAGCCTGGCTGCTGCAGTCTGTCTGGTTTGATTCTTGGCTGGGGTGCCTTCTGTGTGGAGTCTGCATGTCCTCTGTGGGTTTGCTCTGGTGTCCTCCCATCTTACAAAGACATGTGTCTGGAGTTTTCCTGCCAAAAATTGGCTTTTGTTCCAAGTCAGACTTTCCTGGTTAAAAAATGACAAGCATTTGAATTTCAGACTTCATATTCTTCAGAAAGTACATGGTAACACAAAGCCTATTATTATAGCAATTTTCTAAGTTTATAAGATGGATATTTGAAAGTCGTCTCTATATTTTGGACTGTATTCCCACATTATTGGCTTTGTCCAAGTTTTTTCTGTCAGGATTGAGAGCTATGGTGAGAACTGAATTCATTGAATATGTTTGGGGGCTATATTCCCCCATTATTGGCTTTGTTCAGGTGTTTTGTGCTAAGATGATGACAGCTATGGTGAGAACTGAATTCACCAAATGGTAGCCATTTAAGTTTCAGTCTTCCTCTTTTCCTTAAAGCAGATGATTTGGCATAGTGGTATGATGCTCTGACTATTTTGCACAGGGTCCTGGGTTCAATACTTGGCAATTAAATGTATGGTGGTAACACAGCATTTTATTCTAGCAGCTTTACAACATTATATAAGCAGTGTTTAAAATGAGTCCCTGTTTTTTGATCTTTTGCCCCCCCCCCCAAATTTTGGCTTTTTCCAGATTTCTTGTACTGCAAAGTTCAAAGATACAACTGAGTGTCAAGTAGATTTTACAAGAAGCTGAGAGCTGCAGGGGAACAAAAACTTAGTGCTGCTTATGCTGAGTCTTCTTGCATTGTTAATAGCATAACAAGTAGTGTACTTGTTTTTGATACAAAAGGCTGTGGGTTCTACTCCCACAGTAGGTAGATGCATTGGTGATACTGTACTGTATTGTAAAGGGGTGGATGCTGCAGTCTTTTTCGGTGAAGATACCTAGTAACTATATGAACCTGTTATCAGTTTGCCATCCATTCCCCTATTGCAATATTACTAGCTTATCATTTTGTTAATGCAACATAGGCAATTTATTCCTCAAGGGTTGAAATATAAAGTTGCTTGCTAGCAGCAACCTCTTCATTAGTTACATATTTCCTTAATGTGGAATTATTTAGATGACTTTTACGTCTTCAGAGATTATGCATATTTACTGATACTGGTGGACTATAGAAGTTTGAGTAGGCTTTATGATAGAAATGTTCTGAATTGGGCAGTTTTGTCATTATTGTTTCATGCATTTTATTTCATTGTTTATTGGAAAAATGTTCAAAATAACAAATTTAAAACACCCTCTAACAACTGTACTATATTGTACAAGGAATATAATTTAATACAATCAGGAAGGTGTATTAAAGAGCACATGTATGTTTTGTGTGCAAGGGGCCTATGATTTGAAAACAGCCCAAAGTTAATCTTTATCTGCCACTGGCAAAATGTATTTTCTTTGAATGTGGGTTTCAATGCTGTTTCAATGAATATGAATTTCAAGGGCAGAGAAGTTTTAATGCTAATAAGTCTGTTTTCATTGTGAGATTGCATTGCTTTGTTTAGCAGATGTTTTAGTGTTTGTGCTGTAACATGTAAAATAAAACTTTCAAATGAAGTCCAAATCATTGGAGAAGTAAAGCAGTATGCAGATTAGTGTTTATGGTAAATGGGGTGAAATAGCCAAGTAATGGTTCATTGGAATGGCTGCAGGGGGAGGCTCCATTGGACTATGATTTTGTGAGGGGGAAGGGCGGCAAACTCAAAGACAGCCCTGGCTGAACTATACCTCTGAACTGTCCAGATATTTACAGAATGAATAGATTTTTGCTTCTTACTTTTGGTTTGTTCCTCATAAAATGCATGGTTTTCTGGCAAATAATTTAGAAATTAAGTCACTAAATAATGACAGGCACTGAGTTTCAGACTTCATAACCTTCAGAAAAATGCATGCTAAAGAAAGACCTGTTATTCTATCAACTGTCTCAGTTTATACAACAATTTTTTGTACTGTTTATATGTTCCCCCAGTATATTTGGCCGTGTCCAGATTTCCTGCATTAACAGGTTGAGAGGTACATGCAAATAAATTGCTTTATAGAATTAGGCATATCCAAACCTCTCAACTGTCCCCAATTTTGGCTCAAAATGTTGCTCTCCCCCTAATAATCCTGTCGCAAAATGGTAATTTTGGAAGAAAATATGGAGAGTTTACAGTTAAGAAATAACTGTAATAATCAGAGTTATAGACTACTTTTATTTCAGAAATGCATGTAGATTCTTTTATTTTGTCAGCTGCTCAAGTTATCAGTACTAATATCAAAAAAAGCATCCCTTCTTTGACAGGTTCCTACCTATATTGCATAGTTATTTTATATTTTTGCATCACATTTTTGATCAATTTTTCATAAAATTGTGTTTTTTAGCAAATTAGCAGCAAATCATTAAAGACTGAAGTTAGAAAATAATGACAGACATTTTAGTTTCAGATTTCATACCCTTCAGAAAATTCATACTAATGCAAGACCTACTATTCTATTATATTTCTAAGTTTATAAAAGCAATATTTAAAAAGTGTCCTTATTTTTGGGCATTTGTCCCACTTCTATGTATGGCTTTGTCCAGCTGTCTTGCTCTGAGGTTGAGAGGTATGACAAATGTGTCAGGGCCATCACAGTTAACCAGAGATGTTTCAAATTGTGACATACTTGTTGCATCCCACTCCCCCATGTAGTGACTCTGGATGTGTCCAAGCAAGGCAAGGAGCAGTTATGCAATGTAAATGTGCAGAGTATCCCCCCATCCAAGGTAGACACAAGTACTACTTTTATTCTGTCCTTGATTTTGCAGAATGTTCTGGTTTCTGTCATATTTTTATACTGTTGATTTATGCTTATTATTACTCAGAAAGTGCCTGTTGCTCTGTGTTTAAGTAGAAATGCTTTAATGACCATCAGGTAAGCTTGTCTGAGATTGTAAGATGCAAGTAAGCTTTAATAAGCATACTGTTAAAGAATTGCCAATATTGAAAGCCTTTCTGTTGTTGCCATGCAGAGAATACTTATATAACTAGATAATGTATAAGCATTGGGTATTGAAATGCATATGACAGTATTTGTAATAAAGGACAGGATTACATTATTTTAAGAAGCTCATTACATTTGTTAGAGACTTGCAATCATCTTTGCAGGCTTTACCTGTAAACCAAACAGAAAACCAATCTATCATATGTGGTCCATTACCTGTACAATAATCCTTTAAGCAATATATCTTGAGTTTGTTTCTTGTTTGCGTTTCATTTTTTACTTTGATCATGTTTTCCCATGAAACAAGTAGATAGTCATTGTCAGGCAGCAGGTCTTTTTTGGATAAGAAACATTTTTACAAGTGAGGGTATCACAGAGATTGCTACTTTCAGCATGTTACTTGGTACTTTAATAAAGTTGAATATACATTATAATTAGAATTGCAGTACAAGGAGAAGTGGTTTGAGTTGAATGCTGCTTGTTTTTCTTATACTTGATTTTGACTGGCATTCCAGTAATGTATTTAACAAAGTAATTTATTTTTTCATGCCTCACAACCTTTTTGTTTCCATCTAGATATTAAGTAAGCTGCCATTCAGCCAATGCATTGAAATATTTTTTTCTTCTACTCTTCATTTTGTCTTGATTAGACTCTCATAATGATGGTTTGGCACCCAGAGAAGTGTATTTAATTAAAGTTCCAGTTTTTGTGGTTTTGAGCATAGCTCCTCCCCTTTCTAGTTGGCCACATCCCTTCCCATTGGCCCCACGCATTCAGCTGTCTCCTGCAGCTCCCCTTTGATTTGAAGTCACCAGTTGCCACTGTTGAGAGGTATGTATGTGCTGCAGCAGCTATAGGAAACTTTTACACATAAAGAAAGGACAGACCTGTAGAGTGGATAGCAGTACTGTTGTCAACTATATAGCCTATAATGGTATTAATGGACTGTAGTTTTCTCTCTCCCCACCCCTTATCTTCATGTATTTATTATTGTTATTCATTGGTTATGGTTTGCTATTAACATATGTTGTTCCATAAAGTTTATTTTTGGGGCATGTGTTTTATTATTGTTATGTATTAAAATGGTTGCATATTAACATATCTTATTGAATTACCTATTATGTTGGCCTTATGATGTAACTGTTACTGGCATGCTGTTAATATACTGACTGTTCTGTTATTTATAGTTGTGTTTCTCATAATATGCATTGAAATGTAATGGGGTTATTTCCAATGTTCTGGCATGCTGTTATTACTAACACTGGTTTTGTTCATGACTAACCTATATGTATTGTGTTACCTCCATAACCAAAGCACATCAGGGTAGACTGGTTCCTGATGATCTGCCTACCCTACCTCAGATGGCTGTGTCAGCAGGTCCTAGCACATCTGGGACCCAATCCAGTGGTGTCCCTTCCACTGGCCCTGCAGCATCTTCAGGTGGAACATCCTCAGGGGATGAGGCCCATCCCCCATGGGAGCAGTGGCGGAGGGGGGTAGTCATCCAGGATCAACTACTGGCTATGGTGCACAAGATTGTTCATAGGAGCTATGAACATCACCTGTGCTGGACTGAGGGCAGAATAGACAACTTGGTGGGGCCAGCTGGCCCTGGTGCCCAGCCACTAGCACAGCCACCTTTGGGGCAGTGAGGGAGAAATGTCAACTGCCCATGGGTGGGGGTATCAGTCACACTGTTGCCATCTGAAGGTACATGCTTCTTGGATTCCACAACACCCTCCTCATCCAAGGTGCCAAAGCCCTTCATATGTCACACAGCACCCCTGTCTGCTGTCTTGTTTGTCTTGCCTGTCTGCAATTGCATCCTTCCACCCTCCCACCTAGCTTACCTCCCCACATGTACCTATATCTCTTCCCCAAAATTCCTCTCCCTCTCCTTATTAAAAAAAAATGGACACCTGTCCCACAAAAAAAATAGCCCCATACATAGCTCATCATTTCTTCTGTCAGTATTACACCAGAGATGGTAGATTTGTTTTCAAAGGGTTACACATATGTCCCTGCCCAGAAACTTGATGTAGTAAAGACTATTATAGATGTTAAACTTTACACTAGGAAATTAAACTTCAATTTAATGATGGGTGGAGGTTTAGGAGTAGAAAGCGGTGACAAATTTAGAATTCCAAGTACCTTTAACCCTCAGTTGCATCCTTTGTTACAGGTTTTTGAGCACATGGGTGAACTGGACATCAGACAAAGATTTAAATATAGGCACGGTATGTGTACCACTGAAGATAGAGGCAAGATTGAAAGAGAATGCCTTAATTTTATTAAAGCACATGATATCTGCATTTGCAAACCAGACAAGGGAGGGGGGCTAGTTGTGTTTGATAATTTGGACTATTTTGAACGTATGGTGAACCTACTTGATAGTCCTTCTTACACACTTAGTTCATGTTCGGAAGTAAATAGAGCCTACAATAGTATCAAAAACAGCATTCAGGAAATGTACATAGAGGGAAGAGTTGATCAGAACATCTTTAACTACATGTCTACTCTGTATCCTATGTACCCCTATTTGCTTGGTATACCTAAAATTCACAAAAACGTGGCAAATCCCCCTATGCGTCCACTAGTTGATGGACAAGGATCACTTACATATACATGTGCGAAAATAGTAGATTCTATTTTACAAAAATTTTTGGTATGTGAACACCAAATTTGTAAAGACTCATGGTCATTTCTAGAGAAAATTGATGGATTAGAGTTTAATATAAGATACAGTTTCCTCACTGTGGATGTAAAGGATTTATATACGTGCATTCCTCATGATATTGCCACCGACTGGGTGTGTCAAGCTTTAAAGAAAAATGGTGCTACTAGGAAGGAAATAGATCTAGTCAGTGAACTAATGGACTTAATTCTTTATAACAACTTTTTTATGCTTGGCGATAATTTCTATCTACAAAAAGTAGGTGTTGCAATGGGTTCCCCTTGCGGGGCAAGTATAGCCAATTTGGTTATGGCCCATTGGGAATGTGTATTTGTACTTAACAATTTGGAGATTAAGGACAGAATAGTTTTCTATACACGATACCTGGATGACATTTTTATTCTACTGGATGGAAATGAAGTGACCAGCAAAATCATAGTGAATCACTTTAATGGCACCACCCAGTTTTTGATATTCACATCCACATTTAGTATGGAAGCTATTGCTTATTTAGATATATGGTTATCAAAAGATCCTGCATCTAAAAGCTATTTAGCAAAAATCCATAGGAAAAGCACATATTCAAATTCCTTTTTACATTTCTCTAGCTGTCACCCATATTATCAGAAATTGGCTGTTATCAAAGGCCAGTTAGTGAGGGCAGCACATATTGTTAGTCATGATGCTGACTTCGAAGATGAATGTCAACTATTAAAAAGTGTGTTCTTGCACCGAGGGTACCCTGAAACTTTGATTAATGATCTTGTAGAAGAAGTTATGAATAAGAGAACAAGATGCACGTATAAGCCAATTTTAGGTATTAGGCACACAAAGATCCAACAAGTAGGGAACTTGGAGCCTGTTTTGGTTAATGTAGACAATACCATTGTTAAACCTAACATCCGGGGTCCTATGTTTATCACTACCTATAACATTGATAGTTACATCTACACAGACATCATTCGAAAAAATTGGGCCTTATTTAGAAGTGACCCAAATGTGTATAGTAGGATGGGTCACCAGCCTAGTGTGACTTATAGGAAAGGTAAAAACTTAAAGGCATTATTTGAGCAGCACCAACGTATACATCCTAAAACTGTTGGGATGTATAAATGCCAAGCATGTAACTATTGTAAACATGTAATAGAATCTAACAGATTTAAGGTGCAAGAATTTCAACACAGTTGTAGGGCGAACTGTAATTCGAAAATTATTGTTTATATAGCTCAGTGTCAGAATTGTCCCACTTTCTACATTGGAAAAATGGAGAGGAGACTCCGTGACCGGATGTACAAGCATTTTTATGCCATCAATAAGAAAAAGTCAGAGAATGCACTGGCTAAGCATATATTAATTTGCCCTGAGCATATTTTTAAATTTTTAGTGATAGACCAAATTCTTCAGGATGTTAGGGGTGGTCCAGCACCCCTAAAACTAGAAGATTTAGAGCTAATATGGCAGATAGGATTAAATGCCTATAGTTTCCCAAGCCTGAATGAATGCTGCTCTATTAGCAGCATCCTATAACTTAAAAGTTTAAAGAGGTGCAGGGAGGGTTATTTGCCTAAATATAGGTTCTTGAATAGCTTAGCCAGTGTTCCTGAATCAGGTATTGTTATTTATTTCTTTACACATTGCAGTGTTTTGATTTTGTGCAAATGTATGTATATATATAAAATTTATACGAACACATATATTTTTATACTACACATTTATTTATTATCCTGTGACTTACATTCTCTCAGAATTTAACACTAATGATGATGTTACTTTTTTCTATTTTTATTCAGTATTTTTATTCTTATTTACTCTTGTTTCAGTTTATACTGTTAGTAGTATTGCTTAGTTTAGGCAAGCTGTAAGAAGATGGTAGTATGTCTTTAATTCTGAATGACTAAAGAATTTGGCATTTGATTGACTAATTAATTAAGTTTTTAAATTAGGGTGTATTTATATTACCTATCTGAGTTGCTACTTTTGTCAGAAGAAGTTTGTTTATTGTATCAAACGAAAAGCGCTTTACATTAAATTTGTTCATTAACTAAGTTTCTTCAGGTAGCTGCTTTGCCTACATCAGATATTTGTTGTTTTATGCGTTTTTTTGTTTTTATACATTTTTGAAGTTTAACTTGTGTTCTTAGAAATGTTTTAATGACCATCAGGTAAGCTTGTCTGTGATTGTAAGATGCAAGCAAGCTTTAATAAGCATACTGTTAAAGAATTGCCAGCATTGAAAGCCTTTCTGTTGTTGCCATGCAGAGAATACTTACATAACTAGATAATGTATAAGCATTGGGTATTGAAATGCATATGACAGTATTTGTAATAAAGGACAGGATTACATTATTTTAAGAAGCTCGTTACATTTGTTGGAGACTTGCAGTCATCTTTGCAGGCTTTACCTGTAAACCAATCAGAAAACCAATCTATCATATGTGGTCCATTACCTGTACAATAATCCTTTAAGCAATGTATATTGAGCTTGTTTCTTGTTTGCGTTTCATTTTTTACTTTGATCATGTTTTCCATGAAACAAGTAGATAGTCGTTGTCAGGCAGCAGGTCATTTTTGGATAAGAAACATTTTTACAAGTGAGGGTATCACAGAGATTGCTACTTTCAGCATGTTACTTGGTACTTTAATAAAGCTAAATATAAATTATAATTAGAACTGCAGTACCAGGAGAAGTGGTTTGAGTTGAATGCTGCTTGTTTTTCTTATACTTGATTTTGACTGGCATTCCAGTAATGTATTTAAAAAGTAATTTATTTTTTTCATGCCTCACAACCTTTTTGTTTCCATCTAGATATAAAGTAAGCTGCCATTCAGCCAATGCACTGAAATATTTTTTTTCTACTCTTCATTTTGTCTTGATTAGACTCTCATAATGATGGTTTGGTGCATAGAGAAGTGTATTTAATTAAAGTTCCAGTTTTTGTGGTTTTGAGCATAGCTCCTCCCCTTTCTAGTTGGCCGCATCCCTTCCCATTGGCCCCATGCATTCAGCTGTCTCCTGTAGCCCACCTTTGATTTGAAGTCACCAGTTGCCACTGTTGAGAGGTATGTATGTGCTGCAGCAGCTATAGGAAACATTTACACATAAAGAAAGGACAGACCTGTAGAGTGGATAGAAGTACTGCTGTCATAATGGTATTAATGGACTGTAGTTTTCTCTCTCCCCACCCCTTATCTTCATGTATTTATTATTGTTATTCATTGGTTATGGTTTGCTATTAACATATGTTGTTCCATAAAGTTTATTTCTGGGGCATGTGTTTTATTATTGTTATATAGTAAAATGGTTGCATATTAACATATCTTATTGAATTACCTATTCTGTTGGCCTTATGCTGTAACTGTTACTGGCATGCTGTTAATATACTGACTGTTCTGTTATTTATAGTTGTGTTTCTCATAATATGCATTGAAATGTAATGGGGTTATTTCCAATGTTCTGGCATGCTGTTATTACTAACACTGCTTTTGTTCATGACTAACCTATATGTATTCCGTTACCTCCATAACCATAGCACATCAGGGTAGACTGGTTCCTGATGATCTGCCTACCCTATCTCAGATGGCTGTGTCAGCAGGTCCTAGCACATCTGGGACCCAATCCGGTGGTGTCCCCTCCACTGGCCCTGCACCATCTTCAGGTGGAACCTCCTCAGGGGATGGGGCCCATCCCCCATGGGAGCAGTGGTGGAGGGGGGGGGTAGTCATCCAGGATCAACTACTGGCTGTGGTGCACAAGATTGTTCATAGGAGCTATGAACATCATCTGTGCTGGATTGAGGGCAGAATAGACAACTTGGTGGGGCCAGCTGGCCCTGGTGCCCAGCCTCTAACACAGCCACCTTTGGGGCAGTGAGGGAGCAATGTCAACTGCCCATGGGTGGGGGTATCAGTCACACTGTTGCCATCTGGAGGTACATGCTTCTTGGATTCCACAACACCCTCTCCATCCAAGGTGTTAACACCCTTCATATGTCACACAGCACCCCTGTTTGCTGTCTTGTTTGTCTTGCCTGTCTGCAATTGCATCCTTCCACCCTCCCACCTAGCTTACCTCCCCACATTTACCTATATCTCTTCCCCAAATTTCCTCTCTCTCTCCTTATTAAAAATATAAATAAATGGACACCTGTCCCACAAAAAAAAAAAAAAAATAGCCCCATACATAGCTCTCCATTTTGCACACATGTTCCCCTGGACACAACTAATTTGGTACAATTGGCTTGCAAACACATTTATGTTGTCCTCACCCCTGTCTCTGACTTTGAAAGTCCAAATTCATCCACAAAATCTATAACAATGCACAACTGGTGCTTCCCAAGTGGAAAGCTATGGTTCTTTCCTACACCCTTCTTGCCTTTCACTGTGTTTTTCCACATGCTTGCTCCCATTTCACCCATGTCCTATCACCCCCTTTATCTTTTCTTTATAATTTTTTAGAGCGGGTTTGCGTGGAGATAAGCTGAGCGCCTTGATGCGGCATGTCGCACAAACCATACAAACCCACTTAAATGAGCTTTAATGTGCCTTAATGATCATATGTGCTTCTCAGAGTGTTGGGCACATCTACAAAACAATCACCCCTACCATGTTTTTAACCCAGGCCCATGGTAATTACAACCTACTGCATTAACCCACTAGGTCACACATATGTTAATTGAATCAGGTGTTTCCAGAATACATACTGATTGTCACTGACACACTGAAATCAAACTTAATGTGAAAAATGGGGGTGCACCAGGGACTCTGATGCAAAGATACACCAGTAGACAGCCAAATAAATTTTACTGGCAGTAAATGAGGTCTGGGATAGCAGGTAAATATTCCCTTTTACCTGCAACATCTTGAAACATACTTGCTAAGGCATCAATGGCACAGTACATATGTTCAACTGCGACCCTGCTGCAGAACAACTGGTTCTGGAAGCCATGCAGATACTGATGGATGCAGACTTGTGTCACAGCTTGTATGTCTGTACGCATATCTGGCAAATGCACTTTCTTCACCACTGACTCTGTAGCTCAGTTTGTTAAATGTCTTGCATATACAACATTTTGCCACACACAGTATTGGGTTTGAATCAAGTGTGTTGCACTTCAATTACATTGCTGTGAAGACAGCAAGTAATGACTAAGTCATGCAATTTTACATGGTTACTGCTACTGAATTATCTGCTACCCAGTTTTGTAAGTCAAAGGTCTGCAGGTAGAGACACATTGCACATATTCATATAGCCTAACTATATATCACCAACTACTCTGCTACTGGCACTGCTGCATAACAGATAAATCTTAAGCACATGCCTCGATTGGACTGTAAAGGGTACCCTTACCCTAGCTCTGCTGTAATGACAAGGCTGCCGCTGCTGCCACAGTTAAACAAACAGCTTGCTAGCCTCCAAAGTGGTCAGACTCCCCCTTATGTCTCCTAGGCTGCAGCAGCAGTTACAAGCCAGCACATTCTCGGCTGTAGGGTAAGGTAGCTGCTACAGCCTGACAATAACTCCCAACCCCCATAATAAGGGAACCGGATACAACTATAAATAAAGGTGGGGGGGAAAGGTCCAGAGATAGGAACATGTTTCACAGTTTGCCCCTACAAGGATAGTAAGTTGATAGAATAGCAGCTACTGCATTAACATGCACGTTCTGATGGGTATGAAGTGTGACGCTCACATGTCTTTCTTCTCTTACTGACCTCAACCCGCAATGTTTGCCAGTGAACTGACAAATGATCACACTGTCAAGGGACACTGACCAAACATAAGCCATAACTGTGGACATACCTCATACATCTGTACAGTGGACAGTATTTCTACTTACCACCGGTGATTCTGTAGTCTCCACACCTCAGTAATGTCCATCTCAAACACTAAAAAAAAGGGGGCCAAGACCTACATAAAGGCCTTATATATTGCACTGTGGTGCCATGTCATTGACTAATGATAGTGCAATTCAGCTGTTTTGGATAAAATTAACAATTCTGAGACACAGATTGGTGCAGAGGAAATTACCTGTTAATGAGCATTACCTACAAAAGGCAAACAACTGCTTATGGGGTACAGGTCTGTATGTGCTTTTACTCACACAGACAACATATCTGCAAAGCATTTGCAGAGGAATGCTTCAAAAAAGGAATAGATCACTCTACCAGGTATGTACTAGATTTCTCCATAAAATGGGAAGCAGATGGTAGGATGGAGATATGGGGAATAAGGATTAAAACAGTAGGTTTGTATTACAGCTATGATATTCACTTGCCAGTGATACTCTGTTGTTCAACATCTACAGGCATGCCTCTAAACTCTCCCTGCTTTGAATCAGATCTTTGCTCTGTCCCTGTCAATCCTACCTACAATGGTTGGCTGTTGTAGTTAAGATAGTGGTTTACACATAAGACATAGTGACACTAAGTAAGGGTGTACAGTCCTGTAACATCAAATGATGTACTGCAATTCACCTCCTCTCAGTCTGTCAATGTCACACATAAATAATACTAACATTGTAAAAGTGTCCTTGAATGACCCTGATGTACTCTGGCTTCTTACCTGTTTCATGGACATTCATCCTTGTCTGGCTAAGAACGATGCTTGACATACCTCTCAACCACCTGCAGTAAGAAATCGAACAAAGCCATAAATAATGGGGGGACAAAGGGCTAGACTCAGTGACATATTGACCATACAAAGAAAGAATGTGAAAAGACTAACAGATATTACTGTAGCATATGTGTTTTCTGAGAGGTCTGATGAGTGACAGTTAGATTCTGTGTTAATTTTCTGACAGCAACCAGCAATGATTGGACAACCATTTGTCAGACATCCACAGGTTTATTCAAAAAGGACCACATCTATGAGGCAAACATGGTGACATTCTGCAAACATCTGCATAGTTGAGAGGTATGATGCCTACAGGGAACATATACTACAGCAAGTTTGCATTGCTGTCTGTCATTGTGGCACACTGGTATCGCTGGACTGTCCCCATATAGTTGTTGTAATACCACACTGCTATTTGTCCGACAGTGACCATATGAGATATTAGTGGGGATATGCCAATAGTGAACACACCGCAGTACACTACAATGATGGGCATAGAGACATACAGCAGAATCTGTCAAGGGACACAGGGACATTACCCAATATTGCTACTATCTTGGTGATAGCCACATATGTTGTGTGTTGCCATACTGTGCAGTATGATGTGTGAGGGAATCAGTGGATATGCAGGCCATTATAGGTGTAAAGTTTTTGTGCAGAGTGGACATCCATGCATCCAATCCTGTAACGTGTTCCCTTCTTGCTGTCTTGCAGGAATGGTGTACTAACGGAGAAAGCCACCATTTTCATCTGCATAGAATGATGCTATACTGGAGGCCCTCAGACTTAACCATCACATCCTGCTGTCAAGGGGTTGCCACAATTGTGAACAGCATGCAACATTGTGGGGCAACCTTGTGAAGACTGTTAATCAGATTGGCCAACAGGACAGGACCTACAAATAGGTCCAACATCAGGCCATACATCAAAGGGCAGCTGCCGTTGTCAGATTGTGCTGCCACCGGTGGAGGGCCTGCAACAGAACAACCACTCTCAACCACAGAGAAATTGCTGGTGAACCTAGGATCAACCAATAGCTCCCAGGCATCCATAACGACATACATCCTAGAGGTGGGTGCCACAGCATCCACATCAGTGCAGAGTCCAAGTAAGCTTAATGTTTTCACCAGTAAAATATATTAGCAGTGATTGTGGCAGGCTCTACAGACCAGTACATGGTTGTCAGGTCTATCTGCATTGTGAGGGGTTGGCTTTTACCCACAGTCGTGCACACATACTCAGAATGTCAACAATATAACCAGTATCACATTAGCTACTGTACATGTGGATATACATACATATTATCTTGTAACACTGCAACATTTAGTGTTGCTGACAATACCTCTCCCTCACCTTTTCATAGGAACATTAGGTGTGGCTGACGTCTGTGGTCTTGTACCTGGTAAGTGTGATACTGCTGTTTTACAGATCATATATACCCTATGAAAGTCAAGGGCTACCATTTTGCCTTATGCACAACTGTTTCACTTAGCTAGAGTAGAATACTTGTATGTTCCATTTTGGAACAGTTAACTCCCAACCCCCATGTAGCAATGTGCATTGCCTTGGGAATGACAGCTGTGTATTGGTACAAATATTAACATGGTTGCACTTATAGGTATGAGCAGCTACACAGCCTGCTATACATGAAGCAATTACTCCAAGATGTCCATTCAAGCACAATAGAGAGATGGTACATACCTGAGGTAGTGATACTACAACTGGCATATCATTCTCAACATAGGTGTACTGTGTTTTATATGTAGTTATATCACATACACTGTCATATTGCATACCTTACAGGTGTATTGTGCTGGCAACATTACATGGATGTAGGTGGCATGCAGTGTTATACAGGGCCTAGGTTGTCTGTGTATGTTATTGTGGGTTTGTGTGTTGTGCATGGGATCAGAGATAAGATGATGTGGGACATGTAATGCATGTCCCACATCTGTATGAGTTTGTGTGGTAACCATACATTATAGTGCATGTGATAATGTACTGTTTTTTTCTTGCTTCTCACAGATGAGCAGGGAGGTTGGAGTCTGTCCCCCTCACAACCTGTTGTCAATGTCTCATTGGACTCTGATGATGATGGTGACCATAGTGAGGCACAGGTGGGGATGTCAGTTGCTGAATCTGTCCCAGAGGTTGACATCCCTTTTCTACCCCCATTGTCCTTGCACACAGTCAGTATACCCACACATACCCAGTCACCAAAGGCAACATATATTGGACAGTCAGATGGTGGTGACATAATACAGAACAGTGTGAGATCTATGGCATCAGTGAGTGTAGACACTGGCCATAGCCAGAGAGCTGGCAAGGTCCCACACAGGCAGATCAACAGAGGTGTTCAAAGGAGGACTGTTGCTCATTCAGCTCCTGTTGCAAATTTCACATCACTGGTCACTTGCTGCATGTTTCAAGCTGTCATGGAGGCATTAGCATGATCTGAATGCAACACCAGACAGATGCTTAAGGTTATGGATGGAGCACAGTCTGACATCTGTGACTGTCTCCTCCATGTTGGTGATACCCTGGAACGTTTCACTGATGTAATGGACAAACAGTGGGTGAACATGCTGTCTGTGCTGGAACATGTAGTTTGAGTTGGGTGTTAGATACGTGGACGTAGGCCAGCAACACCATCTGCTCAGACTCCACATGGCCATGTACACTCACAGTCCCATAGTGGCAGAACCTCCGATGCTACAGAGTGAAGTGTGCTGTCCACATCACAATGTGGCAGGCCATGGGCACATGGTTCTGGGTGGTCCTGTGAAGGACACAGGCCTGGAAGACAGCAGTCACAGTCGGGTACTAGCACCGCATCTGACCTTGGGCATGGTGCTGCCCATGCTACTCCTGGTAAAGTCAGTTCCCACATTCATGGCTAGAGACAGTGAATGGTCCACTTTACCATGTACAGTCCACAGCTGTCCACCATCCACATGTGTAGGGCTAGCACTGGGCTAGACTGTGTACACACACACACATTCCAACACCACTGTCACTTGCCAGTCACCTACAGACACACACACAGCACCTCTACATGGCCCATCTAACCAGCAACCCTTCCTGACTCACATACATGCTGTCAGCTCTTTTGCAAAGCCCAGACCTCTGGCACCCAGACACCACACCCTGTGCATGTGATGATACCTGTGCCCCATCCCTATCATCCATACCATCGATGCAGAGACCTGCATATATGCGTCTGATGCACAGGGTGACTATATAACTTTACATGTGTTTGTGTAGTGCAGTAGTGTTATGTTCTGGCAGTTGCTGTGGGCCATGACAAGTACTGTATGCAGGCATGTGTCAAGACTATGCATCAAACATTGTGTATCTTTGTTGCCTGATGGTGTACTGGCAGTAGTGTTACAAAATGACAGACATGTCACCGACCTGTGTACGTGTGTCCCAGGAATCTGAGCAGTTCAACGATGGACCTATTTTGGCAATACAGTGGCACAGGATGGCAAGGCAGCACAGCAGAGATGAGATGTCAGGAAGGTATGCCAGTATACTTGCATGGCTTCCTAGGTGCATATGTGTAGACAGTGTGTGAGGGACACTGGAGACAATCAGTGTCATCATGCTTTCATACCATGTGACACACTCTACTATCCTTGTTACATGTCACCTGGGTATTCTGCATGTACATCTCAGTAGATGGTAGCAGACAACAATTATGCTTATGTAGAGGGACAATTTAGGGCCAGTGGCTAGTCACAGGGCTATAAAATGGGTAATCAATGCACAATGGTAGGCCACATGGTAATGTTTTTAGTGCTGCAAGGGGACATATTTACACACACAAAACTTGGATGCTGTGAAATTAGAATCCCTACCTATCTAGTCATACACACTATAGCTTGCAGTACTAATTGCATGTGTCACACTGTTTTTCTGATATTATACTGTCAGCCAGTGGTCTCAAGGTCGATGACAGTAGGAGGCCTTGTAAAGGAGGCCAATGTTGAGGCCAGCAGCTAGTCACAGGGCATAAAATGCATAACCATTGCACAGTTAGCCCATATGGGCTTGTCTTTAGTGCTGCAAGGGGAGATAATTACACACACAAAACTTGGATGCTGTGAAATTAGTAGCCCTACCTATCTAGTCATACATGCTATAGCTTGCAGTACTTATCACATGTGCCACACTGTTTATCTGATATTACATTGTCAGCCAGTGCTCTTAAGGTGGATCTCATCAGCAGGCCTAGTAAAGGAGTTTAATGTTGAGGCCAGCAGCTAGGCACTGGGCATAAAATGCACAGCCATTGCACAGAGACAGCCCAAAGGGGTAGTCTTAAGTGCTGCCTGGGATATATTTATAAACAGAAACAACGTACAAAAACAAACTAAACTTCTAAAAAGAGAAAACAGTCAGGAATGCTCCAGTAAAGCCTCAAAGTATTATTGCCTTTTAATCCAATGTGCAATTTCATTCAACTCCCTGGTTAAACTTCTTTAGATAAAAACAGTTCTCTCAAGCCATCTCATTTAAAAACACAAAGTTAAAAATCACATGTTCACAGATCACAGTATTACAATAATTAAAAACATAATCAATACTTATCCACCCATAAGCAGCAACAATTAATGAACGGATGAATAAATTCTCACTTCTAGCTGAAAAAATCTAAATAAAATAGTAATATGTATAAAAAACTTAGTTAAATGTGTTTACCACAAACCACATACAGGTGCATACTTTCAAGACATAATAAACGAAACATCCAACCCATAAATCATAAAAAGATACATTGATGTTCTGGTTGGATGTATCGAAAAAATATATATCAAATGCAGTTTGAATCAGTGCACAACTCAAAAGTATGTCACTGTAAAGGCATTCCATACTAGCGGAACATTCAGGAAGTCTGCAACAGTCGTATGCATCAAAAGTGAAAGTTTGGTTTTGTTCATCATTTCATTTTTGACTTCATACAGTCATCCTTATAATAAAGCTAGGTAAAATGCATTTAACTTAAAGAAGCTTATTTGCAAGGGAAAACAATTCAAACAAAAGGCCTTTGAGTATAGAGAAACTCCACCTCAGATGGTCTACATGTTCAGATCCAGCCATGCAAGTTTCCTCCTCATACACTCATACATCATCAAGTAGGTGGGCTGTATTGGCGACCGGCTACCCTGTCACTGGCAGCAAGCACAGTCTACTTAGCGAGCTAAGAAATGCTCTACTTTCTTACAAAAATAAGTTTTCAATTTCCAAGTGGAGAACTAGTGATGGGAAACATTCCATTCTGGTCTTACTAGGTCTCTACTGTGTGAGATATCTTCCAAAATTTTATAATGTATAATGTTAGGCAGAACGGACCCTCCCATTAAGTCAGGGGAGTACAGATCTAAGTTCATGAAGTTAATGGTCCTTAACATTTCTAACTATTAATATGTTGAATTATATTGTAACCATCCCTTGAGTATTTGGATGAATCAGCATGGGTTGATTTGGCAGGGGGTGGAAATCCCTCCACTAAAATCCAGTTAATCAAAAAAGCAGGAGGGGAATAAACTACTTCTGAACATACCCTATGTAAAGTTAAGGAGGTCAAACTAGGAGCAAAAAATGCAATTAATTTCATAAGAGCCCTCATACCAGCTTCATATAGTTACCTCCAATTAAGCACCAAAACATAAACAACACTACCCACTACAAAGTACTAAAAATACACATAATGGCATCTATAAATGTCATCAAGTTTGAATATATAACTAAAAGATACTATGCATAGTAGACATAATCTGCTCAAGTTCGTGTTAGATATCAATGGAGGGTCTAACCCCCAAAAAAGCCATGAAACCCGTAAATGTATCACGGGTTTATAAAATGCCAACTGGCATGTAAAAATATACATTATCCAAATGCTAAAGTATATAGCTATGCAACCTTAAATAATATAGGCATAACCTAATTAGGTTCATATTAAATTGCAGTTTCAAAAGTAACTTCAGTATGCACTCTATATCTGTAGTTATCTTAACAAGCTTTTCAGTTTTAAGATGCATTTAATTGAACAGGCATCTTTCAGCCCTGGATATTTATATGCATCTAGCTTGGTTTGTCAGAGCAATTCAAGTTCTTCCAACTTTAAACTCTTCAGGCTTTCTCTTATGTTATGTGCAACTTGATCAATAGCTAAATATTTAAAAGAATGACCTGCGAAACATGACACTTGTTTCACCAAGGCATTCTCTAGCTTGCCCTTGCTAATTGCATATTGATGTTCAAAGGGTTTAAGGGTCTCTAGTCACACAAAATAATCAAACTCTGGAACACTCTTCTAGAGACTATAACTAAAAACCCTAACCAAAATCAGCTCAAATCACTCCTAAAGAAACACTTTACTAATCATTGGCTATGATCTTGCCAGTCTCCAAATAATTATTAACCATCTTCTACTACTGTTGTCAGCATTACCTATCAACCCAGCACCTCTTCTACTACTGTTCTCAGCATTACTCCTATCATCTGTGTTTTAAGTGTGCTTATTAGAAAAATTATTTCAGTATGTGTTTTGTGCAATTGCTGTTTTTGTACTATTGCTTGTATTGTTCTATTGACTGTACTGTACCATTGCCTGGATTGTATTCTGTTCCAAAAATCTGTTTTCTGTAATACTGTGGAGCTTTTCTCCCCAGGTCTCCACTGAATATGGGCCGTCGGCCCAGCCAGACACTACCCGGTAAACAAATGTAATAAATGAATAAATAAATACTGTGAACATCTGTGCAGATGTGGCTGGAGAGTACTGCAAGGCTCCACCAGACATATTGAGGCACCAGAACCCTGATTCAACAGCCCAAATACGTGCTCTATGATGCTTCTGGTTTATGCGTGCACCTCATTATGGTATTCTCCGGTGGGTGTCTGTGCATTTATGATGGGTGTCATCATCCACAATTCCAGTGCATAGCCAGCATCCCTCAGTAAATGGCTGTGTGGAATGTCCCCCCTAGCAAACATCTGGTACAGCTATGATGCATGCCAGGTATGGGAGTCATGATAACTGCCAGGGCTGCCAGTACACACATTCATGATAATGTCCTGGGCATTGAACATGACCTGGCAGCTGATGGAGTGGTGCCCCTTGTGGTTGATGAAGATTCTACCCTCTTCACTGGGTGGTGCCTTGATGTGTACATGAGTGCAATCTATGATATCCAGTACCACAGCGTAGTGTGCTACATGGTAGAAACATGTACCTGTGAATTACCACATAGGTGGCAGTACACTAAACACCGAAAGTGTGATAAGAGACTTAGGGAAACAAGTGGACAGCGGTCTCAACTTCGATAACCACATCGCCACAACAGTCAGAAAATCCTTCTATGGGGCACACCTCATCACTAAGGGCTTTTCATCCAGATAAAAGGAGGTCATTGTCCCACTGTACTCATCCCTCATTAGACCCATTATAGAATACAATGCTCATTTGGTATGTATCTCTCAAGACATCTGCAATAACTGGAAAGGCTGCAGAAATACCTCACTAAAACAATCACAGGCCTAAAGCAGATGCCCTATACTGACCGTCTAAAAAAACTCCAGCTATACTCTGTCGCATATCATCTACTCAGAGGCAATCTCTGCTTAACATGCAAGGCCATGTCAAACCCAGATCTTTTGGACATGCTCCACTTAAAGAAATCCCAATCTGTCAGTGCCACATACTCCAGGGATCTAAACCTTGTAATCACAATAAACAAAACATGCTGGAGGGATAGGTTCCTGAGCCAGACACTCTCCAGACTCTGGAATAGACTGCCCATACACGTCAAGCAGAGCACCTCTTTGGCCCTCTTCAAAAGGAACCTTGACAATTGGATAATAGATAGAACATTCAGCCTGGGGATCACATCAGTCACCCTGCTAGACAGGGGTCCAGGGAAGTAAATATTGTGGGAAGAAATAGCCAGGGAATTGTTATGGCTAGGCTTGTGTAGGACCTAGGGCCGATAACCTAGTACCAACCTATAAACCTATAAGAGGTGGCTGGCCCTCTCCTAAAGGGTGTGGGGAAAATAAATATGCTTATTGGCATGTGTTAGCATGGCATCCATTAACTGGTGGAGTATCCTGGAAGCGGATGCCTGTGAGACCCCCATCATGTCCCCAGCTGATCTTTGGAAAGTACCTGTAGCTAGTATCCTAAGGGCTACACATACCTATGTTTCCACTGGGATGGGTTCCCCCTCTGTTGGTTCTGGGTCTAAGTTGAGGTTAGCAGAGCTCAGTGAGTTCTTGTAGTTTGTCCCGGTCTGCCCTGTAGCCCTCTACAATCTCCAACTCATGTAGCCTCTGAAAGGTTACCCTTGGCCTGAACACTATTCTTATTCTCAGTCTAGGCCTATGGTCTGCATCAGCAGCAGCTGCACTGATCTCAGCATCTAGCACATACATATGTAGCAGATCTGCAGCAGCCCCTAGCATTCTTTAGGTTAAAATTCCCAAGTCTGTACTCCAATGGGGCAGAGTATGGAGGAAAATCAGATTGTAGGGTGCATGCATACTTTATAGTGCTCTGCTGTAGGTGTAGCCTGAGTGACTGGCTACCTATGATGCATTCCACCCACCAAGAACATCATTCATTAAGGGGTTTAATGGCCCTAATTTAAGTGAAACAGGGCTCATCAGTAATTAATAAATCATTGGCTTTCTCAATTTTTTTTGTTTGTTTTTTCACAGCCTTCCTTGCTGAGCACTGCTGCATTTTGGGTAAACCCGTGCAGCACAGATAAGCAAGGCTTAGCAGTGAGCAGACATGCCCTCATGGAGGTTATGCTCTGTGTGCCTGCATGTTACGTAAACATGTTCAGACACGCTCAAACCAGCTGAAACATGTGCCTCTGGGGTAAACACAGCTTAGCAGTCACTGGACACACCCCTGCTGAGCAGAGCAGAGTGCCACTCAAACAGGTGCAACTGAGCTCCAATGAGCTTAAGTGTTTTCAGAAACACCCCCTTTTGATGTCAGCTACCTCTTCTGTGGACACCAACATGGTTCTGTTCCAACACGGATGGGATCTGCGGACACAGATACCCACTTCTGCTATTCAGTAATCCTAGCTCATTTGCATACGGATCCGTGAACAGTACCTGAAAAGTACACGGTTTCAGACCCTGCCTCATTAGCAACTACAGCAGCCCAACATTGTACATACCCCACACATGGTTCTATAATTCTAGTTTTTACAATCTTTTAAATTTTTTTCCATAATGGAATGTTTGCATACCACAGTGTGGTATGCAAACATTACCAGGGTATTAAGAAAAATTTAAATTATTTTACATTATTTTCCATATGGTTTTGGACACATAGTGGCTAATTTTGCATATATCTGTGTCCACTATACTATTTTTACCAATGTAAGTGCACTTTTACAGCCCCTGGTGTCATTTTTAACTCCTGTACATGGAAGTTTTCCATGTACATTACAGACACCAGCAGAGGGTTGCAAGAATACCTATCTGCTTGTTGGATTGCTCTGCTTATGTCATTTGCATGTATTTCACCTGCTTAGCAGGTGATTTGCATGCCACAGACACTTCCATGTTCGCACTCTCACGCATGCCCCTCAGCTCTGCTTACTGGATCGCACATCAGCTTACTTTCATGTAAGCACCATGCCACTATGCCTACACAACAAATGAGTCCATGTAGGCTTTATTAAATTCCCCTTATGTCATTTCTTTGCATACTGTGCACATAATTTTGTTTCTCTTTTTGACTGTACATATGTGTTATACATCAGAACCCTTTTTCAGTACTATAAAGCTATTTCTTACTACTTTAGTTAATATGATATCTGTGTGTTTCACATCTAACCTATTATTAGTGCTATAATACTGCTTCAGTATTTATAATGTCCCATTATCTGCACTGGTGGAAGTCAACAAATCTGCATAGTACCAGTACTTGATGTACTCTTCTGCCTATCTATCTATCTATCTATCTATCTATCTATCTATCTATCTATCTATCTATCTATCTATCTATCTGTCTGTCTATCTATCTATCATCTGTCTGTCTATCTATCAATCTATCTATCTATCTTAACAATGGAACATTTCTCCCTAGGCGTCCTCTTAAAATGGGTTTTGGCTCAGCAGGATTATCCTGGTTAACAAGAAAGAATAAACAAATTAATGATTATTAACTATTTTTGTGTAATAAGACATCTTAAAAATTTTTACTAAACAAGATCCACACAAAATGTGAAAGTGTACAGTAATTTAGGTCCAAGCATTAAATACATTTTAATGACAGAATATGAAGAGGGCAAAGAAGACCAGCTTCATTCTATACAGATTACTGATCAGGTATGTAGTGTAGTGAAGTCTGTGTGGTTAGTGGGACAGTTCCCACTGGATAGTGTGACTACATGTGCTTGAGTGGTTGAAATGACTGCATGTATTTGTGGTGCATTTCTGAGCCTGATGGCTGCTGTCTGCAATTACCTGTGTCTGTGGTGGTAGAGGATAGGGAGATCACAGATGCAGAGTGTGCTGGCATGTGTGTGTGTGTGTGTGTGTGTGTGTGTGTGTGTGTGTGTGTGTGTGTGTGTGTGTGTGTGTGTGTGTGTGTGTGTGTGTGTGTGTGTGTGTGTGTGTGTGTGTGTGTCTGTCTGTGTACATGTATCTGCATGTCCTTGTACATGTGTAGATGTGGACATTCATGATATGAGCGAGTGTGTGTTTTTCTGCATGTCACTGTACATGTCACTCATGTGAGCATGTGTGCATGTATATGCAGTGTGTGTTTATACATGTGTCTGCATGTCCTTGTACATGTGTGGG
>NC_056731.1:1973617742-1973625242 GCF_019279795.1 Protopterus annectens
ATGGTGAGGCTTGACACTGTAGCCAAAAACACGGTAGTCACAAACAAACAATTTTAATGAAGCTTTCTGGTCTACACCCTTCATCAGCACATAAAATCACCTTACATAAGTTGCATTTAAATAGAGGAAGCACTGAAAAACACATGATCAAGCCAGCCAACCAGATACAAGCCAAAATTAATTATGCAAATAATTTAAAATGCATCACACCCAAAACTCTTAAAGAAGTTTTACTTATATTAATAAAAAACAATTTTATATAGATTAAATATAGTTACATATACATAAATCATTCATATCAAATAAGAACTTTTTTTAAAAAACTTTTTTTAAAACTTTTAAAAAGGTAGCAGCTCAAAGTTAGCATCATAAATTCTCCCTCTGACGCTTAATCAAAACTGGTTTGAGACTTACTGCTCCATTCAAGCCAGGCCATTTATCAGCCTGTAAACGTACTACCCACTCATATTCCTTCAATAACAAAAGATTTTCCAAGTCACCACCCCTAATGCCCATTCGTACAGTGCATATGCATCTGAATTTAAAAGCATGAGTTTGAAATTCATGTAAATGTCTGAATAAACCATTTGTCTCAATCTTCCGTCTTATTTCGGACCTATGCTCTATTATTCTATCTTTAAGCTTCCTGGATGTTTTCCCTACATAAAATGCGTTACATGAAACACAGGTAGCTAAATAAACTAACTTAGTAGTACTACAATCTGCTTTGCAAGTAAACTTAAAACATTCACCTGTTGTAGGATGTCGGAAGCTATTATTACTATCATTAATATCAGAGCAACAGACACAATTATAGCACTTGAAAGTGCCCACTTTAGTACATAAAGGAGCAGATTCAGTTTGAAAATCCTTATAACATAATATTTGCTTAAAGCGTCTGACCATTCCTAAAGGCAAACCTTGGTACTGGACCTAAAATGTCCTTTAAATCTGGTTGAGACATTAAAATTACCCAATTCTTTTGAATTATTTTACATACATCATTTGTATTGGCATTATAGGTGGTAGTAAACCTGATGACAGGCTTGCTTCCTACCTTATCAGCTTCATTCCCTAATATATACCCTGAGTGAGTCAAAGAAACTGGTTTATAAGGACCTCTTCTGCCTTGCAAAACCTCTTCATAACTCATATTTACATCTCTAAGGTAATAACCATTCTCAATAAACTCTTTCCTCATCTTCTCAGTTTCCTCCAAAAACACACCCTCCTCAGTTGTTAGTCTACTGACTCTTATTAACTGAGATTTTATAATGCCTCTATATATATGTACTGGATGCATGCTAGCAGTATTTAAATATCTTGCTGCATGCACATCCTTCCTATGCACCTTTGTTTCCAACCTTCCAAGTTTCCTATATACCCTTATATCTAAAACATCTATTGTATCTAAAGAAAAATCCATCTTAAATTTAAGGAAACTTGTCGTAGTGTTGAGATAGGACAGAAATTTTTCTAACTGAATCAGAGTCCCTTTCCAAACAAAAAAACAGTCATCAACAAATCTGCAGTAACAATCAAAGTAAAGAGCAAATTCATTATTTTCATTTAAGATGTATTGTTTTTCCCATACATATAAAACTAAATTAGCAAAGGTATTGGCCACGGACGTCCCCATGGCAACCCCAGTTAACTGCTTGTAGGGAACACCATCAAAAATAAAATCATTCTTTGTCAACACCAAATCTAATAAGAGACAAATATTCTCTATTTCATGTGTTTGTTGAGAGGATTGCATTGTTAAAAAACTTCTAATTGCCTCAATCCCATATTCTATTGGAATCACCGTAAAAAGTGACACAATATCCAGTGTAACTAAAAAATAATCAGAACTAGTTTCACCATTAAACCACACACTAAGTTTCTCTAAAAAGTGCACAGTATTCTTTAAAACTGTTTCACATTTCAGTAAATACTTTCCTAACACTTTTTGTAAATACCTAGAGATGGGCTCAGTCAGCCATCCTTTACCAGATACGATAGGCCTTAGTGGTGGGTCACTCATGGATTTATGCACCTTGGGGATACCATAAATCTGTGGAATTTTAGGACATGTTACTGTTAAATAAGTGAATAATTCAATTGTAATGTCCTGGTTCAATTGCATATCATATAAGAATAAATTCACCTGAGAAATATGATTTTTCACATCTGCAAATGTTATTACTTTAAAAGTATTAGTGTCAGACAAGAACTCTTTAAACTTACTCATATACCATGATTTGTCCATAAAGACTGTTGCCCCTCCCTTGCCTGCTTGCTTAATCACAATACTCTTGTCTTTTTTGATTTGCTGTAACAATTTATAATCATTAAAAGATAAGTTATATTTAACATCCCTACTTTTATGTTTACTTTTGGCATTATACAAAACTCTTATCTCATTCTCAACAATATTTAAAAAAGCTAAAATGACAGGTGAAAGTTGAGGTACAAAAACACTTAACTTTTTGCATACAGAGTCCAAATCATTCGCTTGCTTATACAAGGATTTAAGCATAACATTTTTTGCAAATAGTTTAACATCATTTAAAATGTCCACAATATTATCCTTAAAAGTAGGGATAAACTTCATCCCATTCTTCAGTAAACCATAATGCTGCTCAGTCAAAACACATTTAGAAAGATTAACAGTACCTTGTAGTAGGCAAACCTCTGTCCTCAGAGACGAGGAGCCTTGCTGGGTAATTTTGGACTCTCGTTTTTTCTCTTTAATACCTGCACCGGTTTCTGCAGTGTTTTTTGTCCTTGGGGCTCCTGCAAGTTCCTCTGCTGAGAAACTACCTTCTCTGGTTGTTTTAACCTGAAAGGCAAAAAAGATGAAATTTCAAGCTGCTTACTCTTCTCCTTTCCTTCTGTTCCAGGTACAGGAATCCCAGCAAGGGAGGTAGCTACATGCTCATTTAATTCTTCGACCACAGCATCACTAGGTAGCGTTTCCTTGTCCCTGACATTTCCATTCATCGTATTCCGCTCACTCTGATCGTCGAAGAAGGGCAGAAGCAGACACACTCGACGTGTCGCTTCCTGATTGGCTGCTGCAAGTCTTGGAGTTAGCGGCAATTCAAATACATCTAGTTCATCAAGAAGCTTATTAGTGGGTTTTACTGATCTACTATTTAGTCTTTCAGTTCTCCGCTGACCAAAATTTCCCCTCAGCCAACTGAAGATATGACCATTTTTAAAATTAATATCACGTTGAAGCTTTCGCTTCTTTTGTATTTCTAGCCTGTGATCCAATGCTTGAACACGACTTATAAATAACTGATATAATTCATTCAGACATTCTGTATTACAAAGTTTAGAGACTTCCTTTTCAAGACAGTCTATTTCTTCTAACAGGTCATTTTCCACTCTCTCAAAAAATTGATTCATTAATTTCATGAAGCTCATACTCAGTTCAAGATTTAGCTGCTGCCACTGCATTAATAGTTCTTGGTAGGTATTACCATATGATGGCATCTTTAATATACGCAGTCCATGGTACTACCCCCATATCTAAATAGGCTAAAAACTAAGCCTTTGCCATTGTAAATGTTTATAATTTTGAACTTTTTTCTCCAACAGGCCAAGCAGCTTGTTAAACTCAGTTAAGTCATTAGTTACTTTACCATTTTGTGAAGATTCCACAGCCTTAGACTGTAACAGCGGATTAGTTGACTTAATTAACAACCTTTTGATAGTTGAATTCATTCCTGCAGACAGCAGTGGTGTTACAGAACAAAATCGAATAGCTGGCTTTAAATTCCTCCTATGTTGTTGTAAGTGGCAACCTGCTACACAAATATTCCACCACGGAGATACACTAAGTCACTGTTCATCCAAAAGTAGCCAAAAACACGGTAGTCACAAACAAACAATTTTAATGAAGCTTTCGGGTCTACACCCTTCATCAGCACATAAAATCACCTTACATAAATTACCCAGCAAGGCTCCTCGTCGCTGAGGACAGAGGTTTGCCTACTACAAGGTACTGTTAATCTTTCTAAATGTGTTTTGACTGAGCAGCATTATGGTTTACTGAAGAATGGGATGAAGTTTATCCCTACTTTTAAGGATAATATTGTGGACATTTTAACTGATGTTAAACTATTTGCAAGAAATGTTATGCTTAAATCCTTGTATAAGCAAGCGAGTGATTTGGACTCTGTATGCAAAAAGTTAAGTGTTTTTGTACCTCAACTTTCACCTGTCATTTTAGCTTTTTTAAATATTGTTGAGAATGAGATAAGAGTTTTGTATAATGCCAAAAGTAAACATAAAAGTAGGGATGTTAAATATAACTTATCTTTTAATGATTATAAATTGTTACAGCAAATCAAAAAAGACAAGAGTATTGTGATTAAGCAAGCAGACAAGGAAGGGGCAACAGTCTTTATGGACAAATCATGGTATATGAGTAAGTTTAAAGAGTTCTTGTCTGACACTAATACTTTTAAAGTAATAACATTTGCAGATGTGAAAAATCATATTTCTCAGGTGAATTTATTCTTATATGATATGCAATTGAACCAGGACATTACAATTGAATTATTCACTTATTTAACAGTAATATGTCCTAAAATTCCACAGATTTATGGTATCCCCAAGGTGCATAAATCCATGAGTGACCCACCACTAAGGCCTATCTTATCTGGTAAAGGATGGGTGACTGAGCCCATCTCTAGGTATTTACAAAAAGTGTTAGGAAAGTATTTACTGAAATGTGAAACAGTTTTAAAGGATATGGTGCACTTTTTAGAGAAACTTAGTGTGTGGTTTAATGGTGAAACTAGTTCTGATTATTTTTTAGTTACACTGGATATTGTATCACTTTAAATGGTGATTCCAATAGAATATAGGATTGAAGCAATTAGAAGTTTTTTAACAATGCAATCCTCTCAACAAACACGTTAAATAGAGAATATTTGTCTCTTATTAGATTTGGTGTTGACAAAGAATGATTTTATTTTTGATGGTGTTCCCTACAAGCAGTTAACTGGGGTTGCCATGGGGACGTCCGTGGCCAATACCTTTGCTAATTTAGTTTTATATGTATGGGAAAAACAATACATCTTAAATGAAAATAATGAATTTGCTCTTTACTTTGATTGTTACTGCAGATTTGTTGATGACTGTTTTTTTTGTTTGGAAAGGCACTCTGATTCAGTTAGAAAAATTTCTGTCCTATCTCAACACTATGACAAGTTTCCTTAAATTTAAGATGGATTTTTCTTTAGATACAATGGATTTTTTAGATATAAGGGTATATAGGAAACTTGGAAGGTTGGAAACAAAGGTGCATAGGAAGGATGTGCATGCAGCAAGATATTTAAATACTGCTAGCATGCATCCAGTACATATATATAGAGGCATTATAAAATCTCAGTTAATAAGAGTCAGTAGACTAACAACTGAGGAGGGTGTGTTTTGGAGGAAACTGAGAAGATGAGGAAAGAGTTTATTGAGAATGGTTATTACCTTAGAGATGTAAATATGAGTTATGAAGAGGTTTTGCAAGGCAGAAGAGGTCCTTATAAACCAATTTTAGTTCCGTTCTTTGACTCACTCAGGGTATATATTAGGGAATGAAGCTGATAAGGTAGTAAGCAAGCCTGTCATCAGGTTTACTACCACCTATAATGCCAATACAAATGATGTATGTAAAATAATTCAAAAGAATTGGGTAATTTTAATGTCTCAACCAGATTTAAAGGACATTTTAGGTCCAGTAGCAAGGTTTGCCTTTAGGAATGGTCAGATGTTTAAGCAAATATTATGTTTTAAGGATTTTCAAACTGAATCTGCTCCTTTATGTACTAAAGTGGGCACTTTCAAGTGCTATAATTGTGTCTGTTGCTCTGATATTAATGATAGTAATAATAGCTTCCGACATCCTACAACAGGTGAATGTTTTAGGTTTACTTGCAAAGCAGATTGTAGTACTACTAAGTTAGTTTATTTAGCTACCTGTGTTTCATGTAATGCATTTTATGTAGGGAAAACATCCAAGAAGCTTAAAGATAGAATAATAGAGCATAGGTCTGAAATAAGACGGAAGATTGAGACAAATGGTTTATTCAGACATTTGCATGAATTTCAAACTCATGCTTTTAAATTCAGATGCATATGCACTGTACGAATGGGTATTAGGGGTGGTGACTTGGAAAATTTTTGTTATTGAAGGAATATGAGTGGATAGTGTTTACAGGCTGATAAATGGCCTGGCTTGAATGGAGCAGTAAGTCTCAAACCAGTTTTGATTAAGCGTCAGAGGGAGAATTTATGATGCTAACATTGAGCTGCTACCTTTTTAAAAAGTTTTTAAAAGTTTTTAAAAAGTTCTTATTTGATATGAATGATTTATCTATATGTAACTATATTTAATCTATATAAAATTGTTTTTTATTAATATAAGTAAGACTTCTTTAAGAGTTTTGGGTGTGATGCATTTTAAATTATTTGCATAATTAATTTTGGTTTGTATCTGGTTGGCTGGCTTGATCATGTGTTTTTCAGTGCTTCCTCTATTTAAATGCAACTTATGTAAGGTGATTTTATGTGCTGATGAAGGGTGTAGACCCGAAAGCTTCATTAAAATTGTTTGTTTGTGACTACCGTGTTTTTGGCTACTTTTGGATGAACAGTGACTTAGTGTATCTTCGTGGAGGCTTGACACTGTACCTGGAAAGTGTTTGTTGCATTTTTCATTTTTTATGTTCTTTTGTAGTAAAGGTTTTGGCCTTTGCCATTTTGGTCCATCCATATTTTGAATGTGCTTTCCCTCTCTCTCTCTCTCTCTCTCTCTCTATATATATATATATATATATAGATATATATATATATATATATATATATATATATATATATATATATATATATATATATATATATATATATATATATATATATATATATCACTGCTTTGAATTTATTATAGTGAATTGGACACTGAATTGGCAATAGGTGTGACTGTGCCTGTGAATGTGTGGTGTGAAAGAACTAGCATGGCAGGGCTAGCCACCTGGCAGTGTACACCTTGGCTCTAGATGATTGTCACTGGTGAAGTGACACCCTGACTCAATGTGCAAAAATGGGGAAAAAGGGGTCATGGATGGAGATTGGATGGAGATATATATATCTATATATGTAGATTCATTTCAGAAGCTCAAAATACTGAAATCTTGAATTTCGGTTTCTCGAACCCAAGAAGTGGAATCCACAAAACATCGAAAACTAAAAACCGTGAAATTCAAAAACCTCGAATACCGGAAGTTTTGAATTTCACAGTTTTACTACACACACACCATCCACCACACAGACACACACAATCACTCTACTACATGAAAGATGGGGGCAAGCCCCCCTACACCCCCGACACCCCCCTACTTAAATATTGTCACTCCTAGGTCACACTACATACAAACACACACAAAACACCACCACACACGCTTTCTCTTCGCACACTCACATCACTGCAAGAAAACACATTGCCACACA
>NC_056731.1:1973627742-1973680979 GCF_019279795.1 Protopterus annectens
TAACATCTTTAACTCTGCCACATCCTGCTCAAACTCCTGCCTTTTTGTCAATGCCACTGTCTCCAACCCATATAACATAGCTGGTCTCACTACCCTCTTGTAGACCTTCCCATTCACTCTTACAGGTACTTGTCTGTCACAAATCACTCCTGACACTCTTCTCCACCCACTCCATCCTGCCTGTACTCTCTTCTTCACCTCTCTTACACACTCACCGTTACTTTGAACTATTGACCCCAAGTATTTAAACTCATCCACCTTCACCACCTCTACTCCTTGCATCCTCACCATTACTCCATCCTCCCTCTTATTCACACACATATATTCTGTCTTAGTCCTGCTGACCTTCTTTCCTCTTCTCTCTAGAGCATATCTCCATCTCTCCAGGGTCTCCTCCACCTGTTCTGTACTCTCACTACAGATCACAATGTCATCTGCAAACATCATAGTCCATGGGGACTCCTGTCTGATCTCGTCTGTCAACCTGTCCATCACCATTGCAAATAAGAAAGGGATCAGAGCTGATCCTTGATGTAACCCCACCTCCACCTTAAACACATCCATCACTCCCACGGCAGACCTCACTGCTGTCACACTACCCTCGTACATATCCTGTACCACTCTTACATACTTCTCTGACACCCCTGACTTCCTCATACAATACCACAACTCCTCTCTAGGCACTCTGTCATATGCTTTCTCTAAGTCTACAAAAACACAATGCAACTCCTTCTGACATTCTCTGTACTTCTCCATCAACACTATCAAAGCAAACATCGCATCTGTAGTGCTCTTCCCTGGCATGACACCATACTGCTGATCACTAATCATTGCCTCCCTTACAGCCAAGTGCTCCTCCAGGCGTCTTCTGCAGTTAACCCCTACTGCTCCTCTAGGTATCAAATATGTATTGTTCATATTTGCATTAATAATTCCAAAACCATGTTACTTACAAGGTACCAGGATATTTTGTCTTGTGCCATATGTGATGGCAAACACAACTCTATTGATATTTGACCTCTTTCAATGAGAGTTTTCTAGAACTCTAAGGTGATAACTTAGTTTTTAAAGGCTTAAGCCACGCCCACTAGGGGTTAAAGGTGCACACTCAAAAGAGCTGCTCCGGAGTGACCTAGCTTCCACTACTCTTTCCCATAACTTCATGCTGTGACTGATCAATTTAATCCCTCTGTAGTTACTACAGCTCTGCACATCACCCTTATTCTTAAAAATTGGTACCAAAACACCTTTTTCTCCATTCCTCAGGCATCCTCTCACTTTCTAAGATTTCATTAAACAATCTGGTTAAAAACACCACTGCCATTTCACATAAACACCTCCATGCTTCCACAGGTATGTCATCTGGGCCAACAGCCTTTCTATTCTTCATTCTCTTCATAGCTATCCTTACTTCCTCCTTGCTAATCCACTGCACTTTATGATTCACTATCTGCACATCATCCAACCTTCTCTCCCTCTCATTCTCTTCATTCATCATAGGTTCATAGGTTCATAGGTTTATACTAGGCTATCTGCCCTAAGGCATTTATAAGCCTAGCCCAAATTTTTGTGGCTTACGCCACCCCTTATATGAAAAAATACTGTGCCCATTAGTTTGTTGTGCCTCTGTCCAGCAGTGACACAGAGATGATTCCCGGGGTAAACCTACGATCTCCCATCCACAGGTCTAGATTTCTCTTGAACAGAGTCAGCGAGGTGCTCTGCCTCACATGGACTGGGATTTTATTCCACAGCATAGGGAGTCTCTGAGTGATAAATCTATCCCTCCAGCACGTCCTATTTATATCCGTGCTAAGGTTTAAGTTGCTTGCTCTAGTGGTTTTGGTGGATTTGGATTTTTGAGGTGGAGCATGTCCATTAATTCCGGGTTGGACATGGCCTTGTATGTCAGGCACATGTCACCTCTGAGCAGACGGTATGCGACTGAATAGAGCTGGAGTTTCTTCAATCTGGCAGCATATGACAGATTTTGGAGTCCCTTTATCCTTTTGGTGAGGAACTTTGGGGTCTCTCCAATTGCTGCAGATGTCGGGTGAGATACATCCCGAATGGGGCATTGTACTCGATCATTGGTCTGATAAGTGAAGAGTACAGGGAACAATGACCTCACTAGATCTGGATGTGAATCCCTTCATGATCAGGTGGGCAATGTAGAAGGTCTTTCTAACCACTTTAGCAATGTGAGTGTCAAAAGAAAGGCCACTGTCAACCTGGGTCCCCAGGTCCCTGATAACCTCTTCTGTGCTTAGTGGATTGCCACCTATATGGTAGCTTGGGGTTACCTTGTTTTTCCCGAAGGGTATGACTATACATTTTTGGCGTTTAACTTCAGGCCATGGCTCTGGCACCAGCTATCTGTTTCCGTGAGTCCCTTCTGAAGGATATCCGTGTCCGATGCACTTTCCACTATGGCGCCCAGTTTGCAGTCGTCTGCAAACTTTGTCAGCCAAAGTCCTCCCATGTTGGCCTGTACTTCTGAGAAGTAGATGCCAAACAATAGGGGCCAAAGACCGAGCCCTGTGGGACACCACTTGTGACCGGCTTGGAGTCTGACACAGTGCCAGCAACTCTAACCCTGTGGGTTCTGTCCTTAAGCCAGTTTGCAACCCATCTTGTGACATATGGGTTTACATTTAAGCTGGTAGTTTTCTACAATACCCGAGTGGGGTATTGTGTCGAAAGCCTTTGCAAGGTCAAGGTAGGCTGTATGGACTGCCTTTCCTCATCAATGGCCTTGGTGACTGTTTAGAAGAAGTCGACCAAGTTCAAAAGGCATGATCTTCCCTTGACAAAGCCAAACTGGGTCGGGTCCAATGTCTGCAAGTCCCTATATCTTTGTTTATGAGCTCCATTATGATCCTCTCCATAGCTTTGCAGACTAGACTTGTTAAGCTTATGGGGCGTAATTACCAGGGTCCGTGAGGCGCCTTTGTGGAGTGGGACCACAGTTGCTGTACGCCACTCCTTGGGCACGTATCCTGTGGTAAGGCTGAGATTAAACAGCTGCCTTATGTGCGGGTTTAATTCCTCATTTAGCTCGTGTAGCACACAGCCGGAACACCATCCGGTCCCATTGATGCTGTGTTTTTAGCTTTAGAGAGAGCGGCTTTCACCTGCGCATTTGAGATGTCCAGGAGGCTACACTTGGCTGGGATAGTTATCTCTCCTTTAGGGAGAGGGGTGAAGTTTGCACTGAACCTGTCTGCCAGTATGTTGGCAATGTCTGTGGGTTCAGTGATTTTTGTATCATTTTGGACTAATTCTGAGCATATCTGGGAGTTTCCACCCAGGTTCCTAACATAGCTGAAAAAGGCCTTATGATTGTCCTTTGAATCCATGGCAATTTTTCTCTCAAAATTGGCCTTAGTTGATTTTATGAGTGCTCGTATTTTTTACTAATAATGATCAGGGTGACTTCCCTTTTATGGATTTTGTTCTATCATGTAATAGCTTTCTCCTCTTATTGTAAAGTTTGTTAATGGCTGGGGTCCACCAGACTGGACGTTTGCCCTTTGTGGAAAGAGTCTTGGTTTTATTTGGGATTGCCTGATCCATGCAGTCCTGGAGGTGTTCATAGAAGGCATTTGTAAGGGCTTCGCAGCTTGGGTTGTGGTTTCCTCTGGCTCAGGGGCCTTGAAGGATACCACACCAGTCTTGAGTAGTGTGAAGTTTGCTTTAGAGAAGTTCTTCACTATGGTCTTTTTTGTTTGGGGTGGGGCGGGATGTGGATTTCCAGTGAGATTAGTTTATGATCAGATCTCACCAATGAGGGATATACTTCGATGTGGAGCATTTGTCCCCATGTTTGTGACAATGAGATCTAGTATATTTTCTCCTCTCATGGGAACAGTGACTAGCTGTTCCATGGCATTTGAATTTATGAACTCCAGGAACCGTTGGGCTAGAAAGTTAGGGCTTGAGTAATGTTCCCAGTCTATATTCGGGTAGTTGAAGTCACCCAATATGATGGTGTTTGGAGATACATTTATACCCTCCAGTGTCCTCAGGAAGGCTGTGTGGGGTTCCTGAGTTTGAGAGGGTGGCCTGTAGCATGCTACAATTTGTAGAGCAGTTTTGCCTATGGTTAGTTGCACCTGGATGGTTTCCGAAGCTTCGTGCGTTGCCATCAACCCCTCAAAGTACTCTTTCCATCTGCTCAACACACTCTCCTCGCTTGTGAGTATGTTCCCCTCATTATCCTTTATCACCTTTACTTGCTGCACATCTTTCCTAGCTCGGTCCCTCTGTCCTTTTCTCCCTCCTTAGTGTCCAACCTTTCATACAACTCTTTTATGGCATTGTTCTTGGTGCACTGTTGTATTTACTATATTCCTGTTACTATGCTGTAAAGGGATAATGCCTCGACTATAACCTTCATGACCCACTTTCGTCTAGCGGCTTGACTGCTGGTAGAACAATGCAGAGGAAAACAGAAAAAAGTAGTCACTGTGTTGCCCATCCTTAGGGGAAGGAGGTTGTAGTCCCATAAATGTACTGACACCTAGTGGAAGCTAGGTGTATCTGCAGAACATGACAAATACCAGCAGAAATCAGAATGAGTGAGAGAGATACAGACAAGCATCAGAAGCTATAGCTGGAGCTGGGCATGTGTAGCAGTAGGCATGTGCAGAGGTCACCAATATATACTGTCCTGTCAGCTAGCAAGCATGGGAACTGGGCGTTAGGGAATTCAAAAAACAATGATAGCCACACATTACTGTCTCTCTCCCTCATGGGGGGAAAAGTGGGCTAATTTTCTATCATCAACATGGGGGACAAATGGACATACTAGTCAGAGGAGACCCGATGGTTGTCAGATAGTTGGGAGCCTAAAAAATATCAACAAATTGTTCTGCTTTCTGTTGCCGTAGCATGACAAATGGCATACAAAATGGTCTAATATTTTTTCATTAACAGTAATTAATGAAGGATGTCTTTGCTTCACTGTGAAATACACAGTTTATAGACAACATTTATTTACCACAAGTGAGTGACAGAAGTCTAACAGACAAAAAGTTTTAACTGAAAAAAAAATGACGAAACAGACAGAAGCAAGGAAATAAAGCACAGATTAGCTTATGTCTCTAATGAACAATTCCTAATTTTGCAAAGGCCAGTAGCTTACTGATAGGACCTTCTGTGTAGAAATTTCTTGGGTACAGTCTGTGAAGTATATGGAGTTGTACGTTTGCTGAGTGATATATTCATAGATTCATCAGAGTAGCTTTTCAGTTTATGCATTTTATAGGCCATGCAGCCATCAGGATTCACCTATCATGTTGACTTAGACATGGCTTATTTTCCTTTGGTGTTGTACTTGCTTTGTGATTTGACACTAATTCCTTTTAATGCGATAAACTCATAAGCAAATGATAGACCAAGTGGTGTTTTTTCACAGTTATATTTTTATACAATCATATTGGAGTTCCATAATCTCTGGATTGTGTACCATGCAAACTGCTCTAGTCAGAAAAAAAGGTGCATACCAAGTCCAATACAAACAGAACTTACACATCCATCCAAGATTCACGGTGTCTCAACTCAAAAGCCCATAAGGCTCTACACAATTCAATATCTTAGTCATAGTTGACTCTATTGTGAGACAAGCTAATGCACCACTCACCAGGCTGTCCCAGCAAAAGGTCATGGTCCTATGTCTGTCAGGTGGAAAGATTCATGATATCACTCAGGCACTTGAGCCTCTTTACCACAAGTACACAAATGACACAGTCACAGTACGCATGGGTACAAACTGTGAAAAAGATATCACTTGCTGTGCCATTTGAAGACAGACATGATAAAGCTGCTGGAATATTTGTGCAAGACAGGTGTGAACCTAGCCTTGAGCGGCATTTTATTTTCACCAAGAATTATGCCATAATACCAACATAAGATTATTAACTTCAGAAATTGACATATATTCTGGCATCATTCAAAGGAAATATAATATATATCAACTTAAGAGGAAATGGTAAACAGTCCTAACTGTTTTGCCATGGATAGTCTGCTCCTATCCCACAAGGCTTTTGTATATTGTAAAAAAACTTTGTTTTCCTCTCATAGAGCCTTTTTATTAATTAATTTATTTGTTTGTCTTTGTTGACCATGAAAATCTGACTGAGCAGAGCCCATTTTCAGCAGAGGCCTGGGGAGAAAAGCTCCATCACAGTGCATTTGTATTAACAAGGGAACTTCAGACAGTTTCAGAAAAACAAGTTACATTTTTCATGAAAAAAAAACATAATTACAAGATAGGTATATATAGTAAAGTATTTACATCAACAATTATACATCTATACAGTTCAAGCTGTAAATTCTTACAGGAATTAAATGGCGTGATACTGCAGAGGGGAAAACTTTGTTTTAAAGACGTTTAGTGTTCTTATTCAGTAAGGAAGGGTGTGCAAAGACTTCAAGATAAGTAAGTTATAAAATTATGTAAGAAGGGAGATTTTAGTATCGCATAGGTTTGTAAGGAATTCAAGAGATATAATTAAGCTATAAAACAATGTAGGAGGGGAGATATTAGTAGTGTATAGGAGGATAGTCATAATATTACATGACTGACTGAGCAGGATATAGGATTAGCTCTGTTTGTATAGGAGGACAGTGGTAATATTACATGACTGAGAGAGCATGGTATCAGATTAGTTCTGTGTGTATAGGAGGATGGTGGTAATATTACATGACTGAGAGGGCATGGTATAGGATTAGTTCTGTTTTTATAGGAGGATAATGGTAATATTACGTGACTGAGAGAGCAGGGTATAGGATTAGTTTTGTTTGTATAGGAGGATAGTGATAATATTACATGACTGACTGAGCAGTGTACAGGATTAGTTCTGTTTGTATAGGAGGATATTGGAAATATTACATGGTATAAGATCAGTTCTGTTTGTATAAAAGGATAGTAATAATATTACATGACTGAGGGAGCAGGCTATAGGATTAGTTCTATTTGTATAGGAGGATAAAGATAATATTACATGACTGAGAGGGAATAGGATTAGTTCTGTTTGTATAGGAGGATAGTGATAATATTACATTACTAAGAGAGCAGGGTATAGGATTAGTTCTGTATATATATGAGGATAGTGGTAATATTACATGACTGAGAGAGCAGGGTATAGGAATAGTTTTGTTTGTATAGGAGGATAGTGGTAATATTACATGACTGAGAGAGCAGGGTATAGGATTAGTTCTGTTTGTACAGGATAATGGTTATATTACATGACTGATAGAGCATGTCATCAGATTAGTTCTGTTTGTATAGAAGGATAGTGATAATATTACATGACTGAGAGAGCAGGGTATAGGATTAGTTCTGCTTGTATAGGAGGATAGTGGTAATAGTACATGACTGAGAGAGCAGGATAGAGGATTAGTTCTCTTTGTATAGGAGGATAGTGGTAATATTACATGAATGACTGAGCAGGGTATAGGATTAGTTATGTTTGTATAGGAGGATAGTGGTAATATTACATGACTGAGAGAGCAGGGTATAGGATTAGTTATGTTTGTATAGGAGGATAGTGGTAATATTACATGACTGAGAAAGAAGGGTACAGGATTAGTTCTGTTTGTATACGAAGATAGTGGTAATATTACATGACTGACTGAGCAGGGTATAGGATTAGTTCTGTTTGTATAGGAAGATAGTGGTAATATTACATGACTGAGAGGGTATAGGATTAGTTTTGTTGTTTATAGGAGGATAGTGGTAATATTACATGACTGAGAGAGCCAGGTATAGGATTAGTTCTGTTTGTATATGAGGATGGTGGTAATATTACGTGACTGAGAGAGCATGGTATAGGATTATTTCTGTTTGTATAGGTGGATAGTGATAATATTACATGACTGAGAGATTAGGGTATAGGATTAGTTCTGTTTCTATAAGAGGATGTTGGTAATATTACACGACTGAGAGAGCAGGTTATAGGATTAGTTCTGTTTGTATAGGAGGATAGGTGTAATATTACATGACTGAGAGGGTATAGGATTAGTTCTGTTTGTATAGGAGGATAGTGATAATATTCCATGGCTGACTGAGCATGGTATAGGATCAGTTATTTTTGTATAGGAGGATAGTGGCAATATTACATGACTGAGATAGGGTAAAGGATTAGTTCTGTTTGTATAGGAGGATAGTGATAATATTACATGACTGACTGAGCAGAGTATAGGATTAGTTCTGTTTGTATAGGAGGATATTGGTACTATTACATGACTGAGAGAGCAGAGTAAAGGATTAGTTCTGTTTGTATAGGAGGATAGTGGTAATATTACATGACTGACTGAGCAGGGTATAGGATTAGTTCTGTTTGTATAGGGGGATAGTGGTAATATTACATGCCTGAGAAAGCAGGGTATAGGATTAACTAAACCAAAACAAAACTAAAACCAACAAATGTAAATGAAGAAAACACTCGGAACACAGAATAAATCTTGTTAGTGCTTTTGTTTACTCCACATAGGAAAACTTCATCAGACAATGAATTAAAATTCACAAATCCTTATATAAGGACCCTTAATTAGCATCATCATAAATTTAAATGGACAGAACATTTAAAGCAATACGTGAAAAATGTTATTTATATATATATATATATATATATATATATATATATATATATATATATATATATATATATATATATATACATATTATAGAAATATATAAAGTCAAATGGCTTGTGTTCGTATATATGCCATCACTAAGAAACACTTTACAAACCCATTTTAAAAATCTTTGAATATACACTAAAACATTATTTATATAAGTGTATTTGAATAAACGTGAAACAACCATAAATACCATTATCTCAACAATGCCTTCATTTTTAATATACTCCCAATAGAAATGAAATCATTCAAAGCAGGAAAAACAGTGGCATTTAATTTTAACTGCCACAGTAATTCCTTTTCTTCCAATTTTAAAGAAGAAGGCCCACCCCTGACATTTTCATGAATTTTATCAATAACAGTGAATTTAAATTTATGATTAGGATGGGTAATGGTGTGTTTAGCTAAGGCATTGTTTGTGTTGGACTTCTCTATCGCATAGAGATGTTCATAAATTCTGTTCCTAAGGAGTTTCTCAGTTTTACCTACATAGAAGGCGTTACATAAAGTGCAGGTACTGAGGTATACAACCCCTTTGGAGCTACAATTGAACTTTCCCCTAATATTATATTCAATGCCATGGATGCAAAAAGATTTCCCTAATTTAATATATTTGCACCACTTACAAGATTCACACTTGAACATACCATTATAAGGTGAATATGGATTAGCAAACTGGTACTCCAAAAGGCATTTAATATTACTACCTCTTTTAAAAGTCACCTTAGGACAATCTCCAATAGATCTCTGAATGGTGTGATCTTCCATTAAGAAACACCAATTCTTATGTAAAATAGATCTAATAATAGGGGCATCCAAGGAAAATGTTGTGATGAAGCTTAACTTCCCATCATCTGTTCGCAGTGAATGATTATTGTTAACATTTACATTAGCTCGGTCATTAGAAAAAGTATTCACTTCACCAGGTTTACCTGAAGTGTAAATTCCAAAATCTGTTATGGAATAATCTAAATCCGAATCCAAACCTGATAGTTCACTTGATCTTATAACATTCAATAATGGTGTAAACCAACCATTCAGCCTTTTCTGGTGAACCTCCTCTATTAATTCATCCAAACATACCCTAGAATACCCATGTTTCATAAACGTTTCTTTTAGTGTATCACATTCCTCAAGAAAATCAGATTCTAAGGACACCATTCTTGCTGCCCGAACTAATTGCCCCTTTACAACTGCCCTTTTCTGGAATTTGGGGTGGCAGTTAGTGGAATGAAGGAATGTATTAGAATACATGGGTTTCCTGTAAATTCTTGAAATCAACCTTTGATTAGGAATATCCTTAATTAAACAAGCATCTAAATAGGAAATTCTTTCAGTTTGAAATTCCCAGGTAAATTTCAAAAATTCAGTGTATTTTGTTATATCCTGGATGAATAATTCAGCTGAAAGTTGATCACCCTTCCAGAGGATAAAAATATCATCCAAGAAATGGGTGTACCAAACTGCCTTCTGTTGGAATTCTAAATTTTTAAATAGAAACTGTTTCTCCCAGAATTCCATAACAGTATTAGCAAAGGTACCCCCACATGGGGAACCCATGGCTACACCTGTTTTTTGGAGATAGAATTCCTGGTCAAATGTAAAATAGTTATTTTTGAGTACCAATTCTAATAGGTATAGAATCAAGTCAATATTGGCACCATCAACATGCTTCCCCAACAAAAATTCTCTCACCCATTCACACCCGATGTCGTGGGGTATAACCGTGTATAAATCACATTCATTGATTGTGAGAAAATTATATTCTTCAGAAAGGGTGAGATTGTTGATACTTTCCAAGAAGGCCCAGGAATCCCTACATATCTGAGATTCATCACTAATGGCTATTTTCAATTTGTTGTCAACAAATCTGGCACAACCATAAGTTATGGACTGCCTACCATCGACAATAGGATGAAAAGGGGGATTAATAAGGTCCTTATGTATTTTAGGCAGTCCAAAAATCATAGGGGTCATTAGGTAGTTAATACAAAGGTAGTGGTAAGTATCAACATCTATACTACCATCAATAAAGAGGTCATTGATAAACCCATTAAAACATTGGTATGCCCCATTCAGTTCGTTCTTAGAAACTTTAATATAAGCTTCACCTAGAAGAAGGGTTTTCATTTTATCAATATATGTTTCATTATTCATAAAGACCAGTCCACC
Source organism: Protopterus annectens (assembly GCF_019279795.1). Taxonomy (NCBI): domain Eukaryota; kingdom Metazoa; phylum Chordata; order Ceratodontiformes; family Protopteridae; genus Protopterus; species Protopterus annectens. The sequence continues at coordinate 1,973,638,561 of NC_056731.1, forward strand.
CCTTTTATCTGGTTTCAAAATTCGGATGTTAGCAAATTTTATAGACTTAAGTGCATCATTCTCTTCCCTAGAGAGGTTTAAATCCTGAATCCTGATAGGGGTCTTATTGTTAAAGTTTGCCCTACTGTCATTAGAACAAATATTTTCAAATAATGAAATGGATGGATGTAATACAGGGTTGAATACACTAGAAATCCTAAATTCTTTAAACATACTCAAATTATTTCCAAACAGGGCATGTAGGTTTAACTACCTAGTGTATAATTTTAAATCAACCAATGTCCTCGCCAAATCCCCTCTACAAGAAGGAACAAAGGTACATCCCTTCACCAGAACTTCAATTTGTAAGGTAGATGGCACATAGGTGGAATAATTGTAGATTTTAAAGTCATTAGTACTGTTAAACAGAATTACAACAGGTTCATTCACATTATCAGTGCATGTGTTAATCATGTCCATATTAGGGCATATCTCCTCCGTTTGTTCGTTGTTTTTTTCTTCCACCTTTGCTGTTGCACTGTATGGTTCACTTGGCCACTTTTGTCTCCATTTTAGCCCTTGGAAAAAACCTGAGAGGATCCCCCGTTTACGTCACCATTGTTGGCGTTGTTCATGTTGCCTCTATTAATAAGGCGTTCACTTTTTCTGATAACATTATTCTTAGTCAGGGAGTCAGCATTTAAAACAACATCATCCTCATCTTAATTGTCTAAATTAAGTTGTAAATTACTCGACAATAGACCCTCATTATTTTCATTGGGTGCAGTATTTGAATCATTGGGGCATGGTAAAGGATAGGCATTCCCTTTGGCATATGCTACCTGATCCCGATTCAATTTCTTAATTTTGTTTTCCTTTATTTTAGTTAGCGCATTATCAATACTTGAAAAAAACGCACATAAAATAAAATCTATATCTCTCAAGGTCTTTATCTGTCCATATAGAATTATCGAGTGCAGAAAGTTCATTTTTCAAAGACTCAGTCTGTACTGTATAGTCTTTGATTAAAAGATTTAAGTACTCTCACCCATGTCTATCGAACAGTTTGATTAAATCAGAATGTAGTGCTGAATTCCTACACAAACCAGTGGGGTACAACCAGAGTCTACGTCCCTTTGGGACCTGCTGGTGGTTAACACATTCAGTCAAACATTTAAATGTTCTGTCCATTTAAATTTATGATGATGCTAATTAAGGGTCCTTATACAAGGATTTGTGAATTTTAATTCATTGTCTGATGAAGTTTGCCTATGTGGAGCAAACAAAAGCACTAACAAGATTTATTCTGTGGTCCGAGTGTTTTCTTCATTTACATTTGTAGGGTATAGGATTAGATCTACTTGTATAGGAGGATAGTGATAATATTACATGACTGAGAGAGCAGGGTAAAGGAATAGTTCTGTTTGTATAGGAGGATATTGGTAATATTACATGACTGACTGAGCAGGGTATAGGATTAGTTCTGTTTGTATAGGGGATAGTGGTAATATTACATGACTGAGAAGGTATAGGATTAGTGCTGTGTGCATAGGAGGATAGTGATAATATTACATGACTGAGAGGGCATGGTATATGATTAGTTCTGTTTGTATAGGAGGTTAGTGATAATATTACATGACTGACTAAGCAGGGTATAGGATTAGTTATGTTTGTATAGGAGGATATTGGTAATATTACATGACTGAGAGAGCAGGATATAGTATTGGTTCTGTTTGTATAGCATGGTGATGGTAGTATTACATGACTGAGAGAGCAGGGTATAGGTTTAGTTCTGTTTGTATAGGAGGATAGTGATAATATTACATGACCGAGAAGGTATAGGATTAGTGCTGTGCGTATAGGAGGATAGTGATAATATTATATTACTGACTAAGCAGGGTATAGGATTAGTTCTGTTTGGATAGGAGGATATTGGTAATATTACATGACTAAGAGAGCAGGATATATGATTAGTTATGTTTGTATAGGAGGGCAGTGGTTATATTACATGACGGAAAGAGCAGGGTATAGGATTAATTCTGTTTGTATAGGAGGACACAGGTAATATTACATGACTGACAGGGCATGGTATAAGATTAGTTCTCTTTGTATAGGAGGACAGTGGTACTATTACATGACTAAGAGAGGAGGGTAAATGATTAGTTCTGTTTGTATAGGAGGATAGTGATAATATTACATGACTGAGAAGGGTATAGGATTAGTTCTGTTTTTATAAGGGGTTAATGGTAATATTACATGACTGAGAGTGCATGTTATCAGATTAGTTATGTTTGTAGAGGAGGTTAATGATAATATTACATGACTGACTGAGCAGGGTATATGATTAGTTCTGTTTGTATAGGAGGATATTGGTAATATTACATGACTGACCGAGCAGGGTAGAGGATTAGTTCTACTTGTATAGGAGGATAGTGATAATATTACATGACTGAGAGAGCAGGGTATATGATTAGTTCTTTTTGTATAGGAGGATATTGGTAATATTACACGACTGACCGAACAGGGTATAGGATTAGTTCTACTTGTATAGGAGGATAGTGATAATATTACATGACTGAGAGAGTAGGGTAAAGGATTAGTTCTGTTTGTATTGGAGGATAGTGATAATATTACATGACTGACTGATCAGGGTATAGGATTAGTTCTGTTTGTATAGGGGATAGTGGTAATATTACATGACTGAGAGAGCAGGGTATAGGATTAGTTCTGTTTGTATAGGAGGATATTGATAATATTATATGACTGAGAGGATATAGTATTAGTTCTGTTTGTATAGGAGGATAGTGATAATATTATATGACTGAGAGGGCAATATATATTTTTAGTTCTGTGTGTATAGGAGGATAGTGGTAATATTACATGACTTAGAGAGCTGGGTATAGGATTAGTTCTGTTTGTATAAGAGGATATTGGTAATATTACATGACTGACTGAGCAGGGTATAGGATTAGTTCTGTTTGTATAGGAGGATGGTTGTAATATTACATGACTCAGAGAGCTGGGTATAGGATTAGTTCTGTGTGTATAGGAGGATGGTGATAATATTACATGACTGAGAGAGCATGGTATAGGATTAGTTCTGTTTGTATAGGAGGATAGTGGTAATATTACATGATTGAGAAGGTATAGGAATAGTGCTGTGTGTATAGGAGGATAGTGATAATATTACATGACTGAGAGGGCATGGTAAAGGATTAGTTCTGTTTGTATAGGAGGATAGTGATATTACATGACTGACTAAGCAGGGTATCGGATTAGTTCTGTTTGTATAGGAGGATATTGGTAATATTACATGACTGAGAGAGCAGGATATAGTATCAGTTCTGTTTGTATAGCATGGTGGTGGTAGTATTACATGACTGAGAGGGCATGGTATAGGATTAGTTCTGTTTGTATTGGAGGATAGTGATAATATTACATGACTGACTAAGCAAGGTATAGGATTAGTTCTGTTTGTATAAGAGGATATTGGTAATATTACACGACTGAGAGAGCACGATATAGGATTAGTTCTGTTTGTATAGGAGGATAGTGGTTATATTACAAGACTGAAAGAGCAGGGTATAGGATTAGTTCTGTTTGTATAGGAGGACACCGGTAATATTACATGACTGACAGGGCAGGGTATAAGATTAGTTCTGTTTGTATAGGAGGACAGTGGTAATATTACATGACTGAGAGAGCAGGGTATACGATCAGTTCTGTTTATATAGGAAGATATTGGTAATACTACATGACTGAGAGAACAAGGTATACAATTAATTCTCTTTGTATAGGAGGATATCGGTAATATTACATGACTGAAAGAGCAGGGTATAGGATTAGTTCTGTTTACGTCGGAAGATAGTGGTAATATTACTTGACTGAGAGAGGGTATAGGATTAGTTCTGTTTGTATAGGAGGATAGTGGTAATGTTACATGACTGACTTTGAGGGAATATGATTAGTTCTATTTGTATTGGAGGATAGTGATAATATTACATGACTGACTGGGCAGGGTATAGGATTAGTTCTGTTTGTATAGGAGGATAGTGGTAATGTTACATGACTGACTTTGAGGGAATATGATTAGTTCTATTTGTATTGGAGGATAGTGATAATATTACATGACTGACTGGGCAGGGTATAGGATTAGTTCTGTTTGTATAGGAGGATAGTGATAATATTACATTACTGAGAGAGCATGGTATAGGATTAGTTCTGTTTGTATAGGAGGATTGTGATAATATTACATGACTGACTGAGAGGGTATAGGATTAGTTCTATGTGTATAGGAGGATAGTGATAATATTACATGACTGACTGAGCATGGTATAGGATTAGTTCTGAATGTATAGGAGGATAGTGGTAATATTACATGACTGAGAGAGCATGGTATATGATTAGTTCTGTTTGTATAGGAGGATATTGGTAATATTACATGACTGACCGAACAGGGTATAGGATTAGTTCTACTTGTATAGGAGGATAGTGATAATATTACATGACTGAGAGAGTAGGGTAAAGGATTAGTTCTGTTTGTATAGGAGGATAGTGATAATATTACATGACTGACTGATCAGGGTATAGGATTAGTTCTGTTTGTATAGGGGATAGTGGTAATATTACATGACTGAGAGAGCAGGGTATAGGATTAGTTCTGTTTGTATAGGAGGATAGTGATAATATTATATGACTGAGAGGATATAGTATTAGTTCTGTTTGTATAGGAGGATAGTGATAATATTATATGACTGAGGGGGCAATGTATATGTTTAGCTCTGTGTGTATAGGAGGATAGTGGTAATATTACATGACTGAGCAGGGTATAGGATTAGTTCTGTTTGTATAGGAGGATGGTTTTAATATTACATGACTGAGAGAGCTGGGTATAGGATTAGTTCTGTGTGTATAGGAGGATGGTGGTAATATTACATGACTGAGAGAGCATGGTATAGGATTAGTTCTGTTTGTATATGAGGATAGTGGTAATATTACATGACTGAGAAGGTATAGGAATAGTGCTGTGTGTATAGGAGGATAGTGATAATATTACATGACTGAGAGGGCATGGTATAGGATTAGTTCTGTTTGTATAGGAGGATAGTGATAATATTACATGACTGACTAAGCAGGGTATCGGATTAGTTCTGTTTGTATAGGAGGATATTGGTAATATTACATGACTGAGAGAGCAGGATATAGTATCAGTTCTGTTTGTATAGCATGGTGGTGGTAGTATTACATGACTGAGAGGGCATGGTATAGGATTAGTTCTGTTTGTATTGGAGGATAGTGATAATATTACATGACTGACTAAGCAAGGTATAGGATTAGTTCTCTTTGTATAAGAGGATATTGGTAATATTACACTGAGAGAGCTCGATATAGGATTAGTTCTGTTTGTATAGGGGGATAGTGGTTGTATTACAAGACTGAAAGAGCAGCGTATAGGATTAGTTTTGTTTGTATAGGAGGACACCGGTAATATTACATGACTGACAGGGCAGGGTATAAGATTAGTTCTGTTTGTATAGGAGGACAGTGGTAATATGACATGACTGAGAGAGCAGGGTATACGATCAGTTTTGTTTATATAGGAGGATATTGGTAATACTACATGACTGAGAGAACAAGGTATACAATTAATTCTCTTTGTATAGGAGGATATCGGTAATATTACATGACTGAAAGAGCAGGGTATAGGATTAGTTCTGTTTACGTATGAAGATAGTGGTAATATTACATGACTGAGAGAGGGTATTGGATTAGTTCTGTTTGTATAGGAGGATAGTGGTAATGTTACATGACTGACTTTGAGGGAATATGATTAGTTCTATTTGTATTGGAGGATAGTGATAATATTACATGACTGACTGGGCAGGGTATAGGATTAGTTCTGTTTGTATAGGAGGATAGTGATAATATTACATTACTGAGAGAGCATGGTATAGGATTAGTTCTGTTTGTATAGGAGGACAGTGATAATATTACATGACTGACTGAGCAGGGTATAGGATTAGTTCTGTCTGTGTAGGAGGATTGTGATAATATTACATGAATGACTGAGCAGGGTATAGGATTAGTTCTGTATGTATAGTAGGATAGTCATAATATTACATGACTGACTGAGCATGGTATAGGATTAGTTCTGTTTGTATAGGAGGATTGTGATAATATTACATGACTGACTAGATCCAGGCCTGCTGAATCTAGCTTTGTTTGTATAACCTGAGCACTAATCCAGGCATTCTTTAAAGTATTCAGTTGTATTTATTGCTGCTTGCTAGTAACTTGATTAAAGTGTAGCTATCATTCTAAGTCTTTTGGCTTAAGCACTTTGGCTTCAGACCAGTTGTTTTACATTAGGAAGGTTTGTGGCCTACACTGTGGTGGCAGGACAGGTAGCTTACATCCTTCTAAGTTGGGAACTGCTGATTGAGGGCTCAGCGTCTGTTATTCTAAAAGTGTATTAGTTCTGGTTTAAGCACTTGGGCTTCAGGCTAGTTATTTTACATTAGGAAGGATCACGGTCTGCACTCTTGTGGAAGGAGAGGCTGGACTCTGCCCTTCTGAGCTGGGAATTTCTGGTTAAAGGCTTATAGTAACTGCATATTCTAACTGTTTCTTACTGAAATCGGTACACCTTGTTTGCTGTAGCATAGACTAGATCCAGGCCTGCTGAATCTAGCTTTGTTTGTATGCTTGTTGTTTGTTTATTTCCCTGAAATGCTAATTCCACCTAAAACGTGGCCTTTTAGCACTTCTGTGGATTCCTAGTGATATCTGCATTGCTTACTGTACTTATTTCCTTGTTTCACTTGAAAGAAAGTTACTGTTTGTCGTTTTTGCATTTAAGTTACCTGTAACACATTGCATTTAAGTTACCTGGCACTTGCTCACTAAAGCAATTATATAAGTCAGCTCTAAAAAATTAAAGGCACTACACCCTCACAAACTCCCCTTGATTACCTTGTTCCCCATTGGCCCTTTTTTTCAATTATAAAGGAATTCCCAATACTATTCTAGCATGTCCAAAGGTCAGTTGTCAATCTCCTCTCCGGTCCAGCTGGTGAATCTGGGAATCTTGAGGCAATGTTACAACTGCCTCATGTACACAGACAGCCCTCTCCTCCTCCTCCCAACAAATTCCAACACATGTGAGAGATGCAACCATATAGCCAAACTGGAGGCTAAGCTCTCTCAACTCAGTACTGGTGTAACCAGTCAGGAGGAGAAGGAAACCACACTCACTACAATTACAGTCTCACATAGACCTACCACGACAACAAACCAAACACATAAACACACAAAAACATACTCGGAGGCTCTAAATAAAAATCTGCCTAAGCAGCAGAGACCTCCAAAGCAGACACCCAAGCAACCGCCACCCCAAAACAAAACACGTGCAACACATAGCTCACAAAGCCAGTGTGCCGAACAGTCACAGCTCTTAAGGCTAAACAACACACCTGATACACTTGTAATAGGTGACTCTATTGTCAGGCACACTGACGTACCACTCACCAGGCTGAACAAGAAGGTCATGGTGAGCTGCCTGTCGGGCGCTAGGATCCGCCACATAACACAAGCACTTAGGTCACTCCAAGGCAAGTACAAATATGACTCAGCCATTGTCCATGCTGGTGTGAATGACCTGAGACGTACCTCCCTGGACTACATGAAAAGAGACATAGAGGAGCTCTCTGAGCATGTAGCCCAGGACGGTATGTCCCTGACCTTGAGTAGCATCTTACCCTCACCAAGAATGATGCCACAATATGAAGACAAGATGATCAATTTCAACAATTGGCTTAGGTATTGGTGTCATTCAAAGGGGATCCAATGCCTGTCAGCCTGGGATGACATGCTTGACAAGCCAAGATGCTACGCTAGGGACGGCTTGTACCTGTCACCCCTGGGCTTTCATATATTGGTAAAGGCTCTTGCTACCCCCATAGTGCCTTTTTTAGGCAAGGCTCAAAAGACAAACCCACCTTCATAGGTATCACAAGGGATAAGAAACTAAGAGTAATGCTACTCAACGCCAGAAGTCTAAACCTCAAGATGCATGCACTCGAAACTCTCCTTAGCATGGAGAACATCGATATCTGTGCAGCAACAGAAACCTGTTTCAAAGCTCCCGAAAGCACCCCAGCACTACCAGGTTATACCTTATACCATGCTTTTTGGCCCCAAAACTTGGACCGAACCACAAAAGGAGGGGGAGTATCAATATTCGTCAAAGATACCCAGACCTCCAGGTTGGTGGCAAAGCACGAAGCATCAGAGACTATCCATGTGCAACTAACAGTGGGTAAAACTGCCTTCCAGTTTATAGCCTGCTACAGACCACCCTCCCAAACACAGGAACCACACTCGGCCTTCCTGAGAATACTGGAAAATATGAAGGTCTCTCCAAACACCATTATATTGGGCGACTTCAACTACCCAAACATAGACTGGGAGCATTACTCTAGCTCCAACACCCTAGCCCAAAGGTTCCTAGAATTTATAAACTCAAATGCTATGGAACAACTTGTTACCACTCCCACAAGAGGGGAAAACATATTGGACCTGATCATCAGCAACATGGGGACACTATGCTCCAGTTCAGAAGTGTATCCCTCACTGGTAAGATCAGACCATAAACTAATCTCACTGGATATTCACATCCCGATCCCACCCCCTGCCCAGAAAACCACAGTGAAAAACTTCTCTAAAGCAAATTTCACACGCCTCAAAACTGAGGCGGAATCCTTCAAAGCCCCCGGGCCTGTGGAAAATACGGCCCAGACCGCAGAATCCTTTATAAACGCATTATATGAATACCTTTAGGAATGCATTGATCATGCAATCCCAAATAAAACCAAGACCCAATCCTCCAAAGGCAGACGTCCTGTCTGGTGGACCCCAGCCATAAACAAATTATACAATAGAAGGAGGAAGCTACTACATGATAGAGCAAAATCCCAAAAAGGGAAGGCATCTCTGATCAGTATTAGCAAAAAACTACGGGCACTCATAAAATCGTCTAAGGCCAACTTGAGAGAAAATTGCACAGGACACTAAGGATAATCACAAGGCTTTCTTTAGTTATGTTAGGAACCTGGGTGGGAATTCTCAGATATGCTCAGAATTAGTCCAAAATGACAAAAATACACCGAGCCCACAGACATTGCCAACATCCTAGCTGACAGGTTCAGTGCAAACTTCTCCCCACCAAAAGGGGCAAATATCTATCCCAACAGAGTGCTGCCCCTGACATCTCAGATGCTCAGGTAAGAGCCCTCTCCAAAGCAAAAACACAGCATCAATGGGACCAGATGGTGTCCCGGCTGCCCTACATGAACTCCAAGAAGAGCTAAACCCAAATATAAAACTACTGTTCAATCTTAGCCTTACTACAGGATATGTACCCAAAGAGTGGCGACAGCAACAGTGGTCCCTCTTCACAAAGGTGGTGCCTCAACGGATCCTGGAAACTATCGCCCATAAGCCTGACTAGCTTGGTCTACAAAGCTATGGAAAGGATCATCATGGACCTCATAAATAAAGATATTGGGGACCTACAGACACTGGATCCTACCCAGTTTGGCTTTGTTAAGGGCAGATCCTGCCTCTTAAACCTGGTTGATTTCTTTGAAACAGTCACCAAGGCCATTGACGAAGGGAAGGTGGTCCACACAGCCTACCTGGACCTTGCAAAAGCCTTCGATACAATACCCCACTCGGGCATTATAGATAAGCTCACCAGCTTAAATATAAACCCCTATGTCACTATATGGGTTGCAAACTGGCTCAAGGACAGAACTCACATGGTTAGAATTGCTGGAGCCATGTCAGACTCCAAACCAGTTACAAGTGACGTCCCACAAGGCTCAGTCCTGGGACCTCTCTTGTTCGGTATATATTTCTCTGCGGTACAGGCCAACACTAAAGGACTGTGGCTGACCAAGTTCGCATATGACTGCAAACTGGGCGCCATAATCAACTCTCCAGCCCACACAAGCATCCTCCAAAAGGGCCTCATAGAAACAGACAACTGGTGCCAGAGCCATGGCCTCAAGCTAAATGTCAAAAAGTGTATAGTCACCCCCTTTGGCAAAAACAAAGTGCCCACAAATTACCACATAGGTGATAATCCATTAAGTACAGAAGAAGTCATTAGGGACCTGGGGACCCAAGTTGATAGCAATCTCTCATTTGACAACCACGTGGCCAAAGTGGTTAGAAAAACATTTTATATAGCCCACCTAATCATGAAGGGATTCACATCTAGATCAGGGGAGGTCATCGTGCCTCTTTACTCATCCCTCATCAGGCCCATAATTGAGTACAATGCCCCTTTTGGGATGTACCTTACCAGACACCTGCAGCAACTGGAAAGACCCCAAAAGTACCTCACCAAGAGGATCAAAGGGCTCAAACAGATGCCATATGCTGCCCGGTTAAAGAAACTCCAGCTCTACTCAGTGACATACCACCTGCTCAGAGGCGATCTGTGCCTGATGTATAAAGCCATGTCCAACCTGGAATTAATGTAAATGCTGCACCTCAGCAAATCCAAATCCCATCGAGCTACGCGCTTGAGAGACTTGAACCTCAGCACTGAAATAAATTGGACATGCTGGAGGGACAGATTCATAACCCAGAGGCTCCCTTCACTCTGGAATAAAATCCCAGTCCAGGTTAGGCAGAGTCCCACATTGACTCTCTTCAAGAGGAATCTTGATGAGTGGATGGGAGATCGTAGGTTTACCCCGGCTATCACTTCTGTGTCACTGTTAGATAGAGGCACAGTATACTAACCTCAAAAAAAGGCATAGCAAAATTAATTTAAAATGGGTGGCGAAAGCCAAGCACACTCTGGCTAGGCTTATAAATGCCCTAGGGCAGATAGCCTAGTATGAACCTATGAACCTATGAACCTATGACTGAGAGGGTATAGGATTAGTTCTATGTGTATAGGAGGATAGTGATAATATTACATGACTGACTGAGCATGCTATAGGATTAGTTCTGTATGTATAGGAGGATAGTGGTAATATTACATGACTGAGAGAGCATGGTATAGGATTAGTTCTGTTTGTATAGGGGGATAATGATAATATTACATGACTGACTGAGCAGAGCATAGGGTTAGTTCTGTTTGTCTAGGAGGATAGTGGTAATATTACTTGATTGAGAGAGCATGGTATAGGATTAGTTCTGTATGTATAGGAGGATGGTGGTAATATTACATGACTGAGAGAGCATGGTATAGGATTAGTTTCTTTTATGTAGGAAGACAGTGGTAATATTTCATGATTGAGAGAGCATGGTATAGTATTAGTTCTGTTTGTATATGAAGATAGTATTTATATTACATGACTGAGAGAACATGGTATAGGAGTAGCTCTGTTTGTATAGGAGGATGGTGGTAATATTACATGACTGAGAGAGCATGGTATAGGATTAGTTCTATTTATGTAAGAAGATAGTGGTAATATTACATGATTGAGAGAGCAGGGTATAGGATTATTTCTGTTTGTATAGGAGGATGGTGGTACTATTACATGACTGAGAGAGCGTGGTATGAGATTAATTCTGTGTGTATAGGAGGACAGTGGTAATATTACATGACTGAGAGTGCAGGGTATAGGATTAGTTCTGTTTGTGTAGGAGTATAGTCATAATATTACATGATTGAGAGAGCGTGGCGTAGGATTAGTTCTGTGTGTATAGGAGGACAGTGGTAATATAACGTGACTGAAAGAACATGGTATAGGATTAGTTCATTTTGTATAGGATAGTGATACTATTGCATGACTGACTTAGCAGGGTATAGGATTAGTTCTTTTTATATAGGAGGATAGTTGTAATATTAAATGACTGATTGAGCAGGGTATAGGATCAGTTCTGTTTGTATAGGAGGATAGTGGTAATATTAAATGTCTGAGTGGGTATAGGATTAGTTAAGTGTGTATACGAGGTTAGTGATAATATTACATGACTGACTGAGCAGGGTATAGGATCAGTTCTGTTTGTATAGGATGATAGTTGTAATATTAAATGACTGATTGAGCAGGGCATAGGATCAGTTCTGTTTGTATGGGAGGATAGTGGTTATATTACATGTCTGAGTGGGTATAGGATTAGTTAAGTGTGTATAGGAGGTTAGTGATAATATTACATGACTGACTGAGCAGGGTTTAGGATCAGTTCTGTTTGTATAGGAGGATAGTTGTAATATTACATGTCTGGGAGAGCAGGGGGATAGGATCAGTTCTGTTTGTATAGGAGGATAGTGGTAATATTACATGACTGACTGAGCAGGGTATAGGATTAGTTATGTTTGTATAGGAGGATAGTGGTAATATTACATGACTGACTGAGCAGGGTATAGCATTAGTTCTGTTTGTGTAGAAGGATAGTGGTAATATTACATGACTGATAGAGCAGGGTATCGTTTTAGTTCTGTTTGTATAGGAGGATATTGGTTATATTACATGACTGAGAGGGTATAGGATTAGGTATGTGTGTATAGGTGGATAGTGATAATATTACATGACTGACTGAGCAGGATATAGGATCAGTTATGTTTGTATAGGAGGATAGTGGTAATATTACATGTCTGAGAGAGCAGGGTATAGGATCAGTTCTGTTTGTATAGGAGGATAGTGGTAATATTACATGACGGAGAGAGCAGGGTATCGGTTTAGTTTTGTTTGTATAGGAGGATAGTGATAATATTACATGACTGACTGAGAACGGTATAGGATTAGTTCTGTTTGTATATGAGGATAGTAATAATATTACATGACTGAGAGAGCAGGGTATAGGATTAGTTCTGTTTGTATAGGAGGATATTGGTAATATTACATGACTGAGAGAGCAGGGTAAAGGATTAGTTCTGTTTGTATCGGAGGATAGTGATAATATTACATGACTGACTGAGCAGGGTATATGATTACTTCTGTTTGTATAGGGGATAGTGGTAATATTACATGACTGAGAGAGCATGGTATCAGATTAGTTATGTTTGTAGATGAGGTTAGTGATAATATTACATGACTGACTGAGCAGGGTATATGATTAGTTCTGTTTGTATAGGAGGATAATGGTAATATTACATGACTGAGCAAGGTAGAGGATTATTTCTACTTGTATAGGAGGATAGTTATAATATTACATGACTGAGAGAGCAGGGTAAAGGATTAGTTCTGTTTGTATAGGAGGATAGTGATAATATTACCTGACTGACTGATCAGGGTGTTGGATTAGTTCTGTTTGTATAGGGGATACTGGTAATATTGCATGACTGAGAGAGCAGGGTATAGGATTAGTTCTGTTTGTATAGGAGGATTGTTATAATATTATATGACTGAGAGGGTATAGTATTAGATATTTTTGTATGGGAGGATAGTGATAATATTATATGACTGAGAGGGTAATGTATATGTTTAGTTCTGTGTGTATAGGAGGATAGTGGTAATATTACATGACTGAGAGAGCTGGGTATAGGATTATTTCTGTTTGTATAGGAGGATGATTGTAATATTACATGACTGCGAGAGCTGGGTATGCAATTAGTTCTGTTGTATAGGAGGATGATTGTAATATTACATGACTGAGAGAGCATGGTATATGATTAGGTCTGTTTGTATAGGAGGATAGTGGTAATATTACATGACTGAGAAGGTATAGGATTAGTGCTGTGCATATAGGAGAATAGTGATAATATTACATGACTGAGAGGGCATGGTATAGGATTTGTTCTGTTTGTATAGGAGGATAGTGATAATATTACATGACTGACTAAGCAGGGTATCGGATTAGTTCTGTTTTTATAGGAGGATATTGGTAATATTACATGACTGAGAGAGCAGGATATAGTATCGGTTCTGTTTGTATAGCATTGTGGTGGTAGTATTACATGACTGAGAGAGCAGGGTATAGGTTTAGTCCTGTTTGTATAGGAGGATAGTGATAATATTACATGACTGAGAGGGCATGGTATAGGATTAGTTCTGTTTGTATAGGAGGATAGTGATAATATTACATGACTGACTAAGCAAGGTATATGATTAGTTCTGTTTGTATAAGAGGATTTTGGTAATATTACATGACTGAGAGAACACGATATAGGATTAGTTTTGTTTGTATAGGAGGATAGTGGTTATATTACATGACTGAAAGAGCAGGGTATAGGATTAGTTCTTTTTGTATAGGAGGACAGTGGTAATGTTACATGACTGAGAGAGCAGGGTATACGATCAGTTCTGTTTATATAGGAGGGTATTGGTAATACTACATGACTGAGAGAGCAAGGTATGCAATTAATTCTCTTTGTATAGGAGGATATTGGTAATATTACATGACTGAAAGAGCAGGATATAGGATTAATTCTGTTTACATATGAAGATAGTGGTAATATTACATGACTGAGAGAGGGTATAGAATTAGTTCTGTTTGTATAGGAGGATAGTGATAATATTACATGACTGAGAGAGCATGATACAGGATTAGTTCTGTTTGTATAGGAGGACAGTGATAATGTTACATGACTGACTGAGCAGGGTATAGGATTAGTTCTGTTTGTATAGGAGAATTGTGATAATATTACATGACTGACTGAGAGGGTATAGTGTTCGTTCTGTGCATATAGGAGGATAGTGATAATATTACATGACTGACTGAGCATGGTATAGGATTAGTTCTCTGTGTATAGGAGGATAGTGGTAATATTACATGACTGAGAGAGCATGGCATAGGATTAGTTCTATTTGTATAGGAAGATAATGATAATATTACATGACTGACTGAGCAGAGCATAGGATTAGTTTTGTTTGTGTAGGAGGATAGTGGTAATATTACTTGACTGAGAGAGCGTAGTATAGGATTAGTTCTGTATGTATAGGAGGATAGTGGTAATATTACATGACTGAGAAAGCATGGTATAAGATTAGTTTTTTTATGTTGGAAGATAGTGCTAATATTACATGATTGAGAGAGCATGGTATAGTATTAGTTCTGTTTGTATATGAAGATAGTGCTTATATTACATGACTGAGAGAACATGGTATAGGATTAGCTCTGTTTGCATAGAAGGATGGTGGCAATATTACATGACTGAGAGAGTATGGTATAGGATTTGTTCTATTTATGTAGGAAGATAGTGGTAATATTACATGATTGAGAGAGCAGGGTATAGGATTATTTCTGTTTGTATAGGTGGATAGTGATAATATTACATGACTGAGAGATTAGGGTATAGGATTAGTTCTGTTTCTATAAGAGGATGTTGGTAATATTACACGACTGAGAGAGCAGGTTATAGGATTAGTTCTGTTTGTATAGGAGGATGGTGGTAATATTACATGACTGAGAGTGCAGGGTATAGGATTAGTTCTGTTTGTATAGGAGTATAGTGGTAATATTACATGACTGAGAGAGTGTGGCATAGGATTAGTTCTGTGTGTATAGGAGGACAGTGGTAATATAACGTGACTGAAAGAACATGGTATAGGATTAGTTCATTTTGTATAGGATAGTGATAATATTACATGACTGACTTAGCAGGGTATAGGATTAGTTCTTTTTATATAGGAGGATAGTTGTAATATCAAATGACTGACTGAGCAGGGTATAGGATCAGTTCTGTTTGTATAGGAGGACAGTGGTTATATTACATGTCTGAGAGGGTATAGGATTAGTTAACTGTGTATAGGAGGTTAGTGATAATATTACATGACTAACTGAGCTGGGTATAGGATCAGTTCTGTTTGCATAGGAGGATAGTTGTAATATTTCATGTCTGGGAGAGCAGAGGGATAGGATCAGTTCTGTTTCTATAGGAGGATAGTGGTAATATTACATGACTGACTGAGCAGGGTATAGGATTAGTTCTGTTTGTATAGGAGGATAGTGGTAATATTACATGACTGACTGAGCAGGGTATAGCATTAGTTCTGTTTGTATAGGAGGATAGTGGTAATATTACATGACTGATAGAGTAGGGTATCGGATTAGTTCTGTTTGTATAGGAGGATATTGGTTATATTACATGACTGAGAGGGTATAGCATTAGTTATGTGTGTATAGGAGTGATAATATTACATGACTGACTGAGCAGGGTATAGGATCAGTTCTGTTTGTATAGGAGGATAGTGGTAATATTACATGACTGACTGAGCAGGGTATAGGATTAGTTCTGTTTGTATAGGAGGATAGTGGTAATATTACATGACTGAGAGAGCAGGGTATCGGTTTAGTTTTGTTTGTATAGGAGGATAGTGATAATATTACATGAGTGACTGAGAACGATATAGGATTAGTTCTGTTTGTATATGAGGATAGTAATAATATTACATGACTGAGAGAGCAGGGTATAGGATTAGTTCTGTTTGTATAGGAGGATATTGGTAATATTACATGACTGACTGAGCAGGATATAGGATTAGTTCTGTTTGTAAAGGAGGATAGTGATAATATTACATGACTGAGAGAGCATGGTATCAGATTAGTTCTGTTTATATAGGTGGAAAGTGGTAATATTACATGACTGAGAGATCACGGTATCAGATTAGTTCTGTTTGTTTAGCAGGATGGTGGTAATATTACATGACTGAGAGAGGATATAGGATCAGTTCTGTTTGTATAGGAGGATAGTGGTAATATTACATGACTGACTGAGCAGGGTATAGGATCAGTTTTGTGTGTATAGGGGGATAGTGGTAATATTAAATGACTGAGCAGGGTATAGGATTAGTTCTGTTTGTGTATGAGGATAGCGATAATATTACATGACTGAAAAGCTGGGTATAGGATCAGTTCTGTTTGTATAGGAGGATAGTGATAATATTACATAACTGAGAGGGCATGGTATAGGATTAGTTTTGTATCTATAGGAGGATAGTGGTAATATTACATGACTGACTGCAGGGTATAGGATCAGTTCTGTTTGTATAGGAGGATATTAGTAATATTACATTACTCAGAGAGCATGGTATAGGATTAGTTATGTTTTTGTAGGAGGATATTGGCAATATTACATGACTGAAAGAGCGTGGTATAGGATTAGTTCTGTTTGTACAGGAGGATATTGGTAATATTACATGACTGAGAGGGCATGGTAATGGATTAGTTCTGTTTGTAGAGGAGTATAGTGGTAATATTACATGACTGAGAGAGCATGGTATAGGATTAGTTCTGTGTGTATAGGAGGACAGTGGTAATATAACATGACATAGAGAGCATGGTATAGGATTAGTTCTGTTTAGGCTGCCTTTTCCATATTGGTGTATTTTGGTATATTTTAGGCAACATCAGTCCTCAAAAGCTTCAAAGATAACAAGCTCAGTGCTACGAGCCATAGGAAAAAAAAAAACTCAACACTCTCTACAAGCACTCCTTAACCAGGAAGGCAATGATATATGGATTGATATACAGTCCTGGTTCAAGAACATTGAGAGTAGCCCATTAGTACAGTGTTTCAATGCCTACTCCACTTTTAGGTCCAACACTCAGATGAAGGCAATAAAGGTGGCAGTGTATCCATATTTGTACAGAAATAAACACCTCACATCCAGACTAGTTAGACAAGATAATCTTGAACTCCTTCACATCCAAGTTTCCATTAACATCATGGCTAACTATAGAACACTTCTATGTTGCTCTCACTCCATAAATCTGACTTAACTAGTATGGAGTTATCATGCATTGAGCTAAACATCATTCTCCTGGGGGACTTCAACTGCAGCTCCATAAACTGAGAGATGTATACATCACCTAAAATATGCACTCAGAGATTTCTGTATTGTCTGGAAAAGTTAGTCTGTACTCCAGCCAGGAGCAATAAAATCCTGGGCTCGGTCTTCCCCAATATAGGAGAGCACTGAACCCTACAAACTGAAACTCTCTCCCTGGTCAAATCAGACCACAAATGTGTGACATTCACTTTAAAAACTGAAGCTGGAAGCATCATCCAATACCTCAATATTCAGAGATTTTGCCAAGAATAATCTACTGAACCGAGTGATGGCTTAGCTAAATTCAATATCTGCTTCCAACTCACTTACCTCACTGCTTATGTGGAATCCTTTACTGCCAACATGTATGCACATATGAATAGCTGCATGGATGTATCTCTCCCCTTCCAAAGTGAATTCAAAGACAAATTCAAAAATAAACCATTGTGGTGGAACTCAAATATAATCAGGTTCCATAATAAAAGAAAAAAACTTGTACTTAAAAATAAATGTAACTCTCAGTATGCAGGGAGTTCATACCTCTCACTGTCCAGATTTTCATAGAATGCCCAGATTTTTGCTTCATATTTTTGTTTTTTTATGCATAAAATTTGTCATTTTCTGGTAAATTACCGAAGACTGACGTCACTAAATAATGACATACATGTGGTTTCAGACTGCATATCCTTCAGAAAATGCATGATAACATAAAACCTGTCTTTCTAGTAACTTTCTAAATTGATAAGAGCAATATTTAAAATACGTCCTTATTTTTGGGCCTTTGTGCCCCCATTATTTTAGGCTTTGTACAGATTTCTTTAGCTAAGCGGTTGAGAGCTATGAGTGATCTCCAGACCTGGATTAAGTCAACCAAAGACAGGTATGAGGTAAAAATAGGCACCCAGGCAAAGGACAAACACAAAACCTTCTTTAACCATGGTAGACATCTTACAAATAATGCCCAGCATTGTACTGAGCTAATAGTAAATTATATAACATACTCAGACCCAGAGGACATAGCCAATCTACAAGCAGATACATTTAACTCTAACATCACCACCGCTCCCATCCCCTTACATTCACACATCACACACACACACACACACACACACACACACACACACACACACACACACACACACACACACACACACACACACACACACACACACACACACACACACACCTAAATCTTCCATGAACAAGTCTTTAAGGCATTATCCAAGGCTAAAACACAGCTTCTGTGTGGTCAGATAACATCATACTGGGCTGTTTACTGGTCAGCATGAAACAGAATCTGTCATACCCCTTACAGAGTCTGTTCAGTGTCAGCCTGCAAACAGACTGGGTGCCAGATGAATGTTGGACAGTAACAGTCATCTCCTTGCATAATGATGGGGCATCAGCAGCCCTGGGAAACTACAGATCAATAATTCGGAGCAGCCTCATCTGTAACTCTATGGAAACATTCCTTATAGAATTAATAAATAAGGACACAGGCAACCATGCAAACTTTTGACACATGCCAGTCTGGATTTGTGAAGGTCCAGTCCTTACTACTTAACCTGGTTGATTTCTTTAGGAAGGTTACAAAAGCCATGACTGAGGGAAAATCATCACTACGCACAGTGTATCTAATGTAAAGGCATTCAACACCATCTCACACTCAGGAATTGTAGTTAAACTATCCCAGCTTAATACTAATCCCTATGTAAATTGTGGATAGCAAACTGGCTCTCTAATATAACCTAGGAAGTTAGGGTGGCATACTCTCCCTGTCACTAATGATGTAGCCCAGGGTTCAGTCATTAGGTCACTCCTATACGGTATTTCCTTCTTACGGGTTTGTGCCTGAAGGAGTCTGCAGAGGACTAAAAACTTGGTGCTATCATGAACTGTCCAGTGGACCCTAATATCATCAAATAGGGTCTTTCCCAAACCAATACATGTTTACCATGCAGACTGAAGTTGATGAAAATAAACACTTTTATAGTTATTGTGAAGACAGAAATACTTCAGTTATCTACTGTTATGGATAGCACCTCACACAAACATACAACCTGCTCTGTTGAATTCATGAGGTTGACATGTATGCATATATGGTATGTGCCACAGTACCATTAGTTCAGAAGTACAGAATGGTGTGTACCACAGTGCCATTAGATCAGAGGTATGCAATGGTGTGTGCCACGGTACCATTACATCAGAGATAGACAATGGTGTGTGCCACAATGTCATTAATTTAGAGGTGTGCAATGGTGTGTGCCACAGTGCCATTTGATCAGAGGTATACAATGGTGTGTGCCACAGTGCCATTAGATCAGAGATAGACAATAGTGTGTAACACAATGCCATTAATTCAGTGGTATGCAGTGGTGTGTTCCACAGTACCATTAGCTCAGAGGTATGCAATGGTGTGTGTCGCAGTACCATTAGATCAGAGGTATACAGTGGTGTGTGCCACAGTGCCTTCAATTCAGAGGTATGCAATGGTGTGTGTCACAGTGCCATTACATCAGAGGTATTCAATGGTGTGTGCCACAGTGCCATTAGATCAAAGATTGACAATGGTATGTGCCACAATGCCATTAATTCAGAGGTATGCAATGGTGTGTACCACAGTATCATTATTTTGGAGGTATGCAATGGTGTGTATCACAGTGCCATTAGATTAGAGATACACAGTGGTGTGTGCCACAATGCCATTAATTCAGTGGTATGCAATGGTGTGTGTCACAGTGCCATTAGTTTGTAGGTATGCAGTGGTGTGTGCCACAGTGCTATTAGCTCAGAGGTATGAAATGGTGCTTGTGTCAGAGTACCAGTAGTTCAGAAGTATGCAGTGGTGTGGGACACAGTCCCATTAGTTCAGAGGTATGCAATGGTGTGTGCCACAGTGCTATTAGCTCAGAGGTATGCAGTCATGTTTTTGACTTAACAAAAGTAAATTTGGAAGATAACATCCAGTTTGACAGATTCCTGTTAATTTATGTATAGAACAGTATGCCCAATTCCTGTATAGCACAGATGTGCTACATTCCCAGCACTTATTAATTAAGTAAAATAGTAATACTCTTTAACAGTGGAAGCACAGAAAACAGATGTCTCATGGTAGCACATATTTGAAAGCCTGACATCTGTCACACAATTCTTCCAAAAACCATGTGGGTTCCGAAGATGATGTCATATGCTCTGAGCTCTAAATAATGAATAAAGACGTATTATATTCTGAATGGAAAAATGTCACAAAGGGAAAATTGCAGTGTATGTCATATAATACTCCATAGCAATAACCCACACCTGAGTGTGGGTAATGCTGGATTTACCCATGGTTGGTGCGGTTTGGTCACGAGGGTGAAGCCCGAGTGGCCAAACAAAGACAACCGTTGGTAAATCCAGCATTACCCACACCCAGAAGTGGGTTATTGCTATTATACAATGACATTTTTTTAAGAAAAAAAAATAATTACTTTTCTTAAATAATGGCATTGTATAACGCCTCCTTGCAGCCCTTCCGCAGCTGTCTGGTATTCTGTGGCAGTTCTGATGTACTGTGCATGCGTATGCTTACGCAGTACATCAGAGCTGTGGGCAGAAGCAACGGAGAAAGCAAGATCTCCGTTGCTTTTTACAAACTGTCTCGCTATGTTAAAGGAGTTTAAAAAAAGCAATGGAGAATCTCCATTGCTTTTTTTAAAGCTGTCTTGCTATGTTAAACCCATTTAACATAGCGAGACAGTTTTGAAAAAAGCAACAGAGAACGCAAGATCTCCGTTGATTTTTACAAAGTGTCTCGCTATGTTAAAGGAGTTTAACATTGTGAGACAGCTTTAAAAAAGCAATGGAGAATCTCTGTTGCTTTATTTAAAGCTGTCTTGCTATGTTAAACCCATTTAACATAGCGAGACACCTTTAGAAAAAGCAACAGAGATAAGAAGATCTCCGTTACTTTTTTTTAAATCTGTCTTGCTATGTTAAACTCGTTTAACATAGCGAGACAGTGTGTAAAAAGCAACGGAGATCTTGCATTCTCCCTTGCTGTAAAAAAAGAGTTATACTAATGGAAAACGTCCGGGCGACCGGACCTTTTTCCATTACAGTAACTATGGTTTACAACGTGCATGCTGACCAATCAGCGTGCATGTTTTGGAATATTAATGGGGGGGTCATTGTACAATGGAAGGTATTTATCCTTGTTATAGCTACTGTAGTCTACACTTCAGAAAAACTTCCATCTCCGAAATGCTCTCTTCCCAAAGAACTCATACTAGCCTGCTGCCTGTAAAAGATTTACAGCTAATCTGGAATAATTAAATGTTCGCCAGTGTCAGTTAAAGAATATATTGTCACTGTACCACTTTTCTGATTCTTACATATTTTCATCTGGCTCTTTTGTTACTCATGAGTTACTACATTTCCCTGAGACAATTGGGCTGGCTTAATTTGAGTCACAGTGGCCAACTATGAGAAGAGAAGACTTACAGTGCTAAGCTCTCCACCAAGGAAGACCCATGTATGGTCAGTGGCAGAAGAGCCTTGGTTAATGTACAAAACATCTGGACTCTGCCCCTCAAAACCAACACTGTTTGAGTTTACATGCTAAATGATGGTGAGAAAGTAGAAGCTGATGAGTTGAGGACATGGATTTGTGAATGCAGCCTTTCTTCAAATTAATGAAAAATATTTTGTTGATGCAATTAACTAATCTGCCTGAGAGCTGTCCTTTACTCATTTCTGTTAAGCATGCATGCCTGTTCATTTATTTTTATAATTGGTAGGTATGAAATGTATCAGATTGCAACACTGGCCAAGACTAAAGCTGCAGATGAGAAAATAGTTCTTGCAATTCCTAGCAAAACATATTTTTGGTCAGTCATTGCTAGCATTAAAAACAGTGACCATCCAAATGCTGAATATCCCATGTTTATCTTTTGTGCAATTGTGCATGTTTCTTCATTTACAGTGTGTTCAAGAGATGCATTTTCTGGTAAAACAACACACATATACTTAAGGTGGTATAGTCTTTTGAATGTCTATCATAAAAGAATGAACAGTGGCACAATAACAGATATTATAAAATGTTACAGTGCATGGAGAAATGAATGCTACTTCTTCATATACAATACAAGATTTTTTTTTTTTGCATTGCATAATTGCTCTACATTATCTATTAAATGAACTTGGAAGCTGTGACATTTCTCTCCAGGGAAACTATTTAAGAATTTAGATCCTTGGTTTGCAATTCATGACTGAGTACAAAACTTTGCTAATTAGAGTAGCAAAATCTGAATTATTCGACTACTGCATTTGATTTACAGCAATAAACTTCAAATTCTACTTGTCTATTAATGATATGAATGAAGATATGCCTTGAAATACATTATGTGCCAGAGTGCACAAGACCAAGAGATGGTCAGATGTCTAATGAAATGAGAGAAACCTTTGCAATGAAACTTATTTTAAAATGGAATCTACCGCTATTCCCACTACTTCTTTATGCATAGTGGATTAACATTCCCTCCTGCACTCTGTAAATCACTTTAGTTCAGTAGTGCTGAATAAATAATATCAGGCTGTGGGCAGTTGATTAAACATACTTTGCTGTATTTTAATGAGTAACTCATTACAAAATCCCAGCAAACACAACGGCTTTTCATTGTTTCTATACTTTGATTTTACTTTTTAACTCATGGGTCAGGGGGGCTAAGAGAAGGTGATTAAGCAACAGTTTACATAATTTTAAAACTTTTCTCTTTGGGCTACTTCTCTGCCCTTTATTTTGCATATTACCGATTAAAGATTAATAATCTTTTGCCATTCTGATAACCTTATTAGTCTTTAACAGAACCCCAAAGGTATTTGATAGGTTGATTGACTGTCTGACAAACACAAGATGAGTACAGAACAGACAGAAAACTATGGCTGCGCTTTTTGCAAAGTACAGAACAGACAGAAAACTATGGCCGTGATTTTTGCAAACAACATTTATATCTTATTACCCTTATCTCTGGCCATAGATGACAACCTGGAAATAGTCCCTCAATGGAAATAGATGTAGTTGGGAGACAAAAAAACTAAAATTCCCTGTCCATGCAGAAACAGCTACTTGTTTTTTAAGCCACTTTATTTTCATAAATGAAATGGAGTGCATTATGAAGACAATAAGCATTTCCTCTGAAATTAAAAATCAAGAAAGAAAGAATCATCTTAGATAATTATTGGAACCGATCTGCTATCACAAAACTGCATATGTCACAACAGTGGCTTTAACTCATGAAATACCATTTATTTTCAGTAATAACATGTTGAATCATTAGTAAGTTGTCTGTGACACTCCTGCTTTACCATCCATTAATGATGATTCTTCATTTTTTTTTTTATATAGGGGCTATTGAAAATGACAAAAGGTATAATAAACATACCTAAAGAAATACATGTGGGACTAAAGGGAAGAAAATATGAAATATGCCGGGGAGGAAGAAAAGGGACCCTCTACTTATAATAATAATAATAATCTAAATGTATTTATTTATTTATTTATTTATTTATTTATTCCAGTCTGATGACCGGGGAGGTCCACTGGGCTTGGGGGGCCCATTTTCAGTGGATGCCCAGGGAGAAAAGCTCCACAACACAAAGTTTACTTACACAAATAGTTTCAAAGACAGTTTGCATTAAAAACAACAGGTTGCATTCAACAACAGCAACAAAAAAACAAATAATAATAATAAATATAATAATAATAAATAATTCAACTCTCATTAAACCTGAGTTTGGAAAAGTAGATGGGTGCTCTGAAAAAGTTATTCACAGAAATTCAGTGTCCGTATGAAAATGTCAAGCATTGGGACCCACTGCTGTTGAACATTATACTGGACTGGACATCCATTTGTCCTTTTGAAATGTGCTTGATACAGTGAACCTGTGATGTAAAAAACCTTGCTTCAGTGTAATGCTATGATACTTTCACTATTTGACAATTGAGGATTATTATTAATGTTTCCACAGATGCAGTTTATTTCTGATGGGAATTTTATAGCAAAGAAACATTTCACTTAATACCAGGAAAGATAAAAATGGGTGTCACATTATGTGCTGGTATCATATTTCTTTTCATAGGTTAGTACTAAGCTAACTGCCCTTGCAAGCCATTTTAAACCTAGCCAATTATCCCTCGTGAGACTCAAAACCTTGTACCTTGTGTTTGTAAAGCAAACACCTTAACCATTAGGCCACTCTCCTAAATCATGCTTTCATAAAATACATGGTTAGTTGTCCACAACAGCTGCTTGATACCTCCAGTATTAACGACTGATTGTGCTAGAAGTATTTTGAAGTATAAAAGGCTCAATAAAGTATATACCTGACTATTACTTATGATATGGGGTGGAGGTAAGCACACTAGATCTTCCAGGATCTGGATATTTTGAGTTGCTTTAACAGAAACCTGGCTAAATAAAAACATAGTTAACTCAGAAGTTTTCCCTACCGGCTACAATATCATTAGAGAAGACAGACCACTTCGTAAAGGGGGTGGAACTGCCTTACTGTACAAGTCCAACTTAACTGCCTGTCAATTACCAAACTCCTCCCCCTCCCCCAATAATTGGGACAGACTTATCTCACAACTTCACCCTAAAAAGGTCATCACTACAATTGTGATCTATATTCCACCTGGTAATACACCTGCTAGCCTTGAATACTTCTTATCCTGGTGTTCTTCCACATACTCACAAGAAACCCTTATTCTGGGGGGCTTCAACCTAGATTGGTTCACCTGTATATCAGAACCACCAAGTAATCTAATAAATCTCCATGGCTACCAGCAGCTAGTCCAAATTCCAACTAGATGTGATAAAAAATCTAAAATGGAATCCATCCTTGACTGGGTCCTAACTAACAACCCCACATTGTACCCTCACACAGGCAGTCTCCCAGACACCTTAAGTGACCACAACATACTATACTTTATATGTAGTAGAACAAGCATATGCAAAACCACTAACTATATATCCACTAAAACACAAAAAAATCTCTCCTGAGGTCCTCAACACTTTACTCTGTAACTGTGATTGGACCCCCCCTAAAAACCCTCCCACTTGACCAGGCTGTAGCATATTTCAACAAAACATTTTTACAACACCTAGACACTGTTGCTCCATTGCACAAAATCAAGGTTAGAACATCTACAAACCCCTGGCTCAGTAAAGAAACCAAGCAAATCCTCAAGTCCCGAGTCACTGCCTGGGTTTACTATAAAAAAAAAAACAAAGAAACACAAAGCCTAACTAAGTACCAAGAACTGCTCAATCATTCAAAAAAAATGCATTAGGCTGGGCAAAAAATCCTACTACACAACATTACAAACTAAATACCAACACAACCTGCAAAAATTCTGGAATAATGTAAACCAGCTACTAAAATCCACCCAAAAGGCTACCCCCAAACCAACCACTCCTGACATTAAAGTTCCCATCGAAACACAATTCAATTCCCACTTTGTGAACTCAATTCTATCCTTAGTATCACAGGACAGTTCCTTCCTCACTATCCCCCCCAACACAAATAACACTAATACAAGCTTTACCCTCAAAGCAGTTTCCACCACTTCAATCAAAAGCATGCTGTCCAAACTAAAAACTTCATCAACAGCAGCCAACCTACTCCCCAGCTATTTCTTGAAACTCACAGCAGATGCTATTGCTATCCCTGTCTCCACTCCCATAAACAGATCAATTGTTGAAAACTATGTGCCCAAACTCTGGAAAATATCCTATGTTACACCCATACATAAAGGCGGGACCTCCACTGAACTTAATAACTACAGACCCATTGCTTTACTCTCCACACGACCAAAATCCTAGAAAAATGCATCCATACCCAGATGCTAAACTATCTCCTAGACAGCAACATCCTGTCACCTACTCAGCATGGTTTCAGACCTGCCCATAGTACCATTACAGCCCTCCTCTGCTTCACAGACACAGTAAACCTTCTCAAAAATAAAGGCCTACAAATGTCAACTCTTTTTTTGGATATGTCCAAAGCATTTGACACAGTCTCACACCAAATCCTGCTAAACAAACTAAACCAATATCAGCTATCAAATTCCACACTTACCTGGTTCCAAAGCTACTTAACTGACAGGTACCAAGCTGTGAAATGGGAAAATTATCTCTCTCCTCACCTGCCCATAACTATAGGAGTCCCACAGGGTTCTATCTTAGGACCACTACTATTCACAGTCTTCACAAATGACCTCCATACCTCCACACAGCATGCATCTATAATTCAGTATGCAGATAACACTACGTTAATCTGTGCTGCACAAAACATTCCCACCCTCCTGCAAACAACTCAACTAGCATTCTTTGAGGTTGAAAACTACCTTACCAAAGCCCAACTTATCCTCAGTCCTAAGAAAACTCAGCTTATGATTATAACCAGTTCTAACAGAAACACTAACAGTCAATTCACTATCTACTCCACAAATGCTACTCCAATTGCTCCAGTGGCACAGGCTAAGCTACTGGGAATAACCATAGACTCCCACCTAAAATTTGATAGTCATCTGAACTTAACTATTAAAAAAGTACATGCCAAACTGGGGTCATTCTACCGTATCAAACCATTTCTTACCAACAACACAAGATCAGCCATTGCTCGCTCCCAACTTCTATCCACCCTACTCCATGCATCTCCCATTCTGACTAATCTCAACAAAACTGAAGTAAGCAAAATGGAAGCCTGCTATAACAGAATTGCCCACTTTGCTGCAAATTGCTCATATAGAACTCATCACTGTACTGCTTTGAGACAGCTCCACTGGCTTGAACTGCCCAAACTCCTAACCTACAATCAGCTCTGCCTCTGTCATTCTATCTATTACCTCCCCAATAAGTGTCCTGCTCTCAAAAACCTAGTACAACATCACTCAGCCAAAAGGCCTCTTAGATCATCAAGCAAACTACTACTAGAAGCCACCAACAACTACAATAGCTTTGGAGATGCACTATATAGTAGTTCAGTGGCTAAAAAATGGAACTCTGTCCCTACTATCATTCAAAACACATTATCTAAAGCCTCCTTTAAAGACCTCATTAGGCAACATCTCAAGCAAAGTTGGCAGTGCTATGATTGCTCCCCAGGCTAGTGAAAGCGGATAACATATACATACAAAATCTAGAGCACTTGATAATAGTTTTCAGTCTTACTTACAAACACTGGCTAATCTACAATGTATGTACTGTACCTGTGCACTATGTATGTATTCTACTTATGTTCCAAATTTCAGCTGTACACCACAAATCTATTAATTACCTTTATTTTTAAAATTAATATTTTGTTTGTTCTCTCCACTGTAACTGTTTATGTGCCGCATACCACTGTAAAAACATGTCTCTTGTAATTTGTGTGTATACTGATCATGTCTAAATAACTAAATGTATCTGTAATTTTTCTTTGTGGAGCTTTTCTCTCTGGGCCTCTGCTGAAAAGAGGCCTTTTCTGCTCAGTCAGACACCCCTGGTTAACAAATGTAAAATAAATAAATAAAATAAATAAATAAATAAAATCTGTGGTGTTGATATATATTATGGATTTATAATGCTCACAATTATTCTTTAGAGGGACCGTTAACACAGTGCATGCAGGCTTACGTAATGAAGTGAAGTGTTTACATTTCCCTGAACTGCATTGTTAGAATTCTAACAAGTACAGGATTATTTCAGGGTGATAACTTTCATTATGGGGTTTTATGTTACTTCTTTAGTGCGTATGTAGTGTATGATATATGTGATACAAGGGTCTATATTAGATTAACAAAGTTTCAGAACTTCGAATACGATATGGTCGACACCATATGATCGAAGTTCTGAAACTTCGAAAATGCAAAAAAAAAAACCAAAAAACCCCCCAAAAAAACCAAACAAACAAAATAAGTGCTTTAAATAGGGGAGCAAGCTCCCCTGCACCCCCACCCCCGCTACTTAAATATACCAACTCTGAGATCAAGCTACAGCGTAGGAAAGGGAAATCTTCCCTTTCCGTGCCATTCTCCGTTAAAGTGCGATCTCGGAGTTGATATATTTAAGTAGCTGGGGGTGTGGGGTGCCTGCTAAAACACTTTTAATTTTCTTTACTTTTTTTTTTTTTTTTGAGATTTTCGAAGTTTCAGAACTTCGATCATATGGTGTTGATCATATGGTATTCGAAGTTCTGAAATTTCATTCATCTAATATAGACCCTGATGCAAGGTACAAGGTACTTGCCAGGCATTTGGAAACAACTGCCTAATTATCTGATAACTGAAGGAGAAAAATGTTTTTCACATGTCAAACATCCAGACAGAAATATGTCTTAAGATTTTGTGACCTCATCATGGGTGAAGCTAACAGGGCCAAAGCAGCAGCATATATGAATGGATATAGGAGAAAGGTTTCATTGCTGCTTTGCCCCATGAGTTTTAAGCAAGTTTTAAAAACATTCCCAATACTGTCTGCAGAAAGGTTCACAATTATAAGACTTATTTTGCCTAGCAACATATGACTTGATTAATAAACACAGATTGTGTCGCAATAGCCTTTAGTATATGAGGAGAGCAAAATAACCTAATGCTTTGTCCTGTAATAGTTAAGCTAGCCTTCATTTCTACATCAGATTATGCTAGGGTTGGAGACAATATAACAATCTGAATGTGGAGGTCTCCAGCTGAGGCAAAAAAGTAATACTGCTGGGTAAAGAAGCACTGCATCACTGGAGTCACTTTAGTCCAGAGACTGAGGGCACCAAAGGTAGGCACAGATGATCTTCAGCCATTTCTTATTATTCATCTTATAGGTTAATGGTTCACTACTAGGCCAATGACCCTGGAGAGGGGGGGGGTTGTAAGCTTAACCATTCTTCCTGAATGTATCTTGCAGGGTTTTATATCCAGGTGTTATTTTATAAGGTGCCTGTAGGCTTTGGCATGGGTGGTCAAGCATTTACAGGCTGCCTCTGTCTACTAGAGGCTTAAGTGTCAGACCAGTAGTAAATTTCCAATTTCCCCAGCCACGGGTCTATTTTATGTTTGAACTTGGTTAGGGAAAAACTCTGCTTGACATGGATGAGAATCCTGTTCCAGAGAAGGGGTAGTCTATGAAATCTATAGAGATAGTCTTTAGGTGACAATAAGCTAATGGCTTTATAACATGAATACATTTTGGATGCATTAACCACTCTTGCATTGAAATGTTTTTGTTCCATTGTCAGGTTAAAGTATTTCCATCCTCTGAGATGTATAGTCCTCAAGACCTACAAACTGGGTTTTTGAGTACCTTGTAGTAAAAATGTAGAATTACTAAATGACTGGACTAAATCTCAGATATGTGCATATCCAGTTTGTCAGCATTACTGTGAGTTAAGGCCATAGATATTGTAGAACTTATTTTGTAGACAGCATTGGCTAAAACTGTTTAAGGGAATTCCATAAAGAAAGTTGCATATTTATGCATTTCTGTATCACAGACACATGGCTAGAAAGGGATAATGCTGGAAGATAAGACTTTCTGTAAATATTTTACTTGAGGATTAATGTGCCCAGCCAAATCAATGAGCAACATTGGAAGCCCTTTCCAGTCCATCTAAGCAAATGAATGCAACTTGACAAAACATGTCTAACCTTGACTACTATTATGTCCTCTGTAAATGTATGTTTCAAGACATTCGTAAGGAGTTCAGGAAACTTCTCACAGCATATGATCTTAAACAGGGTAAGAAATGTTAATATGTGTTTGCAAGAGCAGTTGAATGAATTAGATCGTAACTTACTTAAAATCAAGAAGTTACAAATGGATAAAATGTTTTCCAATGAATGTCTTAAACAAAAAATTGTGCCAAAAGGTCTCTGTATGTGGCGCTACCTCATTGGGTTGGTGGCAGGGTCGGACTTCCACTTGGAACTTATTGAAATGTTTGATAAGTTTGGGTTTGAATACATGCAGAGAGTTATAGTGAATAACAACAAAACAATTGAACTTTTAAATAAAAAAGTGACAACACTGGATAAGTTAATTACACAGAACTCTGCATTTTCCAGTAACAGGTTTGAATATTGTAGGATTTTTCGTACAATAAATGAACAAATGTCACTTATTAAAGCAAGAAAATTGAAAAAACTGGTGAGGGATGAGAAAGATTATGCTAATAATACAGCATACCCTCACCCCCCCATCTCAGGAGTGGCAGTTTAATAAGGATAGAATGTCCAAGCTAATGGTACCAGTTACCCTAATGATGAAACCAACAGTTTGGCTCTGTCTGAAGATGATTTTTTAGATGAGGATGAATATCCAGCTCTGAGATATTCGGAGTAGAATTTGATTCAACAATGGAACCAACAATACCAACACAGGGGCCAGCCACAAAATTACCAAATGGGGAGAAGAAGAGGTTACAACTGAAGTGTGGACAGGAATGGTTGGAGGGAGAAACAGAGAAATTAACTGCTGACATAGACAAGGATGGTCCATACGTTCTCCCACCTCTAAAACTATGTAGTAATTCAGAGGACGACTTCAAGGTCTATAGTTTTTCAGAAATAGAGTTGAACAAGACAATGTGTGACATTTTCTCAAAAGGTTTTACTTTCGTTCCTCGTCAGTCATTTAATTTAGTCCATACATTGATGGACATGAAACAGTACACTAGGAAACTTAACCTAAATGTCATGTTTAATAATGTAGAGTCTGTGAAAGATCCATTTAAGACTTCGAGCATGTTTAATCCACCATTACACCCCACCCTAACTTTTTATGAGAGAATTTGTTAACGTGATTTACGTGACTTAAATAAAAACATTAACAGAGATGCTAGAACATCTACTACACAAGCTAATTTAAGTATGAATGAAAATTTTGAACTTAAATTTCTTCTCCATAACAAAGGTACTAGGATCATGAAACCAGATAAGGGCGGGCATACTGTTATTATGAATACAGTGGATTACAACAATAAAATGTTTTAAATCTTAAATTCAGATACATACACTATGAGTTCCTTGAATGAAATGAATGGGGCCTACAGGAGAATCAAGAGCTTCATTCAGGACGTGTTTATTGATGGCCTAATATCCATCACAGAATTACACTATCTTTCGACAGAATACCCTATTACTCCTAGTATCTTTGGCGTTCCCAAAATCCATAAGGACATGCATCAACCACCAATGAGACCAACTGTTGAAGCAACGGGCTGTATAACATACACCTTAGCAAAATATCTTGAGAAAGAGTTAAGTAAACATTTATGGAATGAAACTAGTGTATGCATAGATTCTTGGGATTTTTAAAAAAAAATCAATAGTATTGCATACGAAAAGGGCTATCTGTTAGTGACTATAGATGTGGTTAATTTGTATAGTATAATACCATATGACATTGGATTACAATGGTTTTGCGAATTTTTACACTTAAAAGGGTTAAGACAGGATTTTAAGGAATAATTTTATTTTCTTTGAAGGACAATATTTCCTTCAAAAGGAAAGAGTAGCAATGGGCACTGCATGTGGGGGCCTATATGCAAATATTGTCATGTTGATGTGGGAGAAACAACACCTTAAAACTTCCAGCTATTTTCAATATTGTAAAATGTATATGCATTACCTGGATGACTTGTTTATAGGTTCATAGGTTCATACTAGGCTATCTGCCCAATGGCATTTATAAGCCTAATCCATAGTTATGTGGCTTTCGCCACCCCTTTAGTTTGAATAAAAACTATGCCTATTATTTTGCTGTGCCTCTGTCAAGCAGTGACGCTGAAGTAATCCCTGGGGTATATCTGCGATCTCCCATCCATTGGTCAAGATTCCTCTTGAACAAGGCCAGCGAGGTTGCTCTGCCTCACATGTACCGGGATTTTGTTCCACAGCATAGGGAGTCTCTGGGTGATGAATCTGTCCCTCCAGCACGTTCTATTTATAACCGTGTCAAGGTTTAAGTCTCCCGCCCTTGTGGTTCTGAGGGATCTAGATTTTTTGAGGTGAAGCATATTCATCAAATCTGGGTTTGACATGGCCTTAGATGTCAGGCACAGGTCACCTCTGAGCAAGCGGTATGAGACTGAATAGAGCTGGAGTTCTTTCAGTCGGGCAGCATAAGACATATTTTTGAGACCCTTTATCCTTTTGGTGAGGAACTTTTGGGGCCTTTCAAGCTGCAGCAGATGTCTGGTCAGATACATTCTGAATGGGGCATTGTACTCAATCATAGGTCTAATGAGTGATGAGTACAGGGGGATGATGACCTCCCTTGATCTAGATGTGAATCCCTTCATGATCAGGTGGGCAATATAGAAGGTTTTCCTAAATACTTTAGCAACATGAGTGTCAAACGAAAGGCTACTGTCAACCTGGGTCCCCAGATCCCTGATGACTTCTTCTGTGCTCAGTGGATTGCCACCTATATGGTAGCTAGGGGTAACCTTGTTTTTCCCGAAGGGTATGACTATGCATTTCTTGGCGTTTAACTTTAGGCCATGGCTCTGGCACCAGTTATCCATTTCTGTGAGGCCCTTCTGAAGGATATCTGTGTCAGATGTGTTTTCAACTATGACGCCCAGTTTGCAGTCATCTGCAAACTTTGTCAGCCATAACCCTCCTGTGTTTGCTTGTACTTCAGAAAAGTAGATGCCGAACAAGAGTGGACCCAGGACTGAGCCCTGTGGGACACCACTTGTGACAGGCTTTGAGTCTGACATGGCTCCAGCAACTCTGACCCTGTGGGTTCTGTCACTTAGCCAGTTTGCAACCCATCTTGTGATGTATGGGTTTACATTCAAGCTGATGAGTTTTTCGATGATACCTGAGTGGGGTATTGTGTCAAGGCCTTTGCCAGGTCGAGGTAGGCTGTATGGACTGCCTTTCCTCATCAATGGCCTTGGTGACTGTCTCGAAAAAGTTAACCAAGTTTAAGAGGCAGGATCTGCCTTTGACAAAGCCAAACTGGGTTGGATCCAAAGTCTGCAAGTTCCCTATGTCTTTATTAATGAGTTCCATTATGATCCTCTCCATGGCTTTGCAGATAAGGCTTGTCAAGCTAATGGGCGGTAATTTCCAGGGTCGGTGGAGGCACCGCCTTATGAAGTGGGAACACAGTCGCGCGCCACTCCTTGGGTACGTATCCTGAGGTGAGGCTAAGATTAAACAGCTGTCCAAACTGTGGGTTTAATTCCTCGTTGAGTTCGTGAAGCACACAGCCGGGGACACCATCCGGTCCCATGGATGCTGTGTTTTTGCCTTAGTGAGGGCAGTTCTCACCTGGGCGTTGGAGATGTTTGGGGCTACAATCCTCTGGTATAGATATCTCTCCTTTTGGGGAGGGGAGAAGTTTGCACTGAACCTGTCAGCCAGTATGTTGGCAATGTGTGTAGGTTCAGTCATTTTCACATCATTTTGAACTAATTCTGAGCATATCTGGGAGTTTCCTCCTAGGTTTCTAACATAGCTAAAGAAGGCCTTATGATTGTCTTTTGAGTCCTTGGCGATTTTTCTCTCAAAATTTGCCTTGGATGATTTTATGAGAGCTCTTAGTTTTTACTTATAATGATCAAAGGTGTCTTACCTTTCAAGGATTTTGCTCTATCTTGTAGTAGCTTCCTCCTTTTGTTGTAGAGCTTGTTTATGGCTGGGGTCCACCAGACTGGACGCTTGCCTTTGGTACAGAGAGTCTTAGTTTTGTTTGGGATTGCCTGATCCATGCAGTCTTGTAGGTGCTGGTAGAAGGCATTTGTAAGTGATTCAGCGGTTTGAGTAATGTTTACCACTGGCTCAGGGGCCTTAAAGGAGACCACACTAGTTTTTAGTAGTGTGAAATCGGCTTTTGAGAAGTTTTTCACTGTGGTCTTTTTTGTTTCAAGTGGGGGCGGGATGAGGACCTCCAGCGAGATTAGTTTATGATCTGATCTCACCAGTGAGGGGTATACTTCCGGTGATGAACATTTTGATCCCATGTTCGTGATGATGAGATCAAGTATGTTTTCTCCTCTTGTGGGGATGGTGACTAGTTGTTCCATGGCATTTGAGTTTATGAACTCCAGGAATCTCTGGGTTAGAGTGTTTGGGCTTGAGTAGTGTTCCCAGTCTATATAGGGTAGTCGAAGTCACCTAGTATGATGGTGTTTGGAGATACATTTATCCCCTCCAATGTTTTCAGGAAGGACATGTGAGGTTCCTGAGTTTGAGAGGGTGGCCTGTAACATGCTACAAATTGCAGAGCAGTCTTGCCTATGGTTAATTGCACCTGGATTGTCTCTGATGCATCGTGCGTTGCCACCAACCTTGAGGTGTGGGTGTCCTTTATGAATATGGACACCCCCCCCTCCTTTCTTGGTGTTGTCCGGATTTTGGGGCCGGAACGCATGATATGAGGTGAAACCTGTTAGTGCTGGGGTGCTCTCAGGAGCCTTGAACCAGGTTTCTGTCACAGCACAGACATCGATGTTCTCCATATTGAGAAGGGCCTCGAGTGCGTGCATCTTGAGATTGAGACTTCTGGCATTGAGCAGCATTACCCTTAGTTTTTTTCCTTTTTTGTGTTCTAGGATGGTAGGTTTAGAATTTGAGCCTTGCCTAAAAAAGGCACTATGGGGTGGCAAGAGCCTTTGCCAATATCCGGAAGCCCAGGGGTGACAGGTGCAAGCCGTCCCTTGCGAAGCAGCGTGGCTTGTCCAGCATGTCATCCCAGACAGATAGACATTGGATCCCCTTTGAATGACACCAGAATTTAAGCCAATTATTAAAGCTGATCATCTTATCACTATATTGTGGCATCATTCTAGGTGAAGGTAGGATACTGCTCAAGGTCAGGGTCATACCTGCCTGGGCTACATAATCAGAGAGCTCCTCGATGTCCCTTTTCATGTAGTCCAAGGAGGTACATCTCAGGTCTTTGACACCAGTGTGGACAATGACTGAGTCATACTTGTACCTGCTGTTGAGAGACCTGAGTGCTTGCATTATGTGGCGGATTCTAGCGCCCGACAGGCAGCTTACTGTGACCTTCTCCTTACTCAGTCTGGTGAGCGGGATGTCAGTGTGTCTGACTATGGAGTCACCAATGACAAGTGTGTCTGGCATTGTGTTTAGCCTTAAGGGCTGTGACTGTTTGACACTCTGACTGTGTGGTCTATGTGTTGCATGTGTTGGGTCCTGAGGTGGTAGTTGTTTGGGTGTCTGCTTTGGTGGCCTCTGCTGTTTTGGTAAATTTTTGATCAGAGCCTCCGAGTATGTCTTTGTGTGAGTATGTGTATGATTTGAAGTTGTGATGGTACTATGTGTGACTGGGTATGTATTGTGTGTGGTTACCTTCTCCTCCTGTCTGGTCTTGCCAGTCCTATGTTGAGAGAGTTCAGCCTCCAGTTTGGCCGTATAGTTGCATCTCTCGCATGTATTTGTGTTTTATGGGAGAAGGAGAGGATTGTCTGTGTACATGAGGCAATTGTAATATTGCCTCAATATTCCCAGGTTCACAAGTTGAGCAGGAGAGGACACTAGCAACTGATCCCTTGACATACTAGAAGTAGTAGATAAAAAGACTTTCAAAGGACTCTGGGGGAAGTGGGTTTTAGGCTGGTGGGGTACTATCTATAATAAGAGTGATTTATCAAGGTGCAAGTACTGTAGGAGTAAGTGCTAGGCTTTACAGATAGAGAATAGTCTACTTGGGAATCAAGTAGAGATGAACTTTTCAGTTATAGGATACGCTGGTTAGATCAGCAGTACAGCTCAAGGAAGGTAGTTTTAAGGGAAAATTTGAAGAGTGGAATTTAGATGGCCCGAATAGTTTAACCTTGTTTAACCGCCGCTGCTCTTGTGTGCAACAGTGGCAACTCCGCGCTAAATCGTGCTAATGCGCGTTTAGCGTGTTTTATATCAGGGGGCTGAAAAAAGCTAGGAACTGGCCCAAAACGACCAATAGACTGCAAGTTACTGGCTGAAACCTCACAAAACTGGACCAACAGGCAGCTCAATGCTTTCCACTCCCACTGGTAAGCAAGGGAACTTCCTCTCTTCCAAATTAGGCAAAGAATCAGTAACAGAAACTACAAACAAAGTCCAGGGATCAGCAACTCTGAAACTGGACTACTCTAGCTCAGTAAGGCGGGAAAAACAAGAGATATATATATATATTTTTTTCTCAGAAACAAGGAGAAACAGATACAGTAGACACTTATAAATGCTATAAATCGGCTATCACAGCCTACAGAAACAATTTGCAACAATTACAGATTTAAAAGTAACAAAATGGGAATATTATGGGAAGGGCCCAGAGACGTCTTGGATAACTTTCTTGCATTTATCAATGAAACAACCAGTTTCTTGAGGTTTACACATACTGTCAGTGATACACACATAGCATACTTAGATGTTCACTTACTAAAAGATGAAACTGAGAATATATTTCTAGCTAGAATAGTTTGAAAAGAAACCTACTTTAATAGTTTTTTACATTTCAGCAGTTGTCATCCCTTTAAACAAAAGCGAGCTGTACTGAAAGGGCAATTTCTTCATGCATCCCGGATGACGACTCTTTGGGATGACTATGTAGAGGATTGCAACTTGCTGAAATGTATGTTCCTTAGAAGAGGTTATCCTATTAGTCTAATTGATAAGATTATGCAAGAAGTTAATGACAAAAGACAATCTGGGCACTTTATTCCCATTCTAGAAGACAGGAGCCAAAATGTTGAATACCAGATAAGTAACATAAATCAAATAATTAATAGTGGAGATGACAATAGGAATGAAGCCAACACTAACATAACCATGGCCACAACACCAGTGAATGAAAAGATTTATGAAAATAGTTTTTTGACTACTTTCAATAATGAAGCACACTATATTAAGAACATTTTAATAAAAAATTGGGAAATTATTAGGAGTGACAAAGAAATGAGAGACATTTTGGGGGATGCTCCTATTTGGGTATATAAGAATGGACAGTGTCTTAAAATTATGTTTGAATGACGACTGGAACAGTATCTTCAAGGACACATGCATAAATGTGGGCAATGCAAGTTCTGCCCGAACATTATGGAAATTAATAACAGTGTCACAATAAATGGAGTTAGAATTTGGCTGAGAGGTAGATTTTCATGTACAACTGAGAGGGTTGTATATTGTGCTGTTTGTAATTTGTGCCCATGTTTTTACATGGGCAAGGCTAAGTGCAAATTTAAAAACAGAATTGGGGAACATCTCAGAAACATACGTGATCTATGGGAAGGGAACGCCTTAGCAAAACATATTATGGCTTACCCAGACCATGCTTTTAAATTCATTATATTAGATACGGTAATGATTAGTGCAAGTGGTGGAGCATGGTCTTACCAGCTTGACAAAATGGAACTAGGATGGCAAATCAAACTGAACACCATATATTGGCCACGGCTTAATGATAATTTGTCTATTAGTAGTCTCTTGAAAATTAAAGCCTTGAATAGACATTAAAATACACTTTGTAACTTTCTTAGTGTAACAAACGTATTCATATATACACTGTTTGAATGAGTATTTATACTTATATATGTTCTCCAATATTTTAGGTATTTATTTATATTTATTACCACATGGATTTATTCATTTAAATGTACTTAAATGTTAAATTATTAAAATAATTGTAGATAGGTTGTGATTTTAAAATTCATGAAGTATTTTAAAAGTATTTTAATGGTTTTAACAACTTTCACAGTGTTGTGGAAGTAATGACAATTTTAATCATACTATGGCTTTAAATGAATGTGTGTTGACTGCTCCAGGATGTGATGTTATTTGAATTTCTTCTTTTAAATTCAGGTGATGACAGTAACTAATTGTATCTGATGAAGTCTCTTCAACTTATTTAAAAAGGAGACGAAAGTGCTTATACATTTGGATGTTCTACAATTTTAACCTTGAATTACAATAAAATTCTGGTGTGTTCATATAAACATTCGCCTGCTCCAGTCTACGTTGTGATTATTTAGACAAGCGCTTTAACGTAGAACAAGCCACGCTTTCTCAAGTCTTCAATAAACAGTAAAAATCCCTACACATTTTATATCAAAAGGCACTATCAATTAATTAATTAAATACATCATTAAAATAATTCCAACCCTTAAGATACAACAATTAAGTCTTCAACTAGTATTATATCTTACTTAAGTGAGCAAGCTTCTAGCTCAGGTTTAATGCAGACATATTTGTTCAGTCCAGGGTATACATGAGCTTCCAGCTTTAATATCCAGTTTAATTCAATTCTTTCAATTAAGTTGTTTAAATTACCCCCTCTTTTGTCATTATTAACATTTTGGAGGACTCTAAACTTAAAATTATGTGAAAGGAATTCCATTGTATGCTTAGCTAAAGCATTTAATTTGTTCTTATTTTTAACATCATACATATGCTGATAGATTCTGGGCCAGATTCATGAAGGCTTGCACGGAGTCTTAGAGTAGAGTAAGACTCCATGCAGCCATCATGTCCGACGAGCGATCCAGGAACAGCCTGTAGGGGCGTGTAAGAGAGCTCCTAAAATGGCTATTACACGGACAGGGCTGGGATATGCAAATTACCTCAATTGCAAGCTAAAGGCATGCAAATGAGGTAGATTTGTGATTCAGGAAACCTGAACCTGTCCGAATAAGAGCAGAGTTATTTGCAGAAATGTACTCAGTTGACAACTGAGTACCGTTCTGCAAATAGCAAAATGGAGCTGTGACAGCTCCAAATAAAGGTTGCATCCAGTGCAGGAAGCATGCCAATGGCCAAATATATGGCCATGTGAAATGTTTCCTGATGCAATATGAAAATAAAAATATTTTATTTTTTTTCGCCGATTTCCGATGTTTAGGCGTAACGCGGCACTGCACAAACGGGCTGCACTCTAAAACCCAGAATAGTAAAAATTAAAACCCACAAATGTGGATTTTATTGAGATTGTTAATATACAATGCAAGGGAATGGCAGGCTGAAGACAACATGGCCACCGAGTAGAGGTTGCTAAGGGGGGAAGCTCAGTCTAAGACATGTAACCAAGCATTAGTAGGCAACCCTATGTAAATGAGCGTTAGGATAGTGAATCACAAGTTTACATAGCAAATGAGCACAGTCAATGGAGTGTAGGAGTAGGATATGGGGAGTAACAGAGTAGAAGATAGGTGACATCACGAGGGGAGTATGTATGAAAGAAGTGAAGCTCTTTGGAGCAGAGTGGCATGTGTCAGCTGTCATTTACACATCATGGAAAGAGGTGTGTCAACAGGTAGGCTAAGGAAAGACAAGAAATGGAAGGCGTATGCTGTGGATAGCACCAAAGTTTCTTGCTGAGCGGGTATGCGCACGCGTGCGCGCATGTAAACCTGAGTAAAACAGAGTGCGCATGTGTAAGCGTGAGTGCGCGCGTTTATGCCGGAGTAAGCATGTATAAGGCTGTTTAAAGAGTTGTAAGCGCGTTTGCACTGGTGTGTGCGCGTTTCAACCCGAATAAGCAAGTTTTAGTCTGTGTAAGCATGTGTGCGTGCATGTTAGCTGCTGTGTCTGTGTTTGCGCTTGTGTGTGCGGCGCTCCCCCCCCCTGAGGAAATAGAAAGGAAAAAGGAAGCACAACAAATAGTAGGAAGCTACCATGGGGTACTAGCAGAGATAGCAGGTGAAAACAATCAGAATCAGGCAATTACACAGACAGTACACTAGCCCAGCCCAGCTTAGCACTTAAAACTCTGCAAACAACAGTCCAGTATGTTTCTCACAACAGACACTGCAGTAAGCTAATAGAAGTGAAAACTGAAAAAGCTTTACTGAGACAAATAAATGTTAGGGGCTGCCATTGCTGTTATAAGGTGACATATGCAACATGCTGAGGGTGGTGACAATGGAAATGCTGCTGGACAACCCACAGTGAGGAGACGGAGAAGAGTGTACAGGCCCAGGGTAACCTACCAGAGGCTACAAGAGCTGGAGATAGTGGAGTGCTATAGAGTGGACAGAGACCTCCTGCAGCAAATTGTTGAGCTGTGCAGGCCACGCCTCACAAAAAGAACCAACAGAGGGGAACCCATCCCAGTGGAAACCAAGGTATGTGTTGGCCTAAGAATATTAGCAACAGGTACCTCCCAGAGACCAACTGGTGATATGATGGGGATATCACAGGCATCAGCATCCAGGGTACTACACCAGTTCCTGGATGCCATGTCAGCACATGTCGGTGATCATGTATATTTCCCCAATTCCCATGCGGTATTGGCCAGCAATATGCATCTCTTCCAGCAAATAGGGGAATACCCTGAGGTAGTGGGTGCAATAGACTGCACGCACATACGCATCAAAGCACCAGCCGGCGAGCGGGGTAGAGTCTACTTCAACCACAAGGGCTTCCCCTCCATCAACTGCCGGGTCATGTGTGATGCCCAGGGCATAATACTGAATGTATGTGCAGGCTGCCCTGAAAGCTACCATGATTCCCATATCTGGCATCTAATGCAGCTGTACCAGACATTTACCAATGGGGACATCCCACATGGTCACCTAGTGGGGGATGCTGGCTATGCCCTGGAGCCGTGGCTGATGACACCCATCAGAAATGCACACACACCTGAACAGGAACGCCATAATGAGGCACACACACAAACACGTAATGTAATAGAGCATGTGTTTGGGCTGCTCAAGTCATGGTTCTGGTGCCTGGACACATCTGGTGGAGCCTTGCAGTAATCACCAACTACATGTACCCAAATTGTCATGGTATGTGCTATGCTACATAATATTATCCTGCAAAAACAGCTGCAGCAGGACCAGCATAGGCCTGGGCCAAACAGCCCTCCACCATTGCCAAGGCCATCACAGGCAGAGTGTGACTCAGAGGAGGAACAACCTGAGCCTGCCCCAATAGGCAGAGGTAGGCATGCCCAGTATGCTTTGGCCTTGGCAAAGAGGCAACGCATAGCATATACACTGACTCAGTAGGAACTCTGGAAATTATACCTCTCTCCGACTCGCACATATAGTAAAAGGGATGCCTAAGTTGACACTACCTGCTTTCAAACATGTGTTGGGAGGGTGACCTAATGGTTAAGGTGTTTGCCTTACAAGCACAAGGTGGAAGGTTTGAGTCTCACAAGGGATAATTGGCTAGGCTTAAAATGGCTCGCAAGAGCAGTTAGCTTAGTACTAACCTATGAACCTATGAACCTATGAACCTATGTACAGGGAGTGTAGTATGTGCATTCGACATAGGCAGCCCTGCAGCACCACCTAAGGCATGCTTGCCATGTGTTAAGCAATATAAAGCAGTGCTAAACAGCATTTACCACCATGTAGTATATGCAAACAAAATCGCACACACCAACTAGCACAACTGTGGTCAATGTTCAGTAATATTGGGCAACGTCCAGCAATGTTGGTGAATATTGAGAAATATCGGACAAGCCTGATCTAAGTAGGGCATAGCTGAACAAAAGGCAACATGCTCATATTTGCTTAACTGGCCCTTAAGCAGTCTGGTCTGCTCAGTATGAAAATATAAAGCAGTGATGGGCCTCGAACCCAGGATACTGTGCACTATAGCCAAAGTACTGAACCACTAAACCATGACAGTATTGCAGTGGTCAGCCTGTATGAAAGAATGTTGACAAGTCTATGCAAAGTATTTCATAGAAACCCTGCAGGCACAACATAATCCTTGTCAAAAAGGGA
>NC_056731.1:1973681479-1973878979 GCF_019279795.1 Protopterus annectens
TATTAAACCTTTCCAGGCTCACTCACTTATGTTATATGACAGTGCCTGCAGAGATATTATTCCAGACATATGTTACCTTTCTTAATGGGTTACTACACTCATTTTCTGCCTTTCTGATGTTTTTGTCTGACAGTACATGCAGAGGACTTATTCAGGCAATTCTATGGCTGTTTTATTGGACTACAACA
Source organism: Protopterus annectens (assembly GCF_019279795.1). Classification (NCBI taxonomy): domain Eukaryota; kingdom Metazoa; phylum Chordata; order Ceratodontiformes; family Protopteridae; genus Protopterus; species Protopterus annectens. The sequence continues at coordinate 1,973,681,668 of NC_056731.1, forward strand.
CTTTCTTTCATGCTCTCTCCATTTTATATAACAATACATGCAGAATAATCACTAACCTGCCTGGTGGCACAACCTTAGCAACCTATCAGCATAGGCTTGCTGATTCATAACACGGTCACCTGCAGCTGTAAAGTAAATGAAGGGATATTGAGACATACCTATCCGTTATACATACTCCATTATCAATTCTTACATACTGCATTCCATGGCTACATACTCAGTTGTGGGGCATTCTGCATCCCACGGGCCTCCTGTATCCACTGGTTCAGACGGGCCTGCTTTCGTCTCTTCAGGTCTGCATGGTGGTGATGGACCTGCTCACCAGTCCAAGGAATGCCTGTGGCACTGGTGAGGTCATGAGCTAACCGGTTCCAAGCCTCTGCCTTGTACTCCGTCCCTTGGAACTGGCCCTGCAGTAGTCTTGACTCGTGATGGTGGACAAGGAGCTAAACCATGTATTTGGACTCCTCGATGCTCCAACGTTGTGCTCGGAAGCGTGAAACCTCTCATGCACCTGCCATTCTGACTGCAAATGTGAGCTACAATCAGTTATGGCGAGTATTCCCGCCTATGGGGTTTAAATATGCCGCATTTCCCGCACTTTTTTATGATTAGCCATTTTGTAAAATTCTCGGCTGACTGCAGACCTGCTTAGTAATGGTTAAACTACCATTCGTACGTTTATGAATGTTAATAGTGGCTGCTTCCCCTATGTTGTCATGGCTTAGTGGTTCTGTACTTTGATTATGATGCAAAGGGTCCTGGGTTTGAACCTTGTCATTTTTTATTTTAATACTGTCTAGACAGGCTAGGGGGTGTGGCTGCGTTTAAGCAACTTAGCTCTACGTTGCTCCATGGTGCCCTGGTTGGCGTGGCGTGCACGTCCGCGCAAACACATTGCGCTGGTTAAAGCACTTTTAAACTTTGGGCAACTCTATTGCGCTGGGTAAAGCACTATTAAACTATGGGCAACTCTGTTTAGCTGGGTGAAGCGCTATTATACTATGGGCAACTCTGTTTAGCTGGGTAAAGCACTATTAAACTATGGGCATCTGTGTTTAGCTGTGTAAAGCGTTGCTTAACAGCAGGCTGTTATATATCTGGGTCCTTTAAAAATATATATTTTGTTCACTGATACATTGGCCATGTCACTGCTTTTAATAAAATTTTAATCATATATGTCTGGTATTATTTAAATACTGATTTAAAACATAAATAAGAAGGGGAGTGGTGGGACTCAAACCGTGAATGCCTTCTCTTTGAGCATACACTCTACCATTACGCTATTGCAATTTGATGTGATTTGCATAAACATTCTTTCTTATGCTCTTCCATGTCAGAATTGCTAACTCTAGCTAAGCAATGGGCACACCCATGCGCACACACGCAAATACGGGCAGCTATATCATGGATTTAAAAATAAAAATATAATTATTTACTTTATATAAGTGTGATGGGAGGTTATAGTGTCAGGGAGTGTGGTTTTGGGTGCAAGTACATTTGAGCGAACTCGCTCTTGTGTGTTGACATTATGCTTTTTAAAACCTTGCAGGGGCATGCACATTTAGACTGCTTGGCAGTCTGACATGCCCCCTGCTTTCCTACTCAGTCCGTGTAAGAGTTATGGTTGAGTCAGCGTGCCCTCATGAATATTCATGGCACGCTGACGTCAAACCGTTCAACTGCAGCCTCCGAGTAAGACTTATTAAGTCTTACACGGAGGATTAGTGAATCCGGGGGTCTGTCTCTGAGCCTTTTCTGTGTCTTCCCTATATAGAAACATGCACATGCAGTGCACTCGGCCATATATATTAAGCTAGTTCTTCTACAAGTAGCATTAAATCTAGGCTGACATATGAAGGACAAAATAGGGTGTTAAAATTCTTGTACAGAAGAAACATATTGACACTTTTTACACTTATTGCAAGGATATCTTCCAAGCTTCAGTGGGGACAGAGTGTTCTTTAGTAACTGTTTTAAATTGTTCTTGTTCTTATGCAAAACTGGGCACTCTATCTATAACATTTTCTGCTTTTTTGTCAGTTATCAGGAAGTGCCAGTTATTCTTAATTATATCACAAACCTTGTTAGTATCACTAGCATACTTAGTAACAAAATGTACCTTTTCATTGTGCTTGAAATTCCTTTTTACAGTTACATTCATTGCTGGCTTTACACTGATAGAATGAATTCCTTTGCTGTTAACAGCAGTTTCATTCTTTACAGTTTGAAACACAGTTTTGTCATACCCCCTCTTCGGAAATAGTTGCTCCATGTAATTAATTTCTTTCTCTTTATCAGTTTGCACATTGCATATATTACTAGCTCTAATCAATTGCCCTTTGATAATATTTGAGAAAATGTGCTTAGGATGCATGCTGTTATGAAATAAGAGACTATTTTTTCCAATAGTCTTTTCTAAAGAGCCTGGTATTGATTTTACCCAAACTGTCTCTATAAACAGAGACCTCTAAGAAGTCTATTTCTATAAGCGAGACAGATATAGAAAATCTCAAGAAGTCCATTGTAGACTCCAAGAACTTAATGAAATCAAACAATAGTGATGGCTCCCCTTCTCACAACATAAAAGTGCCATCGACAAAACGTCTATACATCTTAATGTATTTACTGTACACACTGTAAAATAAATACTGTTTCTCCCAGTAATAAACTACCATGTTTACATATGAATTTGCACAAGGGGTGCCCATGGCAACCCTCATTTTTGTAAATGTATATTGCTATCATATACAAATATATTATTAGATAATATTAAATCTAATAATGTGCAGATCAACATGATTTCATTTGTATCGCTGTTCCCCATTTCTTTCAATTCACTTCTTATTGCCTCAACTCCATACTCATTGGGTACACAAGCGAACAAACTTTGTACATCAAGGGTGACCATATAGCAACTACTTAGTCCTGGTGTTTCATTTAATCCCTCAGGTCTCTCCAAAAATGGGATGTATCTTTCAAAATGGTGGGAATCTGCCTTACTATAGGTCCAAATTTACTCTCCACATATATTGAAAGGGCTCTGTAGTCCAGCCTCATTCATCTAAAATTGATCTTAATGGTGGTTTGTCCAAACATTTATGTATTTTGGGTGACCCTTTGATGTAAGGTATCCTAGGGTAATCAATTGTGAAGAACCTATACAGCTGCTCATTTATTTGTCTGCACATTAACAAATCATATAAACATCCACTGATATTTTTAACAATTTTCAGATGCAGAACATGTGTTATTGGGACATATGTATCTGTAACACTCAACATTCCCTTCATAGAATGAACATAATCAGCCATATTCAAAACAACAACAGCCCCTCCTTTGTCTGCAGGTCTTATACTCAGGGCTTGATTGTTCTGCAGAGAGCGCAAGGCATGTTTCTCATCTTGTGTAAGGTTATAAAAAGAGCCACTATTACTAGTATAGAAACTATTATAAATTTCATTTTCATAAGCTCTAATAAAAGATTCTACATGGCTAGGCATAGCAGGTGTAAAATAACTTTTTTGTACAAAATCTAGCACTGCTCTGTCATCATTTTTAAAAAACAATTTAAGTGCCACATTTCTAGCCAACTCTCTTAAATCAGTCAGCAATTCACTTACTTCAGTACATGCAGAGGATATGAAAGTCAGGGCCCTGTTTAACACAACTTTTTAAGCTTCAGTTAGAGTATAGCACGACAAATTAACTACAAGTTCATTTATTGCCTTTGTCTCCTGTTCGGAGTTGTTCTCTCTCCTGAGAACTTCCTTTTTCTTCTTCCTCGGCTCATTGAATGCTGCTGTTGTCTCTGCACACTCTGCTTTGTTAGTAATGGTAAAAAAAAACAATCAAGAGTTAGTGGAATAAACTGTTTAGGTCTTGCTCCCTGTAAGACCTGATTATTAGCTTGCTGGTTACACAAAGGAGTTATACTAATTTCAAAGGGTGTTTGGGACACATTAATTTGTTGAGAAGTAAGATGCAGACACTCCTTCTGCATTTTAGTAAGCAGAACTGGTGAAGGCAAGAAATTTAAGAAATAACAGTTCAGACTAGTTACACAGAAAACCTACACACACACACACACACACACACACACACACACACACACACACACACACACACACACACACACACACACACACACACACACACACACACACACACAAACACACACACACACACACACACACACATATATATACACATATATATATATATATATATATATATATATATATATATATATATATATATATATATATAGGGTCTATATTAGAACATCAAAGTTTCAAAACTTCGAATGTTCTAATATTGAACCCTATTCAGCGAAAGCTGAAAACATCGAACATGCAGAACAGTGAATTGTTTCCTAGGGAAAAAATTGCTATTCCAAAACACATACACACAACACAAGTACACCAAACAAACAGCAATCCACACACATACACCTAAAATCTTACATCTAACCCTACACTAAACTGTACATACATCACTAACTATCCACTTACCTTAACTCAAACCCTAACCCTAAGGTCTGTCACTATCGCACACTCACCTCACCCATGCCCTAACCATAGCTCACCTACCCCACCCTAACCCTCATGTCCACACAATCACACACTTACCTGACCCACGCTCTAACCCTAACTCACCTAACCCGCCCTAACCCTCACGTCCACACAATCGCACACATACCTAACCAGAGCCTTAACTCTAACTCACTTGACCCACACTGAATGACACACTTACCTGAACCCAACCCGTAACTTTCCACCACAGCGCTAAAAATAGTGAAGCGACAGCAATGGACAACCAAATTCTTTCCCTAGGAAAAAAATTGATTTTCTGAAGCTTCGCTATTTTCAGTGTTCGCTAAATAGGGGTCGATATTAGAACATTTGAAGTTTTGAAGTTATATATATAGAAGTAGAGTGTTTGTGCTAATGTGCAATATATGCATTAGTTTCTAAAGTGGTACAGAATTGGAAAGGAGATAGTGATAACATGTTAAGTGATATGTCCTGTGTTGAAGCAGGAGAATTTGGCTTGAATTAAGAAGTGCTTTTTGAATAGCATTCTGAATTTGGAGTGAGTGTTGATTTCCTTTAGGTCAATGGGGACAGCTTGCCAAAGGATAGGTGCCTGAGAGGAGAATGGATGGGCAGTGCTGTGGAGATTTGTTCTATGGGTTATAAGAGTTGGTGTGGATACATTTTCTATATCTTATTAGACAAAGATATGGGTTTGTATAATGATGGAGTTCAGATTCTTGTTCATTTTTGGGTGTGGGGTCTTTAGTCATTTTGCAGAGAAGAGTTAAGAAGGGCAACTGCACAATATCTGCTAAGAAGGAAGCTATTCTGTGCAGGACTTCACATATCTCTACTTGTTTTTGTTATTTTTTTAAACAAGAAACATCTTTATTAAATTATCAAGTATGACATAGGTAGTCATACATTAATATAAATAAAAACAAACGATATTGACATAATTTTAGTTGCAAACATTATATATCACAAACCATGTTGACACAATCGTAGTTGCTACCATTGTATGTCACTTATAATTTATCCAGTTATTGTCAGTCATACATTATATAACTCATTCAAATCCTTGCTTCTTTTAAACCTCTGTGTGTATTATTCCCATAATTCCACTTTTTCCTATGTAATTTGCTCCTATCCTTTTCTAAAGATCCCAGTTGCAGTTATTTTATCTCTGTTACTATATTTACTGCTTCTAGTAAAGTTGGTTTAAACTTTGATTTCCATTTTCTAGTAATTGCATTTTGGCAACCACAATAATTATACTCAGCAAGGCCTTACTATGTCTAGGTAACTCATTACACTCCCCCAAAATATGTTCCCTGTTACATCTTTCTTCCCCACCATGCCTCCAACATTTGCTGTCTACCTGAGGAAAATTCTTTGGAGTCGACTTGGGGTATAAAAATACCTATGTAAACACTTCCAAGCAAAGATCCTAAATATTCTAGATTTTGTTGCATATATGGGATATATACATATAACTTCCCCCCAATATTTCTTTGTGATCTGCTTATCCAGTCGCTCTTCCCAATCCTTTCTAACCTCCTCTGATTGATTCTTATAGTTATCATGCAGTATTTTGTGTGCTCTACTTATTATTCCTATTTTAAGAGTAGCTTCTCCTTTAGATTCTACTAAAAACTCTACCAGTGCTGGTCTTTTGCTTAGGACCCTCTATTTCTTTCTTTTTGCCTATAGCTTGATATCAGTCCATGATAGGGAAGGCAGTCTCTATCCTGTAGTCCAAATAAATTCTTGGACCCTTACCATTCTATTACCTAATTATTTGGTCCCAAAACCTTGGTTCTTTTACCAGTTTTCTCTTATAAATTCTAGCTTCCTCTTGCCTATTGTCTGTATTCCTAATTGCAGTCATCCCTATCAGCAGAATCTCCTTTCTTCATTACTGTTTTGGCTTAGTTCTTAGAATACTTTCTGCTACTTTATAAATATAATATTCTGCATGGTTACTGTTATTCTCCTTCATCAAACTTTCTTGAGAAGAAACTTTAGAGTGGTTCATGGCTGAATTTGACTAAAAAACATCTGACTGGATTAAGGCTTAGAAAAATCATGAAAACTTGATTTTTTCTTCTTGATATCAACCCAGAGCTATTTTTTGATGAATAAAGTTATGCTTTCAGCTTCAACAACTCAGTAAGCAAAAAGTACGATGGATCCACCAATAAGTGCCCCTCACCACAAACTCGCAAAGGTGATATAAAAGCAGCTAAATGAACAAAAAATCCTTCACTTTGAAAGGTTGTCACGGACTAAACAGTTTATTCACATCCAAATGAAAACTTTGTGGAAAAACAGATCCAAAATGCACATACGAAACATCTGATAAAAGCATGAGTTAAGCGCTTTCACCCAAAAAAATGGGCTTCCTCAGAATTACTACCACCATTTAACTGACTCATTAAATAAACTTTTTGGCGCCAAAAAGCTTGAAGTTTTATGTATCCATTTAAAGTAACAGTAACATATACATAAGTGTCAGTTCACTTCCTTGCTGTATATTAATATTATCTCTTGTCCTTCTCGTCATCTCAAATGATCTAAAAGATTTCTTGACAATAAACTTTAGTACTCCTGTCAGAATAACTGAAAATAAGCAGAGCAACATTTTTATACTGCTAGCTGCTCACCATCTTGGCTGCCCTCCAATAGACTGAATATTTTCCATTGCCATTGGGACTGAAGTTTCTCCTTTTCATTATTCATTTCATATCCCTTCCTACATTCCTCCAATCTAATGATTCTTCTCAAGAAAGTTTGATGAAGAAGAAATTACAAGTATTCAAAATCTTTCAGTTAAAATGGATAAGCCTGAGAGCAAAATAGATAATATAAAACAGGACTGCAAGAAACAACTCGATACTAAATGAAGTTATTAAGAAACGATCAGATCTCATCTGTAGAAGAAAGAGTAAATGATTTGGATGGAAGACTGACTGAAAATGAGAAACATATTGAATCTATCTTAAACAAAACACTTTACTTCTGGAAAAGTAGAATATTTGGAAAGTAGATCAAGGAGAAATAATATTAGAATATGTGGCATACCAGAGAAGGAAGAAGGTAACAACATGATACAATTTCTCAATAACTGATTACCAAAAATGTTAAATATGCCAGAATCACTTTCTTTTGGCATACAGAGATCTTATGGGTCTCTCTTAAATATTCCTTCAATAAACAATCCAGCCACACCAAGATTTATAATTATTAAATTCTTTTCAAGTCAAGATGAACATTTTGTACTAAAAACAGCCTGATCAAGTTCTCCAATAAAAATAAATTGAACCACCATCAGATTTTATAATGATTATAATTCTTCAATGATTTCTAAAAGATAAACCTACATTCCTTTAATTAAGAATCTAAAGAAAGCAAACATCAAATCTTAACTTATCTTCCCTACAAAAGTGAAGATTTTTCTCCCTGAAGGACAAAAAAAAATATTTAACACACTTGAAAAAGCTCTGTATTTTAAACAAAAAATAGTTCTCGACAAACCTGAATAAATGAACTGGTCCATAACTATTTTAAAAAGACAAGCAACTAAAAATGGATGGACTACTAAAGACAAAAACAGTAAAAAGTTTTAAGAAAAGTAATCTGTTCTGTTATTGTCTTGAAATCATGTTTTAATCATCCACTGAGGAATGAAACAACTTTAAGGTAATAGCTTTGCATTTATCAAACTATATCATATAATAATATATTAAAACTTGTTTTGTTTTAGTAATAGTCTTTCTCTTTAACTTCTTAATGAAAGAGATGATTATTAAGGTATTAGGTCACTTGAGTTAATAGAAATGTTCTAAAATTAAAAGTAAGCTTTAACTACATCATAATGCCAGAGTTTAGATAAATGTTATTTATACAAGTTATACTAGCTGATATAATAATCTGATGTAGTGCTTTTTTCTTTTTTTCTTTCTTTTCTTTTCTTTTTTTTCTCTCCTTTCCTTTTTAATATATTATTAACTGATAATTTAGTGACTTGGTTGTGACAGTGGAAGGGGACTAACGTGAAATATAGATGCTTTGTATGTTATAAATGAATGTTTTACATGGAAACTTTAACTTCTTGTGCATTTTAAATAAGTCTGTTAGATATTTAATGATTTTATCAGTACAGCTCGCCTTATACTGTCACAAGCTTTCTTCTGTTTAAAACAGCAACTACAATTTGTTTCCCATTCAAATGCAGATTTTAACTAAACATTAACTTTGGAAACAATCTGAGCTGAATTTTGCTTACCCGAAGACTGCAATGACACTGTGTAACTATAGATACATTAAGAACAGTTTGACCTTTGAACCTATTTTCTACAGAAAATACTTTAGATGAAATGATGCATTGGACAAGAGAGACAAAATAAGTAAATGAAAAAACATGTATGGCTCGTATGATTTAAATGTGAGTTTTCTTATACAAACACAGAACTTTGAATTGCATTTTCTGTTTAAATGTTTCTTATATTCATTTTATACATTGGACAGCATCATGAGTTTATGTATTTGAGGCACTTAATTGCTGTTGGAATTCCAGTATGGCATCAGAGCTTACTTTGAAAATCCTCTAAAGCTAGTTACGAAAATAAAATTGCCAAAGATTCCAAGGACAACCACAAGGCATTCTATAGTTATGTCAAGAATCTAAATGGCAAAGCTCAGATCTGCTCTGAGATACAGCAGAATGGCATTAAATATACTGATCCCAAAGATATTGCCAATATCCTGGCAGATCAATTCAGTGCCAGCTTCACCCTCCTCTCACCCTCTAAAAGGCCCATCTCAATAACAAATGATTGCCAAATTCCGGTAATCACGGCCACATAGGTAAAAAATGCACTCTCCAAAGCTAAGACTGCATCCATGGGACCAGATGACATCCCAGCCTGTGTACTACATGAACTATAAAATGAACTGGCACCTCACCTAATTGTCATGTTTAATCATAGCCTCACCTCAGGCTTTGTGGCTAATGAGTGGTGCACAGCTAAAGTTATCCCACTTCACAAGGGGGGATCCACCTTGGACCCTGGGAACTATCGTTCCATCAGTCTGATGAGCCTGATCTGCAAAGCCATGGAATGCATTATCATGGAACTTATAAACAAAGACATTGCAACCTTAAAAGACTGGACCCACCCAGTTTGGTTTCGTAAAGGGCCAGTCTTGTCTTCTCAACCTGATTGACTTTTTTGAATCAGTCTCCAGAGCCGTGGATGAGGAAAGGCAGTCCACACAGCCTATCTGGACCTTGTCAAGGCCTTCAACACCATCCTCCACTCTGGAATCATAGATAAACTTACTAAGCTGGGCATTAATTTCTACGTCACTTGATGGGTTGCCAACTGCCTTACAGACAGAACCCACACTATAATAAAAGCAAACTCAAAATCCAGCTCCAGACAAGTGACAAATGGAGTACCTCAGGGTTCAGTCATGAGACCGCTCTTGTTTGGCATCTACTTCTATGAAGTACAGGCCATCACTAAGGGATTCTGGCTAATAAAGCCGCAGATGACTGCAAACTGGGAGCCATTACTGAATCACCAAATGATGTGGATATTCTACAAAAGGGCCTTACAGAAACAGATGCTTGGTGCCAGAGCCATGGGCTCAAGCTCAATGCCAAGAAATGTATAATTATCCCCTTTGGGAAAAAATATGTACCCATGAATTACCACATAAGTGGCAGTACACTAAACACCAAAAGTGTGATAAGGGACTTAGGCACACAGGTAGACAGTGGCCTCACCTTCAATAACCACATCACCACAACAGTCAGGAAATCCTTCTATGTGGCACACCTTATCACTAAGGGCTTTTTTTTAATCCAGAAAAAAGGATGTCGTTGTCCCACTGTACTCATCCTTCATTAGACCCTTAATAGAGTACAATGGCCCATTTGATATGTACCTCAAAAGGCATCTGCAACAACTGGAAAGGCCACAGAAATACCTCACTAAAAGAATCACAAGCCTAAAGCAGAAGCCCTATGCTGACCATCTAAAAAATCTCCAACTATACTCTGTCACATATTGCCTACTCAGAGGTGATTTCTGCTTAACATACAAGGCCATGTCAAACCCAGAGCTGTTGGACATGCTACACTTAAAGAAATCCCAATCCCTCAGAGGCACATGCTCCAGGGATCTAAACCTGGTCATCACAATGAACAAAACATGCTGGAGGGATAGGTTTCTGAGCCAGAGACTCCTCATACTCTTGAATAGACTGCCCATACATGTCAAGCTGAATGCCTCCTTGGCCCTCTTCAAAAGGAACCTTGACAACTGGATGGGAGATAGGAAATTCACCCCGGGGATCACATCCATCACCTTGCTAGACAAGGGTCCAGGGAAGTAAATATTCTGGGAAGAAATAGCCAGGGAATTGCTATGGCTAGCTTGTACCATATTTGAAACTCCTAACAATGTGGACATCCTACAAAAGAGCCTCACTGAGACAGATGCCTGGTGTCAAAGCCATGGTCTCAAGCTCAATGTCAAAAAGTGCATCGTCATCCCCTTTGGTAAAAACTCTGTACCCATGAACTACCATATAGGCGGTAGTCTACTTAACACCAAAAGTGTGATAAGAGACCTTGGGACACAGGTGGACAGTAGTCTCTCCTTTGATAATCACATTGCCACAGTGGTCAGGAAATCCTTATACATGGTCCACGTCATCACAAAAGGTTTCTCATCCAGAAAAAAAGAGGTCATTGTTCCCCTCTACTCATCACTCATTAGACCCATTATAGAGCACAATGCCCCTTTTGGTATGTACCTCACAAGACATCTACAACAACTGGAAAGGTGGCAAAAATACCTCACAAAGAGGATTACTGGCCTCAAACAGATGCCTTACGCAGACTGACTCAAAAAACTCCAGCTTTACTCCGTCGCATATCACCTACTCAGAGGCGAAATCTGCCTAACATACAAAGCTATGTCAAACCCAGAGCTGTTGGACATGCTCCACTTAAAGAAATCCCAATCCCTCTGAGCTACATGCTCTAGGGACCTAAACCTTGTCACCACAATAAACAGAACATGCTGGAGGGATAGATTCCTGTCCCAGAGACTTCCCATACTCTGGAACAGACTACCTATTTATATCAAACAGAGCTCCTCATTAGCACTCTTCAAGAAAAATGTTGATGATTGGATGGGTAATAGGAAATTCACCCTGGGGATCACTTCTGTGATTCTGCTTGATAGGGGCACAGGAAAATAATTTTCTTGGGTGGCGAAAGCCAGGGTACCGTTTTGGCTAGGCTTCTATAGGGTCTAGGGCCAATAGCCTAGTACCAACATATGAACCTATGAATATATATATATATATATATATATATATATATATATATATATATATATATATATATATATATATATATATATATATTGTCTCTACACCACCTGTGGTCTTGGATGGAACCACCTCAGGAGAAAGGGCCTGGCAGTGGAGGAGGGGCTATAGTCACCCAACAGGAACTGCCAGTCATGGTACACAGGATTGTTCATTGGACCTATGAACATCACCTGCACCAGATTGAGGGCACAGTGGCCAAACTGGTGGGGCAGGCTGGCCATGGTGCCCATCCTTCAACACAGCCATCTTTGTGGCAGTGAAGAAGCAGTGTCAACTGTCCATGGGTGGGGATGTCAGTCACACTGCTATCATCTGGAGGCACATGCAACTCTGATTCCACAACACCTTCCCCCTCCAAGGTGTTTACTCCCACATGTGTCACACACTGCTCCTGTCTGCTGGCTTGTCTGTCTGCTATTGCATCCTCTCCTACCCAACTTACCTCCCCACCTATGTCCCACTCTCTCCTTAGAAAAATGGGCACCTGTCCAACAAAAAATATCGCTCTATGCATAGTAGTGTACCATACATATTAATCATGGCATGTTGCCGAGGGAGAGCCATGGAACACGGTTATTGAATCAGTATGGAGTGTACTACCAACCGTGTCCGCAGATGAGTAAGACACTCCCTGCACTGTCCAATTGTAAAATGTCAGTTTATTGTATTGTTTGAAGTGTTTTTTTTGTTTTTTTTATTAAAAAGGATGTCTGCATGGTGCAGCAAGGAGTGGAGCAATGCAGACACCTGCCAGACATCTAAAAATAGAAACCAGATGCAATTAATTATTTATTTAAAGGTCATGTGTAAGCATAGCTGAGTGGGTTTGCATGGTATGGTGTGGTACTCAGCAGTGGTTATAGGCAGCTCAGAGGTATATGTAAAGGTATAGCAGAATTCCCCATATCCTCATAGCTAAATGGGTAGAGGTATGGCCTCATGAGTAGTAGGTGCAGGGTCTGAATGCATGAAAAGGAAAATAATAATTTCTTTTTGAAATACAAATTATACTAATTATTTTTAAATTCTGGCCTGCTGCACTCCACTAAGCTTTGCTAAGACCTGCAGCACTGCATAAACACAACAATGGCTGAAAATGTTTGTGCACTGCTCGGCTCTGCTTAGCTGGTTTGTGTACAGCTAAGCACTGCTAAAGCATACAGGTTTTTGAGTTTTTTCCCTGCTCATCTTGCTGCGCTGATTTGCATGCTGCTAAGTGATGTGCCACATTTATAAATGTTGTTCAATGGCATGTAAGGGTAGGAAAATAAGCTATATTAAACCCAATAGGTGGGAATGCAGCATAATCTGTTGGAGTTCTGTCTCTGAAGGATACTATGGCAGGCATTGGTGAGGGTTCCCTCTTTCAGGTGCAGCATTGGGGCATTCTGCAGTCCAGATACATGGTTGGACTCCTAGAAAAAAACATAAAGATGGACTGCTGCAGGGAGGTACCAGGCTCAGAGTGCAAGGTGGAGGCCTGGGACCTGCTGGCAAGGGCACTCACCAGTGCAATTGGTATCCCACTGAGCAGTGTCGTCACCACCATGATGACTTGAAAAGACAAAAGGAGGATCACGTGGACTACTGGGTCCAAGAATTTCAGGCAGAGAATGTCCCACATGTATGCAAGTACTTTTACCTCTGTTTCACCAATATCTAATCTGAATGTCTGCTAAACTGGTATACCTAATATGTGCTTCTCTCCCAACAGCTGCAGAGGAGAGGGCTCGCAACCTTGAGGTGCATGCTGTGTGCTTGGCCAGGTTGTGCCGTGTGTGTGGTGAGTACATTTGTATTATGCCAACTGTAGTGAAACAAGCAAGAAAGAGTAAAGCATTACCTGCAATAAAGTACGTACAGTAAAGTTTGTATAGCAATAAATGTGGACTTAGAGCTGTAGTGCAATATTTGAATAATGCCAACTGCAGTGCAATAAAAACATGAAACAATAGTATTACCTGCATTAAAGTATATATGATAAAGTCTGCAGTATAATAACTGTGGAAGTAGAGCTGTATTGCAAGACCTGAATAATGGCAACTGTTGTCCAATAAAAACTTGAAACAGTACCAAAAACTGCATTAAAGTATATACAATAACGTCTGTAGTGCAATAAGTGTGGAATTAGAGCTGTTTGTCAAGAAATTAATAATGTTAACTGTTATGCAATAACACATGAACCAATACCAATAACACCAAGATAAATTGTGTACATCAGGTTTATCTTGATTTAACCATTGCAGTACAACTGTATGCATTCAGACTGTAAGGTAAGGTGCTGCAGTCAGGTATAACACTGTAATAGCTATAGCATGCAAATATAATGGGAGCCAACTGTCTTTTTTAACACACAGATTACTGTTCAAGGCTGTTTCTATGCCAATATTGTCCACATAATGCTTTGTCATCCACAAACAACAGGTAAGCAAGGTATATGGGTGAGGTAGCCCACTCCATGATCTGATATTGTTTGTTGACTTCACAGATATTTCAAACCAATAACAGTACACTGTGCAAACCTGCATTATATATACTAATGTATAGATTACCTACTATCTCAGTCATGCTTGTATTTTATGTATGCATGCTCTACTGTCATTGCAGTCTAGTATACAACTGTAGTAGTACTACAAGGTCATATATTGGTTCCATGTGAGCTCTAGGCATATATCAGTCAGTCAGTCATCACCAGTGTCTCAGTAGCTCAGTGTGTTAAATACTCTGTCTGTTGTACTTTTTGCCACACACAGACCAGGGTTTGAATCTAGTGCTATGTACCACTAAATATTAAAGTATTAGTCACGTAATGTTTACAGATTCTCTCTCCACAGGAACTACAGGTAAATGTGTGAGGTAGCCCATATTATGTATAAATCATTGTTTGTTTAGATGTCACAGACTGTTAAAATCATTAGCAAAAATGTGAAAGTACAGCATAAAATAAAGGAAATACATATAATAATAATAAAATAAAATGAAATAAATAATATGTGTAATCTTGGTATGACTGTATGCCTGGAGTGTCTGCTCAAAGTTGCTGCAGCCAATTCATACATTCCATGCAGATGTCCTCTGTAATCACTGCTATTGGGTTCTATCCTCATGCTTGCCAAGCAAGGCATGGTAGTTGTTTAGTTTCTGTACTGTACACATACATGCCTCTAAAGTGTCATGCTGTCACATAATGTAACTAATAGTGTGTAATCTGTCACAGAATTACCATTGGAATGATTACCTAAATTGCAAAGTATCACTGCATCAGTCCACAGTACACCTTGGTAGTTATATAGGTCCACCTGATGTGCCAGTGTTCTGTGTAGTTGTGTACCCACAGTTGTTACTGCTTGGCCCATACTGTCCCATGCGAATAGCTTGAGAGGTGTGTACTTGCTACAGTAGCTATAGAGGACTTGTATGCATAACAAAAGGACAGACCTATAGAGTAGATAGCAGTACTGTTGTCAAGTAAATAGCCTATAATGGTACTAATGGACTGTTTTTCTGTCTCTCTCCACCCCCTATCATCATTTCTTTGTTATTGTTATCCATTGATTATGGTTTACTATTCACATAGTTTGGGAGGGTGGCTTAATGGCTAAGGTGCTTGCCTTACAAACACAAGGTGCAGGGTTTGAGTCTCGCAAGGGATAATTGGCTAAGCTTAAAATGGCTCGCAAGGGCAGTTAATTTAGTATTAAACTATGAATTATACGTTGCTAAATTACCTGTATTTTTGGCATGTGTATTATTGTTATGTATTATAATGGTTGCATATTAACATATCTTGTTGAATTACCTATTATTTTGGCCTTATGCTGCAACTGTTACTGTCATGCTATTAACATACTGACTGTTCTGTCATGTATTGTTGTGTTTCACATAACATGCATTGACATGTAACTGAGTTGTTTCCACTGTTCTGAAATGCTGTTATTACTATGTTTTGTTCATAACTAACCTATACTTATTGCCATACCTCCATCACCACAGCAAGACAGGGTAGGCCTGTGCTCGGTGATCTGCCTACCTTGCCTCAACTGGCAATGGCACTGGGTCCTAGAATGTCTGAGACCCAGGCTGGTGGTGTCCCCCCACTGTCTCTACACCACCTGTGGTCTTGGATGGAACCACCTCAGGAGAAAGGGCCTGGCAGTGGTGGAGGGGCTATAGTCACCCAACAGGAACTGCCAGTCATGGTACGCAGGATCATTCATTGGACCTATGAACATCACCTTCACCAGATTGAGGGCACAGTGGCCAAACTGGTGGGGCAGGCTGGCCCTGGTGCCCATCCTTCAACACAGCCATCTTTGGGGCAGTGAAGGAGCAGTGTCAACTGCCCATGGGTGGGGATGTCAGTCACACTGCTATCATGAGAGGCACATGCAACTCTGATTCCACAACACTCTCCCTCCAAGGTGTTTACCCCCACATGTGTCACACACTGCTCCTGTCTGCTGTATTGTCTGTCTGCTGTTGCATCCTCTCCTACCCAACTTACCTCCCCACCTATGTCCCTTCCCCAACATTCCTGTCCCACAAAAAAATATCGCTCTATGCATAGCCCTCCATTTTGCTTACGTGTCCACTGGACACAACTAATTTGGTTTAATTGGCTTGACAACACATTTATGTTGTCCTCAACTGTGTCTCTCTCTCTGGGATTTGAGAGTCCAAATTCATCTACAAAACCTGTCAAAATGCATAGTTGTTGCTGCACAAAAAATGGATAGCTACTGTTCTGTCCTACACCTGTCCTGCACATCCCTACCTGCCTCTCACATTGTTTTTTTCTCTGCTTGCTCCAATTTCACCAGTTTCCTTTCACCCCCTTTTTCTTTTCTTTATATTTTTTAGTGTAGATTTGCTCCGAGCAGCATGACATGCAGCTTCACTTAACTCAGCTTAAATGAGTTTTAAAGAGCTTTAATATCTATATGTGTGTATTGCATTGTAACTCACATGTGGAAAATAATCACCTCTGCCAAATGTCAAACCCAGGCCCTTCTCAACTATAACACACTACATTAACCCACCACACTACAAAGACTTTAGATTAAATGAGTGTTTCCAGCAAAATATACTGCTTGCTACATACAGACATTATTTTATTTATTTATTTATTTTTATTTTATTTTACATTTGTTAACCGGGCTAGTCCAACTGGATACTTGTCCATTTTCAGTGGAGGCCCGAGGAGAAAAGCTCTGCTATCTACTACATGATAACACAAAGTTTATACAAAATACATAAGGCATTTAAGCAAAAATACACAAGGCATTTAAACCACAATATGAGGATGTACAGAAAAAGGTAATAGGGAGATAAAGACGTTACTTAAGTACTGGTACGCATAATATGAGACATTATACATGTAACTGAAATAAAAAACTAATGTGAAAACTGGGCGTGTACCCTGAACTCTGGTGCAATAATAAATAATAATGAAAACATACTAATGGATGTAAGTGAGGCCTGTGATAGCAAGCATATGTGCCCTTTTATCAGCAACTTGTGGATAGACACCTGCTAAGGCAGCAATTGCAAAGTACAGGTACAACTGGGACCCTGGTGCAGAAATACAACCATATAATGCCATGCACATACTTATGGATGTAGAAATATTTCTTGCATACTGTATATGTGCACATATATCATGCAAATACACATGCAGTGTCTCAATAGCTCAGTCTGTTAAATGCCTTGCATGCAGTACATTTTGCACAAAATGTACTGCCTTGCATGTGGTACATTTTGTACAGTTCACCACACACAGTCCTGGGTTCGAATCCAGTGTTGTGTTGCAGTTCAATTATATTATTGTGAAAACAGCAAGTAATGACTGAGTTATGCAGTCTTACTCCCCACAGGTTACTGCTACTTAATGAACTGTTCCCAGTTTTGCAAGACAAAGGCCTGCAGGCAGAGACACAATACACATATGCATATAGCCTAACTATATGACACCTACTATTCTGTTAGTCGCTATGCTGCATAACAGAAGTACCTTAAGACATGCCCCAATTGCACTCTATAGAATACCCTTGCCCTGGCTCTGAAGTAACCACAGGCCTGGCACAGCTGACACAGTTACACATACAGCTTGCTGACCACCAAAGTGCTCACACTCCCCCTATGTTTTGTAGGTTGCAGCAGCAGCTGCAGCCTATAGCATACACAGCTGTATGTAAAGGTAGCTACTACAGACCTACCATACTTCACAACCCCCTAGAACAAAGGATCTGGACACAGCCATACTTAATGGGGGGTTCAGGCAAAGCCCCACAGATAGAGACATGTTTAACAATTTGCCCCTACAAAGATAGTAAGTTGATAGAATAACAGCTATTGCAGTAGCAGGCATAGTCTTATGGGTATGCAGTGTGACACACACATATGTCTCTTACCTTATTGACCTCATTCCACAATGATTGCCACTGCACTGCTGGATGACCACAATGGTATGGGACACTGACCACACATATGAGGCAAAACTGTGGACATATGTCATAAATCTCTACAGGGGATGATGTTTTCACCTACCCTCTGCAATCCTGTAGTCTCCACACCTCAGTAAAGTCCATCTCAAAAATTAAGACAGGGGCCAAGGCCTACATGAAGGCCTTATATATTGCACTGAGGTGGCAAGTTATTGGCTAAGGATAGTGCAATACAGCTGTTTTGGCTGCAATTAGCCATTGTGAGCCAGAGAGTGGTGCAGAGACAATTACCTGCCAATGAGCAGTACCTTAAAAAGGCAAGCAGCCAGTTATGGCAAACAGGTCTGTATGAGACTTGACATACACAGAAATTGTATTATGAAAAGATTACTGGAAGAAAAGTTCAACAATGGAGTACTGCACACCACCAGATCTGTAATAGATTTCTCCATATGAGAGGATGCAGATTGGAGAATGGAGGCATGGGGAATAGGAATTGCAGCAGTAAGTCTGTCTTAGATCTATGGTGATGGCATGTCATTGATACTCTGCTGTCCTACACCTACATGCATGCCTCTCAACTGTCCCTGATTTCAAGCACATCTCAGATCTGTCCCTGTCAATCCCACCTACAACGGTCAGCTGTTGTAGGAAAGCTAGTGGATTACACATAGTACATAGTGAAATAAGGGAGGGTGTACACCCCTGTAATGTCAAATTATGCACTGTAATGCACCTCCTCTCATTCTGTCCATGTCTCACATAATTAGTTCTAGCATTATAAAACTGACCTGAATGTCCCTGATGTACTCTGGCTAAGTCCCTGTTTCTGTTGACATCTGTCCCTGTTTGGATGAGAGCTATGTCTAACATACCTGTCAACCTTCTACAGTAAGAACTCAGGATAAAGCCATAATTAATAGAGAGGCAAAGGCCCAAACTCATGGCACATATCTGTGGCAGTGATACTACTACTGGCATATCATATACTACTACTGGCAAATCTTTCTCAATATAGACATATTGGGTTTTATGTTTAGTTTTATCACATACACTGTCATGTCGCATACCTTACAGGTGTATTGTACTGGCAACGTTAACTTGATGTAGCTGAAGTGCATGTTATAACGGGCCTGACTTGTCTGCATATGTTGTTGTGAGTTTGTCTAATGTGTGTGGGAGCAGAGATGTGAAGATGTGGGACTTGTAATGCGGTTGTGGATCCTTATTTGTATGAGTCTGTGTGGAGTACCATACATAATAGTGCAGGTAGTAATGTACTGCTTTTGTTTTGCTTCTCACAAGTGACTGGGGGGTTGGAATCTGTCCCTTTCACAACCTGATGTCAGTGTCTCATCGAATGCTGATGAAGATGGTGGCCATAGTAAGACACAGGAAGGGTTGTTGGTTGCTGAATCTGTCCCAGAGGTTGACATTCCTCTTCTGCCCCCATTGTCACCACACACAGTCAGTATGCCCAGACATACCAAGTCCCCAGAAGCCACAGATAATGAACAGTCAGAGGGTGGCGACATTGAACAGGGCCGTGTGAAAACTATGGCTACACTGAGTTTAAACACTAGTCATAGCCAGAGATTGCGCAAGGTCACACACACAGGCAGATTGACAGTGGTGCTCGTAGGAGGACTGCTGTCCATCAACCACCTGTTGCAGGTGTCACATCATGGGTTACTTGCCACATGTTTCAGTCCATCATGGAGGCGCAGGCACATTTTGAATGCAACATCAGATGGATGCTTATGGTTTTGAATGCAGAAAAGTCTGACATCCGTGGCTGCCTCCACTGCATTGGGGACACCCTGGATTAGTTCTCTGCTGTTGTGGATAGATGGTAGGCTGAGACAGTGTCTGTCTTTGACTGCACAATGTCAGTGCTAGAACATCTGGTTGGAGTTAGGCATCAGCAACACCCTTCTGCTTGGAGTCCACATGGCCATGAGCAGTCATGCTTCTGTATTGGCAGTACCTGCAGCACTACAGAGGGAAGTGTGTTGTCCACACCATGACATGGCATGCCATGGGCATGTGGTCCTGGGCAGTCCTGTGGGGGACACAGCCCCAACATTTTGCAGTCACCATAATGTAATTGCACTGCATCTGACCTTGAGCATGGCGGTGCTAGTGCTACTCTTGGGAGAGCCAGTTCACTTGTTCATGGCCAGAGATGGTGAACTGTCCACTCTACCATGTATGGTCTACATCTGTCCAACATACACAAGTGTAGGGATAGCACTGGACTTGACTGTGTGCGTGCACACACTCAAACATCACTGTCACATAGAGGTCACCAACAGACACACACGGCACCTCTCCATGGCCCATCTATCCTGCACCCCTTCCTGACTCATACACATGCTGTCACCTGTTTGGCACAGCCTAGGCCTCTGACATTTCCACATCACACCCTGTACATGTGATGATACCTGTGCCACATACGTGACATTTATGATATTGATGCAGGGAAATGCAAATATGTGTCTGATGCACAGGGTGACTATATTACTTTACATGTACTTGTGTCGTGCAATATTGTTTTGCCATGGCACTTGCTGTGGGCCACTACAAGTATTGTATGCTGGCATGTGTCATTACTATGGATCACACTTTGTGTATCTTTTTTGGATGATGTTAGACTGGTGGTAGAGTTAAAGAATGGCAGGTGTGTCATGGACCTGTGTATGTGTTCGTTCCAGGTATCTGAGGGGTTAAACAATGGACACGTGGTGGCAATACAGTGGCACAGGATGACATGGTGGCACAGCAGAAATCTTATGTCAGCAAGGTAAAGCAGTATACATGCATGGCTCCCTAGGTGCATAGGTGTATAACAGTGTATCAGGGACAAGGAGGGCAGTCAGCATAGTCATGCATTCATACTTTGTGACAAGATCTGCTACCCTAAATGCATGTCACCTGGGTTTTCTGAATGTGCAAATTCAGAAGGTGATGGACATCAGTTAATCAGTTATGCTCATGTGGAAGAGGGCAATTTAGAGGCCAGCAGCTAGTCACATGCCCATAAAATGCATAATCATCACACAAAGATAGCTCATAGGGGCATGTCTCTACTGGTGTAAAGAGATGTTTTTACACACACACACACACACACACACACGCACACACGCACACACGCACACACGCACACATGCACACACAGACACACAGACACACACACACACACACACACACACACACACACACACACACACACACAGTTAAATTATGTGAAATTAGATCCCCTACCTAGCTACTATTACACACTACAGCTCACAGTACTCACTACATGTGTAATGGAGTTTATCTGATATTAATCTGTCAGCCAGCACCCTTAAGGTGGATGACATCAGCAGGTCTTGTAAAGGAGGCCAATGTAGAGACCAGCAGCTAGTCACAGGGCTTTAAAGTGCATAACCATTGCACAGAAATAAGCCAGATGGGCATGTCTGTAGTCACAAGGGAATATATTTGCATACGTGCACACATGCCGGACAATGTGAGATTAGAACTCCTATCTATCTACTATTAAACACTATAACTCACAGTACTTATAGCATGTGTCATGGAGTTTATCTGGCATTGGACTGTCAGCCAGTGCTCTTAAGGTAGGTGACATCAGCAGGCCTTGTAAAGGAGGCCAATGTAGAGGCCAGCATCTAGTCACAGGGCCTTAAAATGTATAACCATTGTACAGAGATATGGCAGATGGGCATGCCTGCAGCAACAGGATATATTTACAAACACACACAAGTTTGATGATGTGAGATTAGAGCCCCTACCTATCCATTATTACATGCTACAACTTGCAGTACTTATTGCATGTGCTATGGCGTTCATCTGACATTAGACTGTTAGTCAGTGCTCTTAAGGTGGATGACATCAGCAGGCCTTGTACAGGAGGACAATATAGAGGCCAGCATCCAGTTACAGGGCCATAAAATGCATATCTTTGCATGGAAATAGCCCATATGGGCATTGTCCATATTGCTGTAAGGGGATATAGTTACACACACACACACACGTTGGCTGATGTGAGATTAGAACCCCTATCTAGCTAGTATGACACTCTACAGCTCACAGTACTTATTGCATGTGTCACAGGTTTTGCCTGTTGTATATGTGGATGCAGGGTCAGTACTTGTGGAATAAGCAAAGTGGTCTTGTGTTAGACAGCACGTGTGGCCTCCAGAGTGATATTGCTTGGTACTGTTATTGTATCTAGTGTCATAGGATTGGGATACCAGGTAATATTCCAGCTATGTGTGTACAGTTACCAGAATGGCCATATGTAGTTGTTTGCAGTTTGATAGGTGGACAATTGGCCAGGGACAATATGGCTTGTCCAAGGCATGCATTGTAACCATTGTACATTACACCACCTGCTTACCTGTGTCTGTCTACAGGGTGATAATCCGCAGGCACAGTGATCTCTGGGTCAGTGGCTTATGTACTGTTGCAGCCTTGGTCTAGTTCCATCGGACAACTGTTGTGATGTGTAAGTGCAGATAACCCCAGCATTCTGGGGTATGTAGGGACATTCGTAGATCCCCACACATATCTATATAAATGTGTATAACAGAGATGTCTCCTTAACTGTTGTGTGTGTACATTATGTAAATGTACTATGTAGATATATGTGGAGACTCTATGTATCATTGTACTTTAGATATATATATATATATATATATATATATATATATATATATATATATATATATATCTTGTTATCATATACATATGTGTCACATACTGATACACTAATCAAGCGTGAGGGGGATAGAGAAAGATAGATATGTATACGTAGCTGTATGTATGTACAGACATATTTCCACATAGCAGGTCTTTTGGGTGGAAGAGGCAACAGACTTGGGCTCAAGTTAGCTAAGTGTAGGAGCATGCCCACTGTGACTGTCAGTACTTACAAGGTAACTCCAGGCCAGAGCTACCCATACTCCAGTCTGGGATTATGTGTGCTGCAGGCCATTGGCTGTTGCACCTGTTACCACAGTGCAGCACATCCCTGGTATTGTCCAAGGAATTCCACGGCTGTTTGCTGACCTTAATATCTGACTCATACCACTCTACGGTACAGAGCTTCACAGAATGTCCAGAAGTTGAACTCATATTTTGGTCCATTTTACATAACATTGCAGTTTTCTGGCAAATTAGTAGCAAACCATTGAAGATTATAGTTAATAAATAATGAAAGACATTTGAGTTGCAGACTCCATACACATCAGGGGAGTCATGCTAATGCAAGACCTGTTATTCTATCAATATTCTACATTTGTAAGAGCAATATTTAAAACTTGTTCCTATTTGTGGGCCTTTGTCCCACTTTTATTCATGGCTTTGGCCAGATTTCTTGATCTAAGAGGTATGATATGACTGGGTTACATGCCGTAACACCACACATAGGGTGACAGTCTACACACCTCTCCCTTTACATTTTTGCAGAATGTCCAGCATTTTACCCCATATGGCTGCTCTGTTCCTCATACATTTATGGTTTTCTGGTAATATACTGTAAAATTGCAGTCACTGCATTGTTGTCACTACTAAGACACTTAAATGATGGCCTTTAGATACTGTAGCTAATCTTACCTGTTGCAACTTGTTATACTAGCCACTTTCTAGGTTACTCAAAGAATGTATAATGCCTGTCTGTATGTTTGGCCCTTTGACCCCTCCCCATTCACTCTGGCTTTGTTCAGCTTTCTTGAGGTAACAGATTGAGGGGTTATGACAGTCTGTGGGAATACCACCATACAACTATCTCAAATGCAAATGATGTGGCTACTGCCAAATGCAAACCATCAACACCATCACTGATGCAAATGTCCCTAGCCTACTGAGCCACACAGGCTGCCAGGCAGGAATGTGTCATTCACCACACAATCAATAGCGTATGGACATGCATTGTCACCCCTCTATTACGTGAGACATAGAATGTGTGGCCAGGTTCTATGTTACAGCCCAGGAACTGGGTGGTCTGTTGATATATCATTGCAAATATACTGCTACAGCAATTATATGGGTACACTGATGAGTTGGAGGTGTGGGACAACCAGCCCATGCTCTGCTATCATACACAGTTATGTGACTGTTCTGAGACCACACTGTTTAGCATGTCCCTTGAATAATGTAGTGGGGTTTCCAGCCATGTGGCCTAGTGAATATTATGGGGCACATACTATTGGATAGAGTAGCTGTTGTCCCAAGTGGCTGCCAGATCTTTGCAAGTAGCCCAGTAGCCCACTATATTTCCTTGCATACATTGCAGCAGATCCATACATATGCTACCATATTCAAGTACCCCTTACAAGTGACGATTAGTTGTGTGACTTACCCTGTGAATGCAGCAGTTGACAGACCTGTAGTTCGGGGCTATGTCTGATGCATGCAGTCCACAGTCAATACATGGTGAGGTACAGGTTGTGTGGGCTGGCTGGATGGCATCATTTTTACTAATATGTAAGCGATTCAGAGTAAGGTGTTAATCTCTAGGCTGTCAGTGCATGTGCTATGCATTATCTCTTGGCCAAGGTCAGGGCATACTGGGCATGTCTGCATCTGCTAACAGGGACTACCTCAGGGTTTTCCTCTATGGAGTTCCCCTATGGGTGTAGCGCTGGTAACCTAGGCACTGAATGGGAGGCTGTGTATCCCTTCCCTTTGCTGATCCTGCTGCAGCTGTTTCTGCAGGATCATATTATGTAGCATGGCACATACTGTGAACATGTGTACACATGTGACTGTAGAGTACTGCAGGGCTTCACCAGATATATAGAGGCACCAGAACCATGACTTCAGCAGCCCAAACACATGCTCTGTGATGTTTCTAGTTTGTGCCTGTGCCTTATTATGGCATTCTTCAGTGTGTGTGTGTGCATTTTTGATGGGTGTCATCATCCATGGTTACAGTGTGTAGCCAGCATCCCCCAGTGGAGGGCTGTGTGGGATGTGCCCCCTAGCAAAAATCTGGTACAGCTGTGATGTGTGCCAGATATGGGAGTCATGATAACTGCCAGAGCTGTCAGCACACATATTCATGATAATGCCCTGGGCATTGCACACAACCTGGCAGTTGATAGAGTGGTACCCTTTGCAGCTCAGATAGATTGTACCCTCTTCACTGGGTGGTACCTTGATGTGTACATGAGTGCAATCTATGGTACCCAGTACCTCAGGTTAGTGTGCTACATGGTAAAAGTGTTGCATACTGCTGGCCCTCACCTCAGGGGTGAGAGGAAAACAAATGTGGTCACTGGCATGTATTAGCATGGCATCCAGGAACTGGTGGAGTATCCTGGATGCTAGTAAGACCCCCATCATGTCCCCAGTTGGTCTTTGGAATGTACCTGTAGCTAGTATCCTAAGAGCTACACATACCATAGTTTCCACTGGGATGGGTTTTCCTCTGTTGGCTCCGGGTTCAGGTCAGCAGAGCTCAGTGAGTTCTTGTAGCATGCTCCTGTCCACCCTGTAGAATTCTACAATCTCCAGCTCATGTAGCCCCTGGAAGATTACCCTTGGCCTGAACACTCTTCTCCTTCTCAGTCTAGGCCTATGGTCAGCAGCATTAGCAGCATTAGCAGCAGCAGCAGCACCACTGACCTCAGCATCTAGCATATACATATGCAGCAGGCCTGCAACAGTCCCTAGCATTTCTTCAGTTAAAAGTCCCAAAATCTGTACTCCACTGGTGCAAAGTGTAGGGTGAAATCAGATTGTAGGGTTTCTGCAAACTTTATAGTGCTCTGTGGTGCATGCAGCCTTTGTGATTGGCTACATATGATTCACTCCACATGCCAAGTACATCATTAAGGATTGCTAATGGCCCTAGTTGAAATGAAACAGTGGTTATCAGTAATTAAGTTATCATTGCCTTTCTCAGCCAATTTTTTTTACAGCCTTCCTCAGTCAGCAGTGCAACATGCTGTGCAAACATGCACCACAAAAGTAAACAATGCTCAGCAGTCATTGTACATGCCCCTGTGAAAGGTCACACTCAGCATAGTGACGCATCTCCCAAACATACTCAAACCCACTGAAACATGTGCCCCGAAGGTAAACAAAGCTTTGCAGACACTGTATATGTCTTCCTGCTGAGCACAGTGGCACAATGTGCAAACAGGTACCGTTGTGCTCCAATGAGCTTAAAAGGCTGAGGACACACCCCCTTTTGATGTCAGCTGTCTCTTATGTGGACATCCACATGGTTCTCTGCTTACACAGATGGGATCTGTGGACATGGATACCCATTTGTGCTATTCAGTAACCTCAGCTAATTTGCATAGCGATCCATACACACAACCTGGAATGACACAGTTCCATGTCTTTCCTCATTAGCAACCACAGCAGTCTACCATTGCACATTCTCAAAAAAGTGGTACAAAGCAGAAAAACTCCAGAAAAGAAAAACTGATGGCAAAACAAGTGGTCCAAATCCACAGGTTTATTGTATGCACTTTTCTTCACAATAATAACATGAACTTCCTCAGACAAACCCTAACACTTCAACTCAACATTAAATATACCTCTTAATTACATAATTAAGCAATTCAATTGAATGATTAATGTATCATCATTGCTACAGTTAAAAAGACATTCCACTAAAAAATATATAGATATACACATATAAATATCACAGTTAAGGAGAGCTAGCCTCATTAACATATAAATAAAAATACCTTATGCTTATAAAAATCTATTTTATTTAAAACAACAATCAGTTATTACTATCTTTCTAAAGATTTTAATTTCAAAGTACATTTGATTGAGCAAAATTCATTCAAACCAGGGAACGTATATGCTTTAGTTTTAAGCTGCCATAACAGCTCCTTCACCTCTAATTTTAGCTCCCATGGTCCTCCTCTAATGTTTTTCCTTACTTGTTCAACCACTATATACTTAAACTGGTTTGAGGGATTCTCCAGTACATGCTTAACCAAAGCATTAGTGACATTATGTTTAGCTGTAGGGTATTGGTGCTCATATATTCTTTGGTTAAAAGGGCACTCCGTCTTGCAAATAAAGAAAACATCACACTGTTGGCACTTAGCCAAATAAACCTCCCCATTGATTCACAATTATATCTCCCTCTAACTTTATAAGTTCACCCTCTTATTTGATATTCCTTCATTACTAAAATATGCCTACAGTAGTGGCAATGGCCACACCTAACCATGCCTGTATTATATAAATTTAACAACTTAGGGCCTTCCAATATGAAAGTTAGAGGGAGACATAATTGTGTCACTAATGCTTTGGCTAAGCATGTAGTAGAGAATTAATGTTGCTCAATCAAATGTATTTTGAAATTTAAATCTTTAGAAAGGTAGTAATAACTAATTGTTGTTTTAAATAAAATAGATTTTTTCATAAGCATAAGATATTTTTATTTATATGTTAATGAGGATTGGTTATGTGTTGACTGGCTGCCCTTAACTGTGATATTTATATGTGTAAATCTATATATTTTTTAGTGAATGTCTTTTTAGCTGTAGCAATGATGATACATTAATCATTCAATTGAATTGCTTAATTATGTAATTAACGGATATATTTAACATTACACCTAGCCTACGCTGGGTCCTATAATGCATTACTGTCACATATTACTAATTTTCGTTTTTATACTTTTAGATTTTTTTCTTAACAGCATGTTTGTGCACTGTGGCCCACTGCATAAACATAATCTGATTATTAAAAAATATATATTTTAAATTATTTTTCATTGGGTTTTGGACACAGTGGATAGTATTGCACATAGCTGTGTCTGCTATGCCATTTCTGTCCTTACTGCACCTTTACTGCCCCTGTCCTCTGTCTGACATCCTGTTCATGAAATTTTTCTGTGTACATTTTTGACACCCACATGGGGTCTGCAGGACTGCCTACCAGCCTCATTTTCATGCAATTCACCTGTTTATGAGGTGATTTGTATGCCACAGACACTTCTGTGTTGGCGCGCTCGTGCACACCCCTCAGCTCTGTTTACTGGATCGCAAACTTGCTTATTTTCATGTATGCAGTATGCCACTATGCCTACATGGAAAATAAGTCTGTGTAGGCATTATTAAATTCCTCCCAATATTTTGTGCTACATTTTTATTTACATAATCTTTGCTGCTATTGTTCTACTTGATAATATAGTAGCATTATGTCTCCTATACAAAGTAGATAGAATGTTACAGAATGGAAATAACTTTATGGAAATAAATTTGCATTAGATCTGAAGGTATTAAAAGATATTTATTTCAATTGGGGGCACAGCCCTGATGAAGAGGTATGGCTGACATGAAGTTGATGTTAGAGTCAAGAATAATTATGGCTGAGCACACACAGCAGGATATGACAAAAAATAAGAAAGAAACTAAATAAAAATCACAACAGCAGTCCATAACCTCAGTGAATCTGATGATTTTGTGTATGTATATGATGAGAAACTTGAACTTAAAATTACTTATGCCAAGTAAAACATTTTAATTTTAATTAGTGAGAAAATCATGTCTACACAGTTTAAACTTAAAAGGCTTATCTGTTCTATTTAAGGCAACTTAATATACACTTGAGTGGGTTCACTGTACTGATGTAAGTCATACTTCCTGTTATATGAACCTATTAACTGATAGGTTGCATGCCATTCTTCCATGAATAATGTGAAAACATGAAGTAACATGAAAGAAGTTTGCCAACAACATCAGAACTGATGCAGTTATATCTTAAAAGTCTTTGTGCATCAATGAAATGTGAAGTCAGTTGGATATGTATGCTGTTTAGAACATGCTGAGACGTTTGTATAAGAAATGACTGATGAAAAAAAGATAATGAACCTACTTGCTTTGCAAAAAATAAAACACACACAGTGAAATAAACCCTGTCTATGAAATCTATGATGTGTACAGAATCAGTTGTCAATAGCTGAAGTAAAACACAGTTTTGGAAACTTTGCAACTTCATTCCTTAGCTTCAGGAAAGTTTTTTGAAGAAATGAAATGTGATAAAATATATGAACCATGTTCAAGAATAAATATAGCATCTGGCATATTTCAAAAGAGTATATTGTGGTCCACAGCATTTGAGTAAAATTTAATTGTGCAACTGTGAAGTCCAACAACCATGGCATCATTCAAATTCTTCAAAAAAGTTTTTTCTTAAAAATGGAAATAACTGTCATTTGCCACCTGTAATGTATGAAAAGTTATCGTTTTACCTGATCGCATGTTAGTCCAGCTGGCAAGAGGAATTGTACAACTGCAATCAGATTTTCCCATTGCTCCTTCAGTATAAGAAGGACACAATTATTTCTACAGTATTATAATATTAAGAGCTAACATTAACCAGCAACAGGATTCCTCTGCTTAAGTATACTTTCTGAGATTAGTGAACACAGATAACATCCTGTGATGAGTTGACAAAATGCTTATATTCATTTTTGACCTGATTCCAGGAGTTTCTATCTATCATTGGTGTGGCAAGCAAATTTGCTAATTCATTTATTTATCCTCACACAAGAAAGCTGGTTGATGTAATAATGTATCCTTGAGGTGGAAGAAGTTTCTTGCTTTGACACTCAGACTCAGACACAAGAAAAATATAATGTCATCTCTTTGTAAGAAAATCACAAAAATAAGATAACACTATTAAATATTACCTCATCTTTTTGCAAGGAAATCAAAAAATAAGATTAAAAGTGTTAAATATCATGTCATCTTTTTGCAAGGAAACCACAAAAATAAGATTAACACTGTTCTTAATATTTGTTATTTTTCCTACACATTTGTTTTTGTTTCTCTGAAAAACAAACAAATAAACTAACAAATAAACAAAAGAGGTAAATTGTTTGACTAACCGATTTGAATTCAGAGTAATAATATCTACTTTCATTGTGTATCTCATTTTCAGAAGTAACTGTCATAGGAAACTGCAAGATAAACATTTTGGAGTAATAATGACTCCAAATGTGCCTAAACTAATATCAGAGATCTGTTTTAAGTGGAATTCAAGCTAGTATAAAATGCTGTTTTCATGTAATTGCAATGGTTACTTGCTAACGGACAATATTTCAGAAATGTCAATGAGTTTGCACAGGTAGAACAGCATTTTTTTATTGTCAGTGTCTCAAATAAAAGCATTCTTCTTTATGCATCTATTTTATTATGGCATGCATATAGCTATTTATTTATTTCAGTTTGATGACCGGGAAAGTCCACTTGGCCAAGAAGAGTCCATTTTCAGTGTAGGCCTGGGGAGAAAAGTTCCATAACAATAGCAAACTTGCATAACAAACAGATTATATTACGTATGCTAAGAGTCCAATTAAGTATGAAGACTCGAAGTGATAACATTATATACAGGGTAGTGGTAGTGACAATGAACATTCTTAGGAATGATGGGATAACATTATATACAGAGTAGCTGAAGTGACAGAGGACATTTGTTCTGTAATCTATACATTTGTTCAGTAACTTTATAAAACACATTTACAATGTTTCATAAGATATAAATATAAGTTAGAGATCTAATGAAAATGGAGGTAGAAGAGGCAGTCCAGCAGTTGTAGGTAGAGTAGAGGAGTAGTATGTGAGAGAGAGACAGTAAGTACAGGGAAAAAAAAGATGAGTGAGGAGGGAGTCATGTAGGGGAAGAGCAGGGGCATATCCATTTAGATGATAGATAGGAGGGTAGGAGAGATTTGACATTGGTGTGGTTTGCAGTGTTTTGAAGGGAGGAGGGGAGTGAGTTCTATAATTTGGCTAGGGAGTACGACAGCAGAAGGTGGCCAGGGAGCAAGGAAGGTTTGTGGATTTGTAGGAGGTTTTGGTTTTCCGATTGGCATGAGCGGTTTGGAATATAGGTAGTTAAGTTGGTGGAGAAAGTGGGGCAGTTGGATAGCTTGAAGATGAGCTTATGGGCTGTGGTGAGTTTAAGTAGGTTTAGGTAATTAGGTAGTTCTAGCCATTGTAGATACTGGAGGGAGGAGCAGTGATGCTATAACTATATTTCCACTTGTTCCTAAAGAACTTTAATCCCAGTACCTTCTTGACCTCACTAAAATCAATAAACTGGAGCGCTCTGAAAACTCTCCCCCTGGATAATGCCATATCCTACTTCAACTCAACATTCTTAAACCTTCTAGACTCATATGCCTCTCTAAAAACTAAAAGAATAAAAAGCAAAACTGCCCCATGGCTAACCAAGGACACAGTAGCTGCCATGCACCTTAGAGACAAAGCTTGGGCATGCCACCAGAAGAATAAGACCCCCTCTACCCTTAATGACTACAAAGTGCTCCACAACCAAGTCAAAAAGCTCATCATAGCAGACCACAAAGCTTATTTCTCCATATTACAAAGTAGCCATAAAACAAATCCTAGAAAATTCTGGAATGGGATCACCACCCTCCTCAATCCTGACAAAAAAGAAAACCTTTGTCCTGACCCCAATGCTCTAGACATAGATCTGGCCACTCAATTCAACTCTTTCTTCATCAACTCAGTTAACAAACTTACCTCATCCTTTACTAACAATGCTACTCCCCCTACTATTACAACCCCTCCTCTAGCCTCCCCTTCCCCTCACTCTCAAATATCTCCACCTCTCAACCTCCTCCTTTCTCTATAAAACCCATTCCCACATCTACCATAAAAAACTTCTCCAAAAACTGAAACCCTGCTCCAATGCCGCTAACAACATTCCCTCATACTTTCTTAGTATAGCCGCCAAAGCCATTGCCTTCCCCATCCCTATTTTAATCAACCGCTCTATCCAAGAAGGCTGTGCACCCCAACTTTGGAAAATGGCCTTCGTCTTACCCCTTCACAAAGGGGGCAACAACAATAATATTACAAATTTCTGCCCCATTGCGATCTTATCCCCCATCTCCAAAGTTCTTGAGAAATGCATCCATCTACAACTCCTACCCTATCTCATACACAACCACTTAAACTCTCACACAGCATGGTTTTAGACCAGGCCACAGCACTACCACTGCTCTTCTGTCCTTCCTTGAAACTGTCAGTGAAGCCTGTGACTCTGGCTGTACTGTATCTACACTCCTACTGGACCTCTCCAAGGCCTTCAACACCATCTCTCACAACCTTCTCCTAACTAAACTCTCTAATCTAAACCTATCTCTTTCCTCTCTCAACTGGTTCTCTAGTTACCTCTCAAATAG
The DNA here is from genome assembly GCF_019279795.1 of Protopterus annectens. Classification (NCBI taxonomy): domain Eukaryota; kingdom Metazoa; phylum Chordata; order Ceratodontiformes; family Protopteridae; genus Protopterus; species Protopterus annectens. Next base: position 1,973,714,262 of record NC_056731.1, read on the forward strand.
GCAACAAACAGTTAAATGGAAAAAAGCCAACTCCCCATTCCTCAGCACACTCACAGGTGTACCACAAGGCTCCATACTGGGTCCCCTCCTGTTTAATATTTTCATAAATGATTTTCACCACTCAGCAAAAATCTTATCCAATATGCAGATGATTCAACTATAATCTGTTCTGCCACCTCTATCCCCACTCTCTTAAAACTAACCCAAGATGCTGTTTCTACCACTGAACAATGGATGAGAGACAATCACCTAGCACTCAATGCCTCAAAAACCAAAGTTATGTTATTTACCCCTTCTAAAACAACCACTATAGATAAAAACACATTCTCCATCACAGGCACAATGATACAGCTCTCAAAGTAGTACCTGAGGCCAAACTATTAGATGTCCTCATTGATGATCAGCTTAAATTCAACTCCCACATACAAATAAATATAAAAAAAACCACCAGAAATGTGGTATGCTCTACCACCATTGTCTCTACCTCCCTCTCTCTACTAAGTTCACTCTCACTACCACATTACTCATCCCTTCTCTCCTATATGGTGCCCCATTCCTAACTAACCTACAATCCACACTTAAGTCAAAACTCTCCTCTTGATATAATAAGATTGCCAAGTTTGCCACTAGCCACAATTATTCTACCCATCACTGTGTCGCCCTTCACAAACTAAATAGGTTAGAGCTACCCAAGTATCTCACCTACATTCAACTCACTCATGTTCACAAACTCATTATAGCCCCTCCCTCTGTCCCTCCCTATCCTCATCCCTTAAAATGCATCTTCCAGAAAGATCCTTAAGATCCAACAATCAAAACTTGATAGAATTGCATAAACCCACCTGCTCCCCTAGCAAATATCTCCTATACTTTGTCCTTGGGCGTCAGTGGAACTCCCAACCACCATCCAGCCATACCATCTCTAGTCACTCTTCCTTCAAAACCTCACTGCACTCACAACTAAAATCTCTCTGGGAATGCTCCTGCTCCCATCCCACATAACCTCTTCCCCTCTCTATATCACAGACATCTCATGTACTCCAGAGTCCTATTCTTTTCCTCATAAAGTTCTAGCAAGAATTCACAACAATTCTTATTTCTCTTAACCTTGTTTGTTTCATATTGTACATTTAAATATTATGATTTTAGTTGTACGTCTATTTTTACTGTTATATAATTACTTGTTTATAACTTTTGTTATTGTGGAGCTTTTCTCCCCAGGACTCCATTGAAAACAGGTTATTCTTGGCCCAATGTACCATCCTGGCAAACAAACTGCAAATCAATAAATAAATAAATAAATAAATAAAATAAGAACTCTTGGAGGTGGTGGCAAATTTGCTGCTTTTATTGTAGCAGGATTCTAATTTGGATTGTAAGCCGAGTTGGAGGTTGGTGAATGTGGGGGGGAGGCTCCATATATGAAAGAGGGGAGGAGGTAGGAGGAGGCTAAGGTCTTTCTAGTGGAGGGAGTGCGGTAGCGATTGTGCCTGTACAGGAGTCTACATTTTTGATAGGTTTTTTTTGATGGCTACTTGAATATGGATGTTGAATTTTAAATGCTCATCAATGGTGATGAAAAGCAACTTAGTATGAGATACTATTTCTATGGGGGTATGGTTCTGACTTAATATGGTAAAGTAGGTATTGTCAAAGGAGGAGATTCTAGAGGGAGTAAAGATCATTAGTTTCATTTTGCTTGTGTTTAGGGCAAGGCGGTTGTTGTGCATCCAAGTTTCTGTTTTAGTAAAGGCTGATGGCTTTTAGTAGTAGGTCAGAGGGGGTGTAAGCAGTGCAGATGATTGTAGAATCATCTGCATACAGGATTAGGGTGGTATGGGCTCAGTATATCACATACAGTTCAACCCATACATCTGCACCTGTTGTGTAGTATGCACATACCCTATGTATGTCTCTTACATTTGTAAGACAAGTATATGTATCATAGTAGCATTCTCAGGTAACATATGGATAATTACAACATCCCAGGTAGCTGGCCTAGCAGTGACACACTCAGTATTGGACAACAGACACTCCAGTAGTAGTCATACATGAGCTGACCTTTGTTGGGGTGACTCAGGGGACAGATATGTGCTCCATATCAATGCAGAGAGGGCATGCAGGAATAGCCATAGATGCCGGACAGCAGCATGTGACTCCAGCAGGTCTTGTTGCAGCCTGGTGTTTAATGTCCCATTTGACATCATTGCATCCCCCTTCTGCATTCCATTACAAGCTTACATGATTGTCATACCTGTTATAGTGCTCAAGAGTTTCCTTACAAGAATGCAAATGGATAGGTTTGAGTAGTGTCAGTCTGTCTTTGGGGTTCATATTAGATTGTTGGAATCTCAAAAGAGCGAAAGTTCTTTGATCAACAGCTAATATTCGAAACCACAAAAACTTGAACGGACAGAACAGCGATTTTTTTCCCAGGGAAAAAAATCACTGTTCCCAAAAAAAAAACAAATCCACAAACAGAATAAAGTGGGGGGTTTCATCCCCCACCCCCCCATACGTAAATATACCAACTCTGAGATTGCACCACAGTGGAAGAAATTGCAAAGTCCCAACAATGGCCCAGCAATTTTTTTCCCTGGAAAAAAAAATCACTGTTCTGGCCGTTCGAGTTTTTGTGGTTTCAAACATTAGCTGTCAATCAAAGAGCATTCACTCTTTTGAGTGTTCGACAAGCTAATAGGAACCCTGTCTTTGTGTAGATGGGTTGAGACCTGTGTTGAATAGACAGCAGCTTGCCTTTTGTAGGGACTGCTCATGAGCAGGTGATAGCCTGTGCACCAATCGGTGTCTCACACTTGGTACTTGCATCCAGAGCAGCTGTGTTGTCTTTCCATTTGCCAATGCCATAGCAACACAGTTCTATAGTTACGTCCTTCATGTGGGCCTTGCCCCTTTTCCTTGCCTGTGTGGAGAACATTATGGAGGTGTGGTGGCTACAGCTTCACAGACAGTAGGTGGGAATACATCTCAGGACAGGACATGTGGAGACAGCCCAACAACATGGGGGACAAAGCTCCAGAATTGGGTACAGATTATAAGTCATTAGTGCTGTTATACACATAGAGGATTGCTAGATTAACAGGGTTCATCTGGACATGCATTTTCTGTGTGACTTGACATCTGACAGTGATATGTCTCTGACGTACCTCTCCACTGTCCTGATGTTCACAGACTGCCCAGAGGTTTGCCTGTTATGCTTGTTTTGTTCCTCAGGCAGCATATGATTTTGTGGAATCAGTAGGATAATGTGAGGATTGTAGTCAGCAACTGTTGACATCCATTGGTGTTTCAGATATCATATCCTTCAGGGATGTTATGTTACAACAAAGCCTGTGACACCAGCAACTGTTTTACCATTATGTGAGATATGTCCCTCTTTTTGGCCCCCTATCCCCCAAGTATGCCATGCTTTTTCCAGATGTCTTGCAGTAAGAGATTCAGAGGTATGTGATGTCATTCTTTAGTGACTGCACTCCAGGTATCATCCCATTGACTTAGCAGATTCCTGGAAGTGGTATGCGGCAGTAGTCAAGAATATGGTCTCACACCCTGGACATTCTCTGGAACTCTGTACATATTAGCATTGTGTATGTCTGCCCATTGGGAACAGACTGCCAAGACTGTGTAGCAATGTTGTGTGTAGATGTTTGTTGGGCTGAGTAGGGAGAGTAGCAGATGTGAGTGTCATAGATTCTTTTTCTATCTGACTGTGCATGCTGCTGCATCTGCTGGTGGTCTATCAGGTTTGTATGTTTGTAGGGGCAGACTGAAAAATGTCCTGTAACACCTCAGGTTTCCCAGTACACTGTGAGTTGGGCCAGTATATGTCAGTGTGGTGTGTGACTGGAAATCAGGATATGTTTGTTCAAACAGTCATTCTACTCTACAGTTCATTTGGTGTACTGGTATGCTGCTGTGACTGTGGTGCAAATGGCTGTGGGTGGACATTTTTGTGCCACTATCTGCTTTTACCTACAGTTCCATCCCTGTAGTGCATGATATATTTGGATATACATGGGTAATTGCCCAGAGCTGATTTGGGGTAGTGTCATGTTGGTCTTACTGTGGTTCAAAAAGTGCTGAGTGACATGGTTGGCAGCTGTCTTGGGTTTTTCCATTCTGTTACATGACTGCAGTCATACCTCTCCACTGTTCACATGTCTAGACACTGTCCAGATGGGTGGCTCATATGTTTGATCTGTTGCCCATAACAGTTGTGGGTTTCTGAGAAATCACTAGGATGATGTGAGCATTGACATCAGTAAATAATGACATTCATTTGAGTTTCAGACCTGGAATCTATCTGGAATTGTATGCTAAAGCAAACCATGCATGTCTAGCAGACTTCTACATGTATGACAGCCATATTTCAAAGATGTCACTATTGTTTCCCCTTAATCACCCAACTTTGTCGGGCTTTTTGCAGATTTCTTACAGTAAGAGCTTGTTTTTATCTATCTATCTATCTATCTATCTATATATATATATATATATATATATATATATATATATATATATGGTCTATATTATATTTTTGAAAGCCGACAATATCAAATCTGACAATGTCGGCACGAGAATATCGAATGCTCAAAATCTTGAGTGTGTAAATGAAAATCTCCATAAGGGGATGTTTCCGTTTACTGCAATGTAGTGCGGTCTGGAGTTGGGATATTTAAGTAGCGGGGAGGTGTGGGGCATTAGGGTAAAAATTTTAAGTTTTTATTTATTTTTTTTTTCATTTTCGAAGTTACAGAACTTTGCCAATATGGTGTTGACCATATTGTGTTCGATGTTCTGTAACTTCAATGTTGTAATATAGACCCTAAATATATATATATATATATATATATATATATATACCTATATAAAATATTTATATAGGTGTGTGTGTGTGTGTGTGTGTGTGTGTGTGTGTGTGTATATATATATATATATATATATATATATATATATATATATATATATATATATATATAGGTATCTATATACAAATATATGTATATAAGAGTACTACTGATATGTAATTCCCCCTTGTGTTAAATGACTGTTGTGCATGTTATGTTTGTAAAAACATTACAAATTCCTACAGCTGTGATTGTAGTGCACAGGGTCCTGGTGTTTGTAAAGGTAATTCAGATTCCCCCAGCTCAGGTGGTGCAGTGGTACATTGCTGTGATTGTAGTGCACAGCATCCTGGGACCGAGACTTGGCAGCACTGGTTATTTTGTTGCCGGGCAGAACAAAGGCTGATGGAGATATTGTAATTAAGGCACTGTTAAGCAGTTGTAAGCAAGTCTGCATGGTTTTGCATGAAGCTAAGTGATGCTAATATACGGTTAAGCCCTGTTAGCTTCACTTAGCACTGCTTACTCCCACTTACACCAGCGCTAAATTTCATTAAAGAAAAGAAAAAAAGTGTTATAGGAAAGTGGTGAAATGGGGACAAGCGGGGGGAAAATATTAAGAAAAGCAGTTAGGGATGTGCAGGATGGGAATAGGAAAGGAACATAGCTCTACATTTCTTCTGCCACAACAGCTGTGAATAATGTGTAGAATTTGGAATTTACATCCACACACACCACAGGGAAGGGTGCTGGCAACAGACATTTGCAGAATAATCTGTGGGTTGATTCATAAGTTTCACTGTACATGGGGGCAAAATGTAGAGCTATGTATTGGGCAATGTTTTTTTTTTGTGGGACAGATGCCCTTATTTTTTTAAGGTGAGAGTGCGATGTTGGGGATGGGCTGTAGGTATGTTTGGGGAGGTAGGTTGGGTAGGATAAGTTGCATTTGTAGACAGACCAGACAACAGACAGAGGTGGTATATGACATGAGGGGGTAAACACCTTTGACTGGGAGGGTGGTTGGGAAGCTGAAGCCCATGAGCCTCCAAATGGATACAGTGGGACTGAGGTCCCCACCCATGGGCAGTTGCCACTGCTCCATTATGGCCCCAAAGTTGACTTCACTGGGGGCTGGACAGGAAGGGTGGCCTGCCCCTTGAGGTGCACCAGTTGGCCCTCCATCTGGCACAGCTGCCCACCCAACTCTGCTCTGCTGGCACTGTGCACCAAACCCTGGAACTGCCTGCAGGGGACAGGCTTCTGTCTTCACCCGATCCCAGGGGGGATGGGCCCTGTCCCCTGAGGTGGTTCCACCCAAAGGTGGTGCAGGACAAATGGACGGGCAAGTCCTGAGTTGGGTCTCAGATGTGCTAGGGCCATGTGCCACAGCCAGATGAGGTGGGACAGGTGGATCAGCCATGATCTGCCTTCCCAAATGTGCTATGGTGTTGAGGTTTTACAGAAAATGTTGGTTAGTCATGCACAACACATTTCAAGATTAGTTATAAAAGCATACGTGGGTGTTGCAATTAACCCCATAAAACAGGTTTGAATCAGTTGCATAGCAAACAGAACACATACATAACTGGAACAACAGTATGCATTGAAACAGCATGCCAGTAACAATGAAGGCAACAGGCCACCAACAATAGTATTTGAACAAAGTATGTTAATATGCAATCAGTCAAACATATGAACAATAATAGAGCACAAGTCCCAACATTAGGTTTGGATAACAACATACCCGTAGTATATGAATAATAATTATTGATGCAGATGAGGGGTGGGAGGAGAGACAAAAAGTCCATTAACAACTGTTTATGCTTCTACTTTCCACAAACGTACTGCTCAATACTCTATGGGTCTGCACTCACTTTACATCTACCTATGGCCAATAGCTTCTGTAGCACAAGCATACCTATTAAACTGGCAGCCTGGAATGGTATTGGCAAACCTTGACAACTCTGGGTACATGACTAGAGGAGACTCGTACATGCCAGCATTATATATCTGGCACAGGAGGGCTAACCTGAACTGCTGTTATGTGAGTGTGCTACTGGCATACTTCAACTGATTTCCTATCTGTGTCCAGGGTTATTGGCAGCAGTGACCACTAGTCATGACAGCATGACATTTGAGAGACATATATTGGGAACAGTGCATGTTGTATGTACTTATCCTGCTGTCATTTGCAGGCATGTGCTGGGACATTTAAACAGTTGTACACAGTTTATTAGTATACCCTTCATACAGCTCCTACCAACATTTCCTTACCTGTAAAACCTGTGAAAAAGATCTGTTAACACTACCTGACTGTTTTTACATTTATAGCTGATTCCTAGTATGTAGATATGCACACATCTTAGTACCACACCCTGGATTCAAACCGTGTCTGGGGTGCAAAATTAACAACTAAGCTATTTCTCATTACACTGTGATACTGGGGAACTGCTGTTTCATGTTTTACTGTTTTTTGCCTAATAGTCTCTTGGTTAGACAGTCTGAACTTGTAATCATGTGATGCATGCATGACAGATAGTGTACTGTGCATTAATCCTTTTGATTACTTCAATCTGGAAAGCAAAGGTTAATACAAGGCAATGCTTAATGGAACACACTTTGATACCTTACACATTACTATTCAGGGTTCAGAGCTTAGTGCAGTATATATTTCACATTTCATTTATATCCTTTTTTTCAGTTCCACCATCTACAGTTTTTCTTAACAGCTGGTTCACAGAACAACCTTGGTTAATGTATGCTGTCTTAGCCATATTTGCTTTGAAGAACCTGTATGCATTCTATATGTCTACAACTACATACCAGAATAAACACAACAGTTTTTGGTAGGGATCTTTATTACACATTAATATTAGTCGGACAAACTTTTTTATTTATTCAGTTAACACAGTAACAGTATACCTACTAGCCTTAAACAATGTACTCCTTCTTAGCTATTTGTACAATATACTGCAAAATAGATTTGTACTCACCAGCCTGTCGGGTGCAGCCTCAGCAGTCTGTCAGCATGGGCTTCAACATTACTAGCCCTCTGCAGCTGTAGGGGAGAAAAACATTATGCATACCTATCACATTCTCAGGCTAGTATTTGCTACAAACTACTTGATAGTGATACTTACTCACTATTGAAACATTCCATGCTTCTTGGATCCACTGGGCCAAGAATGCCCCCTTCCTCCGATTTAGATCAGCAAAGTGATGCCATACCTGCCCACCAGTTCGGGGATGCCAGTAGCACTGGTGAGATCACATACAAGACAGTCCCAGGCCTTGATTTGTATTGTGAGCCCTGGTACTGGCCCTGCAGCAGTCTTTCATCATGGTTTTCTACAAGGAGTCCAGCCATGACCCTGGACTCCTGATTGCTCCAGCGCTGTGCCCAAAAGCATGATCATTCACCTACACCAGCCATAGAACCTGCACAGATGAACTGTAACAGATTATGGTTGTATTCCCACCTGCATCATTTAAATAAGGTGATATTCCCACCCTTTGCTGTCATTGGACCATTTTGAAAATGTTAAGCTCCACTAAGCAGTGCACAAATCTTAAAAGGCTGTATGTTGAGCACTGCTTAGCAGTGAGAAAATCCACTTACCTGAGCTACCTGCTGCTTAGCATTCATGTCTAAGCAATGTGTAAACCTGCTGAGCATAGCTGGGCATTACTATCCATTGCTCACTTTTCATTTTTAAATATTATAATAATTACTTCATTTAGTAAGTGTATATGATTTACTTTGCATGACATCCCTCTATACATTAGCAAGGGGTGTGACTATACTGTATGGGACACGTGTGTATACATGGGTGGTTTCACATGTTATATGCACTCACACTTACATTTTACACCAGTTACACTACCCTGGTTGACACAAATCAATTACTACATAATTTAAGATGAAAATAATAGTTTTAACACTGCTTTCCCATGTAAAAATAAAATTGCCTGTTTTGGTACTCAAACCATGAGCACCTCCATGTAAAGCCATGACTCTAACCTCTACATTATCTCAGTTTGGGGATTTTAGTTGCATATTTGTATTTATCTCCTATGGGATGTTTAAGCAATGCTGAGCAGAGAGCCATAATGCGCTTACCTTCTCAGCTACGCTTAAACATTCCTTAGTATGGAAAAAATTTATTATATTATTTCTGGCCTTTTACCGCTTCCTTGCTCTAGCAGGTTGACAGGTATGTGAGGCATACATCTGGGCATTCTGCAGAAACCTGTACAGTTGATGGCTATGGCTGTATGGCACTTTTACAATGCATGGGGTGTGTGACCGAACCTGTCACACACACCCTGCATTTCCTTACTGATCTACTAGCTATTTCAGTGTCCATGGACACTGACATAGTGATTGTATTAGCTGTTAGTGCCTGCGGACACTGACAGCACTTGCAAAGTGCCATACAGCACTTTCACAATGCTGGGGGTGTGTGACAGAACCTGTCACACACCCCCTGCATTTCCTTACTAATCTACTACATATTTCAGTGTCTGCGGACACTTCATGAATATGCAAGGCAAGCTGCTGTTAAAGCTAATGCTACACATACACAAACCACTCCATGCAGGAATAGCACTATTCCTGCAGGGAGTTTATTGAATTCAGGGGATGGTGTTTGCTAGAGGGTAGATTAGAATACCTTGATATATACACTATTGTGATGCTATCATTCTCACAGGGAAAATGGATAGAATGAGTTACAGAAGGAAACAGTATAATTTAATTTTTCAAGTCATCATATCCTACACTATGCAAATATGTTATCAATATTTTCACATTGGTATGCCATAACTAATCTCTGATGTTAATAATGCATCAACAGGATATTACTTGCATAATATGGCAATGGTTATTGCTCAGATCTGTTTTGAGCTAAAACAGAATGGCATTAAATATACTGATCCCAAGGATATTGCCAATATCCTGGCAGATCGATTCAGTGCCAACTTCACCCCCCCTTCACCCTATAAAGGGTCCAGCTCAATACCAAAAGATTGCCAAATTCCAGTAATCACGTCCACAAAGGTAAAAAATGCACTCTCCAAAACTAAGAATACAACATCTATGGGACCAGATGACATTCTGGGCTGTGTACTACATGAACTAAAAAATGAACTGGCACCTCACCTAAGTGTCATGTTTAACAATAGGCTCACCTCGGGCTTTGTGCCCGATGAGGGGCACACAGCTACAATTATCCCACTCCAAAAGGGGGATCCACTTTGGATCCCAGGAATCATTGTCCCATCAGTCTGACAAGCCTGATCTGCAAAGCCATGGAACACATTATCATGGAACTTATAAACAAAGACATTGGCAACCTTCAAACACTGGACCCCATCCAGTTTGGTTTTATAAAAGGCCGATCTTGTCTCCTCAACCTGATTGACTTCTTCAAATCAGTATCCAGAGCCGTGGATGAGGGCAAGGCGGTCCACACAGCCTATCTGGACCTCACCAAGGCCTTTGACACCATCCCCCACTCTGGAATCATAGATAAACTTACTAAGCTGGGCATGAATCCCTATGTCACTCAATGGGTTGCCAACTGGCTTACTGACAGAACCCACACTGTAAAAGTAACTGACTCAAAATTCAGCTCCAGACAAGTGACAAGCAGAGTACCTCAGGGTTCAGTCCTGGGACTGCTCTTGTTTGGCATTTACTTCTCTGAAATACAGGCCAGCACTAAGGGACTCTGGCTAACAATGTTCACAGATGACTGCAAACTGGGAGCCATTATTGAATCTCCAAATTATGTGGATATTCTACAAAAGGGCTTTATTGAAACAGATGCTTAGTGCCAGAGCCATGGGCTCAAGCTCAATGCCAAGAAATGTATAGTTATCCCCTTTGGGAAAAGCCATGTACCCATGAATTATCACATAAGTGACAGTACACTGAACACCAAAAGTGTGATAAGGGACTTAGGGACACAAGTGGACAGTGATCTCTCCTTCGATAACCACATCACCACAACAGTCAGGAAATCCTTCTATGTGGCACATCTCATCATTAAGGGCTTTTCATCTAGAAAAAAAGAGGTCATTGTCCCACCAAACTCATCCTTCATTGGACCCATTATAGAGTAGAACACCCCATTTGGTATGTACCTCACAAGACATCTGCAACAACTGGAAAGGCCACAGAAATATCTCACTAAAAGAATCACAATCCTAAAGCAGATGCCCTATGCTGACCATCTAAAAAAACTCCAACTATACTTTGTCACATATCACCTGCTCAGAGGCAATCTCTGCTTAACATACAAGGCCATGTTAAACCCAGAGCTGTTGGACATGCTACACTTAAAGAAATCCCAATCCCTCAGAGACACATGCTCCAGGGATCTAAACCTGGTCATCACACTGAACAAAACATGCTGGAGGGATAAGTTCCTGATCCAGAGACTCCCCAGACTCTGGAATAGACTGCCCATACATGTCAAGCTGAGCACCTCTTTGGCCCTCTTCAAAAAGAACCTTGACGATTGGATGGGAGATAAGAAATTCACCCCAGGGATCACGTCAATCGCCCTGTTAGACAGGGGAGCAGGGAAGTAATAGCCAGGGAATTGTTATGGCTAGGCCTGTATAGTCCCTAGGGGCCAATAGCCTAGTACCAACCTATGAACCTATGAACCTATAAAACTTTAAAAGCACATAGCAGGCTTTATTAGAAAACAAATATAAGATGCCATATTGCATAGTGTATTACAGTAAATCATAATAAAATGTACCTATACAGGAGATGGTGTAAAGAGTCTCATAATGCTGATTTTTTTAAAAATTGTACAAAGAACATTTTTAATATCACACAGCAGTGTTTCCTTGTCTATTTATATAAATGCAATGTGTCTCCTTTCCCCATTGCTGACAATTGTGGAGCAAGAAGTTTTATTGCAGTTGACAGCTGACCCCTCCCTCTGCTGCCATTTCTTAAACTCTGAGAACAACATGGCTTCAGAAAGTGGCATTTATGTTAATAGCCACATTATGCTTTAGTAATCACATCATTCATGCTTTAGACACTGGCAAATTTAATGAGATAGCTTTCATTCATTTTGTAAAAGACTTCCATGTGGTTCAACAACCTCACCTTCTAAAAGAAGCAATCTGTCCACTGTGCTTAATTCAATAACATAACCTGAGTGCAATGTCCTTCAGTGGTATGGCTGGCACCTTTTTACATCCCTCATAGCATGATAAAAATAGTAATTCCTTACTGCTCTATATTGAGCTAACTACTATGCATTATTTTTTAAAATGCCTTCAGCATTACCCTTCTTAGCATACCTCACTTCTTGTGCTGGTGATTTGGTAATATGGGCTTTTATGCATCAGCAGACAGCATCAATTTTTTTTCTTACTGGCCATCAAAAAGAAAACATTTCCTTTTGTTCCATGAAGCTTAACAATGACACCAAAAAGAAAGAGAAGTTGTGACCTCCGAAAATGCCAAATGCCTCTTTCATTTGTATAATCCTTGGATTACAACATCATATCTAACTGGCTCTTCACTCTCTGTCCAGCATTTAAATGTGTATTTTGGCTCACAAAACAGCTTACCTTCAGATCCTATTTGACACCAAGTACTAACCATAATGCACTGTTGGCAGTATGTCACAGATTTGCAGGGCTCCTAATCCATGAAGGTAAAAGCACCATTAGAAAAGGGGTAATTCTACCTGTCTCAGAGTATGGAATTTCATTGGTCACTTTCTGAGTCAGGCTTCAGATCACCGTAAGTAAGGTTTGTAGGTTTATATTATAATCTCTCCATTTAGATGTCATTTTTTATTGTTCTGGGGTTTCAAGAAATATAGAAAGCACAGTATGCAACATACATAGAACCAAGGTTTAATTTTAATTTCTTTGCCTTGGCTTTCAACACCATTTCCCATACTGGCATCATACAGGAGAAAAAATGCTTTAAGAATTGACTGATATGTGATAAGGCAGATAGCAAACTGGCTGAAACACAGAACTCACCCAGTGTGAGTTGCAGGTACTTCATTAGAAAGCATGAAGATAACCAGCAGTATTCCTCAGGTGTTGGCATTGGCACCTCTCCTTTTTGGCATTTACTTCATGGATCTCAGAGCAAATGGCAAAGACAGACTTCTAGCTAACAAATATTGTAGATGTCTGCAAACCTGGTATTTTTGTTAAGTAACCATGTGACTCTGAAAGTCATGAAAATGAAGTATCCATAGTAAATTTTTTGTGTATTAAAATGGGCTGAAACTAAAGGCTAAAAAGTGTAATATCTTCAATTTTGATAGGCAATCCATCCCCTCGTCATATTTTATAGACAGCACAGCTCTGCAAAATGAAAATGTAAACAGAAACCTTGGTACTTGGTTTGATAACTCCTTCCATTTTGATCATCATGGGGCAACAGTTTTCAGGAAATCATTTTATTTAATCTTGTTGACACAGCAGAAATATCATCAAGGTCTTAACAGATAATCATTTCATTATATTCAGCATTGATTGGGTCAGTTACTGAGTACAACACTCCCTTAGGATTGTATTTCACTATAAATACCAAACAATTAGAAACACACAATAGGTTCCTAACCAGAAAGATTACCAGCCTAAAGTCCCTAAGCCACCAGGATGAACTAGAAGCTCTATGTCTTTTTTCAGTCTCTTATTGTGTTTTGAAGGGAGAGATCTCTGTCTCATTTATCACACCATTAGAGATCTGATTGTTCTTCACCTCCTACTTCTCTACAAGTCAAATATCTCTACTGATATTAGAACCAGTTCATTAAATCTTTATCAACACATAAAACAAGGTGGAGGGATAGGTTTACATCCCAATGTCTCCCAACAATCTGGAATAAACCTCTTTTGCATCTTAAGTGGTGAATCATACTATCTTCCTTTAAATATACAATAGACAGCAGAACTGAAATCCACAATTTTTCAGGATTGACTGATGAGGCCATTCTGGGGAAAGGAATTGTGAGCCGAGAGAGGGTTCTGGGAAGGTGTGAGTAGTTAGAAGACTCAATGGCTTTGGAATATCTATGAACTTATGAATGTATAAATCAAATAACATGTAGGTCAGTACAATTCTTTGTAAAACTAGCACATTCATATATGAATAATTCTGGATGCATGCCTTTCCAGGTGCATTAATGTAATCATTTTTATAGATAGTTTGTTAACAAAAAATAACATATAAACCAAAAGTCAAACAGAAAGCAACCGGTTTCTAACACTGGCCCTTTATTACTCACTATTTAATATACAAACTGCATCAAATAAAGAATAACCTATCCTTTACTGAATAGACAATAAACAATCATTTGTTGGCGAATGGAAGTTTACCCCTTGAGCATCCCAGGTGAGTCAGATTAACTTGAATGCTTCTCAAGCCTTTATAAAAGTTACAGTTTTATCCCTATTCATCTCTTGTGGTGGATATCTTCCCCATGATGCTTTCATTGTTATATGACTTTCCCTTTTATTGAGCTCATTTGTTATGTGTATCACATCCTGCACTGTTGGAAGTGACCTTGGTTTCCATCTTTGTGTTATAGGGCAGGATTCACGATGGCTTGCACGGAGTCTAAGAGTCGTGAAAGACTCCATGCAGCCATCGCGATCCAGGAACAGCCCGAAATCCCATGTAACAGACCAGCTAAAATGACTCTTACACAGGCAGGGCGTGGATATGCTAATCACTTCACTTGCAGCCGAAAGGCATGCAGATGAGGTAGATTAGCGATCCATGAAGGTAAAACCTGCAAGAGTCGTGTTAGGTGCAGAAATGTACTCAGTTGACAACTGAGTACGTTACTGCAAATAACACAATGGAGCCATGACAGCTCCAAATAAAGCGTGCATATGTTGCAGTCAGCATGCCAATGGCCAAATATGTGGCCATTGGCACGGTAATCTGATGCAAACATGAAATAAAATACTTTTTTTTTTTTTTTTTAGCGATCGACGATGTTTAAATGCAGCACAGCTCCGCGCAAATGGGCTGTGCTATATAAAAGATAAAAATAAAGGTTTGAAACCCACAAATGTGGGTTTTATGTAATGCATGGATTTGGAATGCAGGGACTAGCAGACCAAAAACAACATGGCCACCGTCTAGTGGTTGCTAAGGGGGGAAGCTGACTGTAAGACATGTAACTAAGCATTAGTAGGCAATCCTATGTAAATGAGTGGTAGGATAGTGAATCACACTGTCACATAGCAAATGAGCACATTCCGTGTAGTGTAAGAGTTAGATAAGGGGGAGTAACAGAGTAGGAGATAGGTGACATCACAGGGGGGAATGTCAGGAAGAAATCAAGCTCATTGGAGCAAAGTGGTATGTGAAAGATGTCAATCACACAGCCTAAAAAGAGGAGTGTCAACAGATAAGCATGGGAAAGTCAAGAAATGGAAGGTGTATACTGTGGCCAACACCAATGTTTCTTGCTGTACATGCATGCGCGCGTGTGCGTGCTGGGAGCCATGAGTAAGACAGAGTGCGCGCGTGTAAGGCAGAGTAAGCATGTAGGAGCCTGTTTAAAGATCTGTAAACCTGTTTGTGCTGGTGTGCATGCGTATTAACCCGAATAAGCAGATTCTAGTCCGTGTAAGCATGTGTGTGCGCATGGTAGCCACTGTGAGCATGTTTTCGCTGGTATGCACACTGCTCCCCCCTGAGGAAAGAGAGAGGAAAAAGGAAGCAGAAGAAATAGTAGGAAACTAGCAGGGAATACTGGTAGAACTAGCAGGTGAAAACAATTAGAAGCAGGCAATTACACAGGCAGAATACTAGCCCAGCCCAGCACTTAAAACACTGCAAACAGCATTGCAGCATCTTTCCCTCAAGAGACACTGCAAGACAGGAGTAAGCTAGTAGAAGTGAAAACTGAAAAAGCTGCACTCAGACCAAACATGCTAGGGGATGCCATAGCTGTTATAAGGAGACATAGGAGACTTGCTGAGGGTGGTGACAATGCAAATGCTGCCAGACAACCCACAGTGAGGAGACGGAGAAGAGTGTACAGGCCCAGGGTCACCTACCAGGGGTTACATGAGCTGGAGATAGTGGAGTGCTATAGAGTGGACAGAGACCTCCTGCAGCAAATTGTTGAGCTGTGCAGGCCACCCCTCACACACAGAACCAACAGAGGGGAACCCATCCCAGTGGAAACCAAGGTATGTGTTGGCCTAAGAATACTAGCAACAGGTACCTTCCAGAGACCAACTGGTGATATGATGGGGATATCACAGGCATCAGCCTCCAGGGTACTGCACCAGTTCCTGGATGCCATGTCAGCACATGTCGGTGAGCATGTATATTTCCCCAATGACCGTGAGGTATTGGCCAGCAATATGCGTCTCTTCCAGCAAATAGCGGAATACCCTGAGGTAGTGGGTGCAATAGACTGCACGCACATACGCATCAAAGCACCAGCCAGTGAGTGAGGTAGGGCCTACATTAACCGCAAGGGCTTCCCCTCCATCAACTGCCGGGTCATGTGTGATGCCCAGGGCATAATAATGAATGTGTGTGCTGGCTGCCCTGGGAGCTACCATGATTCCCATATCTGGCATTTGATGCAGCTGTACCAGAAATTTGCCAGTGGGGACATCCCACATGGTCACCTAGTGGGGGATGCAGGATATGCACTGGAGCCGTGGCTGATGACACCCATCAGAAACGCATACACACCTGAACAGGAACACCATAATGAGGCACACGCACAAACATGTAATGTAATAGAGCATGTGTTTGGGCTGCTCAAGTCACGGTTCTGGTGCCTGGACACATCTGGTGGAGCCTTGCAGTACTCACCAACTACATGTACCCAAATTGTCATGGTATGTACTATGCTACATAATATAATTCTGTGAAAACAGCTGCAGCAGGACCAGCATAGGGCCGGGACAAACAGCCCCCCACCATTGCCAAGGCCATCATAGGCAGAGTATGACTCAGAGGAGGAAACACTTGAGCCTGCCCCCGTAGGCAGAAGGAGGCATGCCCGGTATGCCCTGGCCTTGGCAAAGAGGCAACGCATAGCACATACAGTGGCTCAGTAGGAACCCTGGGAATGATACCCCTCTCTGACTCACTCATGTAGTAACAGGGATGCCTAACATGACACAACCTGCTCTCAAACATGTACAGGGAGTGTAGTAGGTGCATCCGACAGAGGCAGCCCTGCAGCACCACCTGAGGCATGATTGCCATGTGTTAAGCAATGTAACACCATCTAGTATATGCAAACATGAAGACCCTGCCTAACATCTCACCCTCACCAAGCATGATGCCACACTATGAAGACAGCAAGATCAAGTACAATAATTGGCTGAGGTATTGTTGTTAGCAAGGGTGAACACATGGCTGACAGCCTGGGCTGACATGCTGAGCAAGACATGATGCCCCACCCGCTAGGGATGGCACGCACCCAGCACACCTGGCTGTGTGGATACTGGCAAAGGCTGTTGTCACCCCCACTGTGCCTTGAATAGGTAAGGCTGGAAACACAAACCCACCACCATAGGTAGCACAAGGGATAACAACCTGGACATAATGCTACCCAGTGCCAGAAGTCTAACCTGCAAGGTGCATGCAGACCAAACCCACCACAGCATGGAGAATGGTAATATGTGTTCTGTAACAGAAACCTGGGTCAAGGCCCAGAAGAGCACCCTAATACTACCAAGTTATGCCTCATACCATGCTCTACAGCTCCAAAACATGGAACACATGACAATAGGAGTGTGGCTATCAGTAATTATCAAGGATAAGCACACCTCCAGGTTGGTACCACAGCAAGAAGCAGCATGTGCTATCCATGGGCAAGTAACGCTGGCTCAAACTGTGTCCCTGTTTGAAGCCTGCTACAGACCACACTCACAAACCAAGGTACCCCAGCCAGCCTTCCTGAAGACACTGCAGAGTATGAATGTCTCAACAAATACCAAACAAGGCACACACAAAGTATGAAATAGGTGGCAATCCATTATGTATGGAAGAAGTAATCAGGGACCTAGGGACACAAGTGGATGGTAACCTGTCATGTGACACTCACATTGCCAAGGTGGCCAGGAAGACCTGCTATATTGCCCACCTTAATATGAAAGGATGCACATGTAGAGCAAGAGAGGTCACTGTGCCCCCATACTCTTCCTTTATCAGGCCCATACGTGACAACAATGCCCCAGTTCGGATGTACCTTACCTTACACCTGCAGCAGTTAGAAATACCCCAAATGTACCTCACCAACAGGATAAAGGGTCCAAACATTGGACATCTGCAGCCTGGCTGAAGAAACCACAAGCCAATTCAGAAGCATACTGCCCAGTCAGAGGTGATGTATCCCTGATATACAAGGCCATGTCCAATCCAGAATGAATGGACATGCTCCACTGCAGAAACCCCAAATCCAGCAGAGACACCACAGTGAGATATCTGAACCTCCACACATAGATAAATAGGATGTGCTGGAGGGACAGATCCATAACCCAGAGGCTCCTTACACTCTGGAACAGAATCCCAGTCCATGATAGGCTGAGCTCCACACTCAAACTCAACAAGAGAAATCTGGTGAAGTGCATGGGAGATAGTAGGTGTACACTGTGGGCCATCCCTGTGTCACATCTATTAAAGTAAACCCTACATGGGCATAATATGCACATTGCAAGGGGTGTCGAAAGTGTTGAAACTCACACACAGTCTGTCCGTGCTCAAACAAGGCCAGGGCAGATAGCCTAGTATGAACCTATGAACCTATGATGATACAAATTGTGCAGGACACAAAGGATTATCACACAGCTGTCCTACCTGATGGTAGGAACCATGGTGATAATCCA
Source organism: Protopterus annectens (assembly GCF_019279795.1). NCBI lineage: Eukaryota > Metazoa > Chordata > Ceratodontiformes > Protopteridae > Protopterus > Protopterus annectens. The sequence continues at coordinate 1,973,733,002 of NC_056731.1, forward strand.
CAGATATGCTCTGCAGCACTCTAATATCACAAACAATACACCAAACCCACACACATTGCCAACATCCTACCTAACAGATTCCTTGCAAACTCCCCACCAGCACCTAACTGCCAAATATCTATCCCAGCAGAGTGCTGGCCCCCTGACATTGCAGATGCTGAGGTAACAGCCAGCATCCACAAAGCACAGCACACAGCATCAATGGTACCAGATGGTGTCCTGGGTTGTGTCCAGCAAGTACTGTAAGAAGAATGGAACAGCAAATAGCAGTACTGCGCACTATTCGTCCTACCACAGGATATGTATCCAAAGAGCAGTGTACAGCAACAGTGGTCCCTCACCACAAAGGTGGTGCCTGAATGGATACTGCAAACTATCACCCCTCAACCCTGACTATCTAGGTTGGCAAAGTAATGGAGAGGATGATCATGGATCCCAGGAATAATGAGATTGGGTACCTACAGACATTGGACCCTACCCAGTGTGGCTGTCATAGGGCATATCCTGCCCCTTACACATGTCTGACTCATGTGAAACACGCACCAAAGCCATTGATATGGGGAATGTGGATCACACAGCCTATCTGGACCTTGCTAAACCCTTCCATACAATACCCTAGTTGGCAGTACAGATAAGCTCACCAGCCTAACTATAAACCCCTATGCAAGTAGATGGGTTGCAAACCAGCTCAAGGACAGAACTGACCTGGTCAGACATGCTGCAGCCATGTCAGACTGCAAACCAGGTACAACTGGCATCCCACATGGGACCTCTCTTGTATGCTATATATGTCACATAGGTACAGGCCAACATGGAAGGACTCTGTCTGAACAGGTTCACAGAGGACTACAAACTGCCCACCATATCGGACCCTCCAGCTGACACAAGCAACCTACAAAAGGCACACATAGAAACAGACAAGTGGTGCCACAGCCATGTCAACAAGCTAAATGCAGAATAGTGTATAGTCAACCCCTGTGGAAACACAGTACATGGCCAGAAATTACCACATAGGTGTTAACCCAGTAAGTACATCAGGAGCAATAAGAGACCTGGGGACACAAGGTGATAGATATCCTGCATGTGACAACCATGTGTCTGTAGTGGTTACAGAAACATACCATATACCCACCTAATCATGAAGGTAAGCACAGCTCGGTTAGGGTAGGTCAATGTGCCTCTCCAGTCATCCATCAGCAGCCTCACAATTGTGTACAATGGCCCTTCAGGGATGTACCTTAGCAGACACCTGCATCAACTGGAAAGACCCCATAAATACCCCACCCGGAGGATCGCAGAGCTGTAAGAGATGCCATGTGTCACCTGATTAAATAAACTGCAGCTCCACACAGTGCCATACCGCCTAGCTGGAGGTGAACTGTGCCTGATGTATAGAGCCATGACCAAGCTGGTATCAATGGACATTTGGCACCATGTAAACTCTGAATGCTGGTGACCTATGCAGCTTACAGGCCTGAACCCCAGCACAGACATAAACAGGACATGCTGTACCGATTGGTCCATAACCCAGAAGCTCACTCCACTCACGACTAAACTCGCACTACAGGTTATCCAGGGAGTCCCTCATTGACTGTCATCCAGAGGAATCATGATGACTGGATGGGAGATGGTAGGTGTACCCTGGATATCACCTGTATGCCACGGGTAGACAGAGGCACAGCACACTAACCATGACATATGGCATGGCAAACACCAGTAAATGTGTGTTGAAGGACAAACACTCTCTGACTAGCATTACAAATGGACTAGGGCACATGGCCATTGTTTGTCACTGTCCACACAAGTTGTTGAATACATTAACAATGTCGGATAATCATGTGCTATGCTGTCCATATCTGAACAAATTGCAACATGGTCATATCTGCACAACTGGCCCTCAACCAGTCTGGTGTGATCACTATAAATATTACAAGCAGTGATAGGACTGAAACCGATTATACTGTCCACCACAGTGAAAGTACTGCACCAGTACACTATACGACAATACAACTGTTTGGTCAGTAGGAAAGGATGTTGACAACTGTATGCAAACTATCCCATGGCGACTCTGCAGGCATAGCATAATGCCTGTTAGGTTCAGACACAAAGCAGTTAGGCAGTAAGAACACAACCTGATGTCCAACACTCAACTGTACATGTGAAATATAGATGGCGTCCACACACAAACACAAATGTGGTGGTCCACAGATCCCAACATAAGGAAAGGTCACACTGGGCATGCTTGCACACTTAGATAAATCAGACGTGTCAGTCAAGAAGCCATACAAACTGCGAACTGGGCATGCTCACACACTTAGGCCATGTCTCAGTTCAGCAGTTGCACACACATATCTGGCATTTGTATGTGTTAACACAGGAACCTCCCACAATACAGACATCTGCCCAGTGCACACAGTGAAGTTACAACAGAGACATAAGTAAAGTACTGGATCCCACTCATATGCAAACATCTTCCACAGTACACAAGTTGTTTATAGAGGTAGTGAAGGCTATGGCAATAAAGACCCACAAACAGTATATGAGCAACAGATACTTGCATCTGACAGGTAAACATATGGCCGTAGAGTGCAATACTAGACTGTTGTCCCTAGGGAATACAGAAGGCTATCCACAGTGTATTTGGCATCTGCCTCCACAGTACAGTAGGCCACTGTGCCTGTGCAAAGTTAATGCATAGATATGCTCTCCCCTGTACTGATGGATAGTAACAGATGTACATACCTCTTCATACATAATGATGTCAGCACACTATACATATGTCAGGAGCAGAAATTATTCCCAGTAATGTGAATAGCGCGCTCTGCTACTGCATCTCTCGCAAGTGTCATAGCATAGTTAGGTAGGGGTTTGAATCCTGCAAGTGCTCCGTGTGTGTGAATGTGTGGGGGAGTAGTGTGTGTGCAATTCTATATGTAAACAAAATGTCCCTTTTGGCAACTATTACTACACAACACATGCTGCATATTCCACTGTCTAAACACTGATGATGTCAGTACCCTATAAGTACAGCAGGAGAAAGCAGTCCTCCAAGTAATGTAAATAGCGCGCTCTGCTACTGCGTCTTTCATAGGTGTCATAACATAGTTAGGTAGGGGTTTGAATCCTGCAAGTGCTCAGTGTATGTGTGTGGGGGAGTAGTGTGTGCAATTCCATGTGTAAGAGGAATGTCCCTTTTGGCAACTATTATTACACAACACATGCTACATATTCCACTGTCTAAACACTGATGATGTCAGCACCCTATAAGTACAGCAGGAGAAAGCAATCCTCCCAGTAATGCAAATAGTGCGCTCTGCTACTACGTCTCTCACAAGTGTCCTAACATAGTTAGATAGGAGTTTGAATCCTGCAAGTGCTCAGTGTGTGTGTGACTGTGTGGGAGGAGTAGTGTGTGTGCAATTCTATGTGTAAGAAGAATGTCCCTTTTGGCAACTATTACAACACAACACATGCTGCATATTCCACTGTCTAAACACTGATAATGTCAGCACCCTATAAGTACAGCAGGAGAAAGCAATCCTCCCAGTAATGCAAATAGCACATTCTTCTACTGCATTTCTCACAAGTGATCTAACATAATTAGGTAGGGGTTTGTATCCTACAAGCGCCATGTGTATTTTTGTCACACAGTTTGTCCATGTGTGTGGGGTGTTGTTCCCAATATTGCACGACATACATTATCAGTAATGTCAATCCACACATGATGTATGTGTGTGCCACCTACACATATGTACCTGTGAACTGTAATAGTTCCCATGTCCGAAGCCTGCCTCATGTGAATACATGGAATATGCATCAGACAACTGTATGACTGTGGTGTTCTGTGCAGGGACTGCATGTGATATGTGACTATACAGTGTGGGTTGTAGATGGTGTCATCCCACCAGCGAGGGATACATGACTGGTCTGGAGCATATAGTCCACATGTTGGTGATGAACAGGTGCAGCATGTTGTCACCTCTTGTGGGAGTGGTAACAAGTTGTTCCATAGCAATGCAGGGAATGAATGCTAAGAACCCTTCAGATAGGGTCTTGGAGCTAGAGTAATGCTCACACTCTATGTTTGGGTAGTCACAGTCCACCCATATAATGGTGTTTGTAGAGACCATCATATTCCCAGTGTTGTCAGGAAGGCTAAGTGGGTTTCCTGGGTATGGGAGGGTGGTGTGTGCCAGGCTATGAACCTGAAGGCAGTCTAACCCACTGTTAGTTGCACATGGATAGGCTCTGATGCTTTGTGCTGTGCCACCAACCTGGGGGGGTGTGTATCCGAGGTGCCTTTGGATACATCCCCCCTGTTCTGGTTTGGTGCATGTGTAGGGGATGACAAGCATGGTATGAGGAATGACCTGGCAGTGATGGTGTGCACCTGGGAGCCTTGTACCAGGAGTCTGTTACTGCACGGATATTGCTGTACCCCATGCTAAGGACAGTTTCCACTGCATGCATCTTGAGGTTTACACTACTGCTGTTGAGTAGCATTTCTATTAGTGTCCTATCCCGTGTGATACCTGTGTAAGTGGCTATGTAATGTCAGCCTTGCATACAAAGGCACTATGTGTGTAGCAACAGCCTCTGCCAATATACAACGGCCCATGGGTGACAGGTGCAAGCTGTCCCAAGCAAAGCAATGTGGCTTGTCCAGCATGTAATCCCACACTGACAGGCATTGGATCCCCTTTGAATGTCACCAAAACATACGTTAATTGCAGAAACTGATCATCCTGTCTACATATTGTGGCAGCATTCTTGGTGAGGGTAAGATACTACTCAAGGTCAGAGTCATACCAGCCTGTGCTACAAGCTCAGAGAGCCCCTCTATGTCCCCTAACATGTAGTCCAGGGAGGTGCATCAGAGGTCATACACACTGGCACAGACAAAGACTGAGTCATACTTCTACATGCCTTGGAGTGACCGGTATGCTTGTGTTATGTGGTGGATCATAGTGCCCGACGGGCAGCTCAGCGTGACCTTCATGTTGTTCAGCCTAGTGAGCAGGACCTCAGTGTACCTGATGATAGAGGTACCTCATACAACTGTAGCAGGTGTGTTGTCAAGCCATATGGCCTGTGACTGTTTGGCACACAGGCTTTGTGAGCTATGTGTTGCACATGCTCTGCTCTGGCTTAACATTTGCTTGTGTGTCTGCTTTGCAGGTGTCAGCTGCTCAGGCAGGATGCTATTCTGAGAGTCCAATAATGTACCTGTGTGTTTCTGTGTTTGGATTGTGGTCGTGGCAGGTCTATGGGAGACTGGTACTGTATTCACTGTAGTATCCCAATCCACTTGACAGGGAATGCCAGTGCTGAGTTAAGAGAGCTTAGCCCCCAGTTTGGCTATGTGGTTGCATCTCTCACATGTGTTGTAAGTGCATGGGAAGGGGAGAGGGTTGTCTGTGTTCATGAGGCAGCTGTAACATTGCCGCATGACTCACAGATTCACCAACTGGACCTGAGAGTAGATTGACAGGTGACCTTTGCACATGCTACCATAGCGTTGTGAATCCCATACCAAGTAACGACACATAGGGCCAATGGGGAACAAGGTACTCAAGGTGACTATGTGAGAGTGTAGTGCCCCTGATTTGTTAGTGCTGGCATATATGAATGCTGTCTTGAGCAAATGCGAGGTAAGTCATATGCAATGTGTTACAAGCAAGCTACATGCAAACAGGACAAACAGTGATGTTCTGTCAAGTGAGACATGGACATCAGTACAGTAAGCAATACAGATGTCACTAGGGATCCACAGAGGCACTGTAAATCTGCACTGCAGGTGGAATCAGTGTTCCAGGAATATAACAAGCAAACATGCATACAAACAAAGCTACAGTCAGCAGGGCTGTATGTAGACTATGCTACAACAAACAAGGTGTACGACTTCCAGTAGGTAACAGTGCATATATGCAGGCACTATAAGCCTGTACCCAGACATTCACAGGTCAGACGGGCTGGGTCCAGCCACACCCCCCACAAGTGTATAGACCACGTACCTTTGTAATGTCGAATAACTGGCCTGATACCCAAGTGCTCATACCTGTACTAATACACATGTCAAATAACAGACACTGAGCCCTCACTAAGCAGTTCCAGACTTAGTATGATGTATGCTACCTGTCCTGGCACCACAGTATCCTTGACATGTATGGACACTCTCCCTCCTGTCATAGTTAGTTCTGTGTTTTGGTGCTGTCATGCATGGTATGAGGTGGGACCTTGTAGTGCTAGTGTGCTCTTGTGAGCCTTGAACCTGTTGTGTAGTACTGCACAGATATCAACATCCTCAAACATCCTCATTGCAGAGACGAGTGTGGACAGCATGCAACTCGCAGTTGACATGACCATCACTGAGTATCAATATGTACATTGTTGTATCCCCTGTGCTACCTATGTAGGTGGCTATCCCTTGACAGCCTCACCAACAGTATGCAAAGATGTGCAGACAGTACACTGTGGTAATTACTATGGGTGTACAAAACAATACAATGACATTCATACTGTAACTGCATCAGGCATGCTGGTATATACCCACAATGATATCATTACACTGTACTGTTGTCAACATCATACTATTACAACACTTCTATGTAGTCACCCTGTGCATCAGCACCATGTTAACCTGTCCCTGCACCAATTTTACAGATTGCAGGAGGTGGCACAGTTTCATCATATGCACAGGGTGTGTACCTGGTATGCCTGAGTCTGCCACTGATACAACCAATTGACATGTCTGTGTGTGTGTGTGTGTTGGTGAGGGACAGCAGTACAAGATGGGGCAATGTTGATGCAGTGTGTGCGTGTATGCAGTAGCCCTAGGTGGTATCACTTTGCATGTGTGTATGCATGCACACAGTCCCACCTCATGGCTGCCATATACAGGTGTTTGTGGACAGCCACAGACTGTACCTGCCAGGTCATACAGATCACTGTCTGTGGCCACGGACACGGTACCTGTGCCTGGCAGGGGTGCTATGGACCATATCAGGTACTAAGCCAGACTGGGTACTGTTATCAGAAGCAGGTGGTTGGTGACTGGAGACAGGTCCCTGTTGGGACTGTCCAACGCCACGTGCATGTGGTCTCCTGGGGTGGCCTGATGACAGCACAGACCCAGCATTGCTGGGGCTGCTGCTGGCACTATGTGAGCGGCCGCAGGCCTGTTGTCATCCGTGACAGCTGCCAGCTGCTGCTGTTGCTGGCATACGGCCACGTCAACGCCTCAACCGTCCACCATTGCCCTGGCTCATGGACATGTAGTTGTGGAACAGATCTTATGTGTCCCCCCAACGTCTGTCAATGACCTCGGTGAAGTTATGGATGACAGCCACAACATCACGCATACTGTCACTCATAGCTGTGTGACATGCTCTCAGCTCCCTCAGACCCTGTCTGGTGTACCATTCCATACGTGACTGTGCCTGCATTACAGCCCGAAACATAGCTGAGGTTGAAAGACCTCTGTGGGCATGTCTGACAGGGGTGGTATGCCCATGGATGCTCCCACGAGAACCCCTGGATGTCTGCCTGTGTGGTACCATGTCAGGACCCTGGCCATGGCTGCTGTGTGGAGATGCATGTGCCACCGATACCACATTACCCTGGTCAATGCCCACTGTATCCTGTCCATCACCTAGGGACATTGGTGACAAAGGATGTATTGGCAGGATGACTGTGCGCATTGATGGTGTCGACAGCTGTGTAGTGTCAATTGGCTGACCAATGACGGACCCTGGCACACCTACCTGTGCCATTACACAGGTATCATCATTATCACTATCCACAGCAGCTGATTCAGGTTCCCTGCTGCACAACACCAGAGCAGCACCAGAACCTGTGGGAGTAAGACAGGAAACACAGTTTACAATGTGTACACAATGTCACCACTGATACACACATGCGCACATGCACACATGGGCACATGCACACATGGGCACATGCACACATGGGCACATGCACACATGCACACATGCACACATGGGCACATGCACACATGCACACATGCGCACATGGGCACATGCACACATGCACACATGGGCACATGCACACATGCGCACATGCACACATGCACACATGCGCACATGGGCACATGGGCACATGCACACATGCACACATGCACACACTACAGTATATGAGATATCAACACACAGACACAAACACACCTGCAATCAAACACATAGCACTACTGCTTCAGCCTATTATTACTGTTAGTATCAAGAGTATTGAAGGTAATGGTATTATACACTCACCAGCATGGATAGGCTGCCTTGCTGTTACACCAGAGGGACCTGCAGAAAAGAGACATTTATTGTCAGTGGGGACAACTGTGCCATTGATACTGTGGGCATGATACAGTTCAGTAGTGCGACAGTTAGCTTCCACAGGTGTACTGCTGATATTGAGAATATCACTCTTGCACAATAATTACCAAGATTGCAGCTACAAAATGAGGACACACCTCAAACATGCATAACCTAACAGTGTACAGAACGGTCAACTATACACATGGCATGTTACCTGCATGCTCCGTGTCCTGCTGCTGTGTGGTTCCAGCCTCCATCATTACACATGTATGCTGCTGCTGTTGCTGTTGGGCTGAATCCACAACACTTAGGAGTAGTCCCATCAGTCTGGTGAGGGGGGATGTCTAGACACCCCACCACCTGTGGCAAGCTGCTGCCTGTGGATATCCGACGCACGCTGATGGACATTTCTAATTAAATCACTGCAGTGATGGCGTACCTGCTCATATGTCCGGTTATGTGTGCCTATGTCATTTACCCGACGGACCAGGTCTTGCCACAGTGCAGCCCTCTCCTGCTGGCTCTGGCTGGTGCGGGAAAAGAGTACTGTGAAATCCCGCACCAGGCTCTGGTGTATCTCTTCCTCCTCTGCAGCGGAGTAGACAGGGTTCTGCTGGTGAACCATAGCCCTGAAAAGGAGAAGGAAAATATGTCAGCAATATCTGTCAGCAAACTATGGCACACATAATACACATAATACTCAACTGCAGTGATATAACTTAACCACCATATATAGCATCTGTCTGTCTATTGGGGGATACACATGTAAATGACCAGATATCAGTGCTTATCCGACAACTGTGCAACAGTACCTGGCACACTCCATACGACAGACTAGTATACTGCAGCAGTCAACACACTGGTTCAGGTACAATGCACAACCTCACACTGGGGGTTTGTATCAAGGTACTGTATGGGGAACATTCTCAGCCTATGCACTGCACACAATGCACGTTACATATTTCACTGGTAATGCACACTACTCTTACTTGCCATAACCCTACCTACACCACAGTGACATACAGGGTAACACAGCACAACATATGGCAATGTAGTATGTGTTGATCACAATACCTCACACATCTGTCTCTGGCCTCACACCAAGGACACACACTAGCATGACAGACAGACAGTCATGGTGAGCAATCACACCAGTACACAACATGCACCCAGTCACTGGCACACTCATTCCACATCACATATTTCATTTGCAATGTGTTCATGGGTGTGCATTGTGTCTTAGGTAGGTAGTGTGCTTTTGGCCCTGGGCCTACAGCAGCATACTGTTATGCTACCCTGCCCCTTGTGACACATGTGTTATGATCATACCTGCTCCTTACAAACAGTTACACAGGGTGACTCATATGGCATATTACCTATCTGCATAACATTCAGCAGGGGTATGTCTGACATCTACTCATGGGGAGCCTTGTTTCTTAATTCTGTGTGGTTTACTACAGGGTATGTCGTATCTGTGGGTAGGGTCCTGTACCACCACCATGTGCTCTATACTGCAGTGACAAGGCCGACAGACATAGGTAATTTGTGTTGTGGATGTTGGAGGTGTTACCATGGTTGTTAGACAACTGTCATGGGTGTGACTGAACTATGTATATCCAGCAGTGGTAACCTCTATGTAGGTAGTCTGTGTGCGCTCTGTGGTCTTGTCAGTCACTCTGCATGGGTATTGTGTTTGAGTGCATTGACACAGTTACTTGCATATGTCTGTGTCCTTCTCCATATCTGTAGCTATCATGGGAGGTACATACCGTGTAGGACATTGTGGGGTGTGGAGGGGTACAGTAACCTACATGTCCATAGCTGACACACCATGTCCGCTGACACATTCCATGTACAGGTATTACAGGATTAGTGTGTCACTGTGTATATCAATGGGGAGCCTATTGTACACTTGTTGCCCTTGTTCCCCCCTGACACATGCAGTGGTGGGTAGGCATGCACATATGTGGTGGTTACTGGTGTCAGTGTTTTTGAATGGGGTATGGTACTCCAGTATCCACACTGGCGTTCACTCCATGCCTTTGACACCAGGCACCTGATGCAAGACATCTGCATGCATGTGCCTCACACAGTATATATATATATATATATATATATATATATATATATATATATATATATATATATATATATATATATATATATATATATATATATATATATATTTATATTTATATATATATATACATATATATATATATATATATATATATATATATATATATGTTTGTATATATGTATATAATATGTATATATAGATGTAGATATATACATATAGATGTGGGGAGAGAGGGGGAGAGAGTGAGAGAGACAGTGGGAGAGTGAGAGGTGAGAGGGGTGGGACAGAGAGAGAGAGATAGTCATATACAGACATATCTGTTGTCAGTCAGATCTATCTGTATATGTATATGTATCTACATATATCTATATATGTATGTGTGTATTAAATATATTTTTACATACATATTCTACCAATCTCTATGTCTGTGCAGTAAGTGAAACCTGGTTCAAGGCTCCTGAGAGCACACCAGCAGTACCAGGCTATACCTCGTATCATGCTTTTTGGCCATAGGACTTGGGACAAAACAAAATGGGAGGGGGAGTGTCCGTATTCATGAAGGGCACCCACACCTCCAGGTTATTGGCAACACATGAAGCATCAGAGACCATCCAGGTGCAAATAACCGTAGGCAAACCTGCTATACAACTGGTAGCATGTTACAGACCACACTCCCAATCTCAGGAACCACAGTCAGCCTTCCTTAAGACATTGGAGGATATGAATGTCGCACCACACACCATCATATTGTGAGACTTCAACTACCCTAACATTCACTGGGTGCATTATTCTAGCCCAAACACCCTAGCCCAACGGTTCCCGGAATTCACTAAGTCAAATGCAATGGAACAGCTAGTCACCTCTCCCACAAGGGGAGATAATATACTAGACCTAATCATCACAAACATGGGGACAATGTGCTACACACTGGAAGTATACCACTCACTAGTCACATCTGACTACAGACTAATTACCCTGGATATACAAATCCCACCTCCCCCACAACACAAAAGACTACAGTGGGAAACCTCTCACATGCTGACTTTACACTTCTTAAAACTGAGTTGATATCCTTTAAGCCCACTGGGCCAGTGGAAACCACATCCCACAATGCAGACTCCTTCACATATGCTTTCTACGGACATCTCCAAGAATACATGGATCATGCAATCCCAAATAAAACCAAGACCCTCTCCACCAAGGGCAGGTGTCCTGTCTGGTGGACCCCAGCTATGAACAAATTGTATAACAACTGAAGGTAGCTACTGCACGGCAGAGCAGAATTCCATAAAGATAAGGCATCTCTGATCAGCACTAGTAGAAAGATACGTTCTGTCATACAAACATGCAAGGCCAACAATGAGAGGGAAATCGCTATGAACACTACAGATAACCACAAGGCCTTCTTCTACTATGTTAGACACCTGGGTGGAAACCCTCAGATATGTTCAAAGTTAGTTCACAGTGACAAAAGTTACACTGAACACACAGATATTGCCAACATTCTGGCAGACAGGTTCAGTGCAGATTTCTCCCCTCCCTCACCCCCACATGAGGAATTACTTATCCCAGCTGACTGTAACCTCCCTGTCATCTCAGATGTCCAGCTGAGAACCGCCCTCAGCAAAGCTGTAAACACAGCATCAATGGGACCCGACGGTATCGCAGGTTGCATGCAACGTGAACTCCAAGAGGAGCTAAACACGCACATAAAATGCTATTCAACCATAGCCTTACTACAGCATATGTACCTGGACACTGACATACAGCAACAGTAGTCCCACTCCACAAAGGAGGCACCTCTACAGACCCTGGTAACTACCACCCCATAAACTTAACCAGCCTGGTCTGCAACACTATGGAAAGAATCATTATGGAACTCATACACAGAGACATTGGGGACTTAGACACTTGATCCCACCCAGTTCGGCTTTGTAGAGGGCAGATCCTGCCTTATGAACCTGGTTGACCTTTTCAAATCAGTCACTAGAGCCATTGATGAGGGCACAGTGGTCCATACAGCCTACCTGGACTTGCCTACGGCTTTCGACACAATACCGTGCTCTGGCATCATAGACATGATCAACAGCTTAAATGTAAATCCATATGTCACAAGATGGGTTGCAAACCGGCTAACGGATAGAAACCCTACAGTCAAACTCACTGGTGCCATGTCAGACTCAGAGCCAGTCACAAGTGGTGTCCCACAGGGCTCTGTCCTGGGACCGCTCATGTTCGGCATATATTTCTCAGATGTGGAAGCAGACATGGGAGGGTAGTGGCTGACAATGTTCAAAGATGACTGCATACTAGGCGCCATAGGTGATACACCAGCTGACACATACATCCTACAGAAAGGCCTCACAGAAGCCGACAACTGGTGCCGGAGTCATGGCCTTAAACTGCATGCCACATAATGTATAGTCATACCCTTTCTGACGGACAAGGTACCCACATATTATCACATAGACAGTAACCCACTGAGTACAGACAAAGTAATCAGAGACCTGGGGACCTTAATCAATACTGGCCTCTCATTTGACACCCACGTTGCCAAAGTGGTTGGATAGACTTCGTCCCTTGCCCACCTTATCATGAAGGGATTCACATCCAGATCAAAAGAGGTCATTGTACCCCTATACTCCTCCCTTATCAGGCCCATGACTGTGTACTATGCCCCATTTGGTATGTACCTCACCTAGCACTTGCACAACTAGGGAGACCCCATAAGTACATCACCAGGAGGATCAAGGGTCTCCAACAACTTTCATATGCTGCCAGACTAAAGTAACTCATGCTCTATTCCATAGCATACTGCCTACTTAGGGTTGATCTGTGCCTGACGTACAAGGCCATGTCCAATCAGGTATTGATGGACATGTTCCACCTCATACAATCCAAATCCATCAGAACCACAACTACAGATTTAAACCTCAGCACACATATGAATAGGACATGCTGTGGGGACAGATCCATAACTCAGAGGCTTCCCATACTGTGGAACAGGATCCCAGTTCATGTTATGCAGAGACCCTCACTGACACTCTTCATGGGAATTCTTGACGAGTGGATGGGAGATCATAGTTTTACACCAGGGGTCATCTCTGTGTCACTACTAGACAGAGGCACAGTAAACTAATGCTATTATGTATGGGGGTCTTCACTGTGTCACTACTATACAGAGGCGCAATTTTCTAAATCTATTCTATACACTGTCTGCAGATAGCCTAGTACTAAACTATGACACTGTGAAACTATATATGTCTATGTATTTCTACATCCCTCTCTATCTATGTATACACATATGCATATTATATATATATATATATATATATATATATATATACATACATATGTCGATATACATACGTATACATGTGATAGATATAATATATTTATTTATTTTATTTATTTTACATTTGTTGACCGGGCTAGTCTAGCTGGATATATGTCCATTTTCAGTAGAGGCCCGGGGAGAAAAGCTCCAAACATGAATATTGAGACAGTTAACAATACATAGAACTATTAAGAATAAATACAGAGGTAGCAATGGTCTAGTGAACAGTTATAATAATACATTTGTGTACTAAACAGTATTAGTGGAAATTAAATAAACAATTCTATAAAAAACTAAACTAAAAACAATTCTACAAATCACACTAAATGGTATGAGCAAGTCATAGTTATAGGAAAGAGAATATATATGTCATTGTGTTATTCAAGAGGAAGAGTAGTAGTATGATTTGGAAGTACAGGTTAAAGGAGAAGGGATAGGGTTAAGAATAGAAGGGGGAAAAGAAGTCAGTCTGGTTTAGTACATGGACAAAGCCAATGAGCTTTCAGATGTTCTTTAAGATGTTTTTTAAAAAGAGAAGTAGAAGCAAGGGTAGATAATTCAGCAGGAAGCCGATTCCAGAATTTTCCTGCAGTGTTTGAGAAAAGTGAATCCCCGGCTTTGTTGTTGGCTTTATTTGAGGAAACTAGAAGCTTGTTGGCAGAGCGTAGTGTAGCTAGATTAGTGTAAGGTGTAATTAGATGAGTGAGGATAGGGGTGTTGTTAGGGTGGTACAGGGTCTTGTGTATAATAAGTAATTGTTGAAAGTATCTGGTTTTTCAGTTCTAGCCATCCAAGTTGTTTGAGGTTAAGGCAGTGGTGAGTTTTAAAGGGGGAACATGTGATGAATCTAGCTATACTGTTATAACAGGTGGAGAGTTTGGAAAGGTTATTATTGGATAGGTTGGTATATATAACAGAGGCATAGAAGACGGTAGAAATAAGGTGGGTTTGGGCAATTGCTTTCCTTGCAGGAGGGGTAAGGAAGGGTTTTATTCTATAGAAGGTGCCAAGTTTTCTGTTAACAGACTTTATAGTAGAGTTTATGTTCATCGTAGTTGAGATGATTATCAATAGTTACACCTAGTAGGCGGGTTGTAGTCTCTGGGGTAATGTTGGTACCATTGTTAGAGGTTAAAGAGAAGAAAGGAATGGGTGATTTATGAGTAGGAGTAAAAAGCAGTAGTTTTGTTTTTTTGGGATTAAGGAGGAGGCAGTGTTGCATAAACCAGTTTTCAACATTCTGAAAAACAGTTTGGGTGAGGGAGTGGAGAGAGGATATATTCTTGGCTGTGCTGATTAAAGTGGAGTCATCAGCATATTGAATGCAGGTGGCTTGGGGTAAGTTCATGTGTAAGTTATTAATAAATAAGGAGAAGAGTAGGGGACCTAGGATAGAGCCCTGGGGTACTCCAATATTTACTGGAAGTAGTGAAGACAGATTGTTATGGCAAAGTACTGCTTGCTGTCTATTTTCCAGATAAGACCTAAACCAGTCTATGGCTTGAGCATCGAGGGAGTGAGCCTTTAGTTTGTTTAATAGTAGATTATGATTAACCATGTCAAAGGCTTTTGACAGGTCAATGAATAGAGCAGAGGAGAAAGAGTTATTGTTACGATTTTTATATATGGTGTCGGTAAAGGATAAAAGGGCAGTAGATGTGCTATGGAATGGCCTGAAGCCATGTTGGCAGTTTGCCAGTAGGTTATTTTGTAGTAAGTGGTTAAGCAGTTGTTTGTGAATACATTTTTCCATTATTTTAGCTAATGGGGAGAGTAGAGCAATAGGGCAAAAGTTAGAAAGCTCAGTAGATGGTCCTCCTTTATGTAGAGGGATGATATGGGATATTTTCCATAAAGCAGGGATTTTGCCCTCAGAGATAGTTCTGTTAATAAGGATTGAGATGGGATAGTCTATGGCTTTTGAGGCAATTTGTAGGTATTCAGATGGGAGATGGTCAGCAGAAGGGGTACAAGGTTTCAATTTTTGAAGAAGCTTACAGATGAGTGAAGTAGATACAGGTTGTATTTGAAAGGTGGGTAAAGAAGTATTGCAGTTATTAGGTTGGGTAGCAGTGGGAGGTGGTAAAGAATTGGCTAGGGTTTGAATGGCATCTGTGAAATAGTTATTAAAGGCATCAGGGATTAGGTTGGAGTTGCTATTGTTGAAACCGGTTGGGTCAGGAGTAGTAGTGTGACCTGGCTGAAGAAGTTTGTTTATCCCAGACCAGAATTTTTGTGGAGTTTGTTGATTGGTTTGTTGAAGGTGTAGAAAGAAATTTTTTTTGTCTCTAAGAATATCTTTTTTGGTGGTATTTCTTAGTTGTTTAAATTGGAGGTGGGTTGTTGTGCATTTGGTAGATCTCCATTTGGCCCAGATTTTATTTCTAAGGAGTATCTTTTGCCTAGTTTGTTTTGTGAGCCAAGGGGCAGTTTTGGTCTTTATTCTAGTGGAGTGGTAAGGTGCATGGGAGTCTAGGATTTGAAGAAAGTTTGTATTAAAATAGGTGACAGCTTTGTCTAGTTCTAGACAGATTAGTGGTGACCAGTCACATGCTTGCAATTCGGTTAAGAAGCTGTCTGGATTAAAGAATCTTTTTAAGCGGTAGGTTTTGAGATTATGAGTAGTTGCAATATGGACTTTTTGTCTAATAATGTAGGTAAGTATGTGGTCACTGATATCGTCTGGAAGAGTTCCTGGAGTATAAGATTCAGGGTATCTATTTATAAGAATCCAGTCCAGAGTACTTTCCTTGTTACTAGGTTTATGGAGTCTTGTAGGAGTTGTTATTAATTGGGAGAATCCAAAGAGGTTTATGTGGTTGGTAGGGTTTAGAGAACTACAAGTGGACCAGTCTATGTTAATGTCACCAAGTACAATGGTCTCCTGGGGTAGTTGGGTAGAGAGGTGACTCAGCAGGTTCTCTAGAGAATGAGTGTTATTACCTGGAGGTAGATACATGCAGATTATTTAGATGGATTTGGAGTTATTGATTTGGAGTTTAATAGATAGGGTTTCAGATTTAGAGTCTAATGATGGAAGCACATTAATGGGGGAAATTTGGAGATTAGATTTATAGAGAATGGCTAACCCCCCGCCTTTTTTATTTTACGGTCATTTCTGAGGATGTTATAGCCAGGAGGGCTAATTTCCTGGTCTAGTAGATGGTTTTAGCCAGGTTTCTGTAAGACATAGAATGTCAAATGAGTGGATATCAAGGAGTGCATGCAGGTGGGAGATTTTATTGTTAATACTTCTAATGTTAAGGTGAGCTATCAGAAGGGAGTTAGATGGATTTGTAATTGTAGAAAGTATAGGTACTGTAAAATTGGTAGAGTTAGTGGGGGAGTCAGTAAAAGGGCCAGGGTTTGGATGAATGTCACCGTCTAAGAGGGGGTGTTGCTGGGGTATAGTAGAGATTTTAGGAGTTTATAGAGGTTATTAAAAGTCTTTTGGAGAAGTAAATAATGTGGGTTGCTCTGTGGAATTTTGGTAGTATATAGTTAGAGAGAGAACAGGTTATGTTACTATGGTTAAGGAAAAGGTGATAGAAGATGGTAAAGTCTGTTGGCTGCAATGGTTTTGTTCAGACAGAAAAGATGTTAGGAGGTAAGTGAGTAAGGTATGGTGAGAAAGGCTAGTGTGGTAGTTAGAAATAAAAAAATGGTGAATGTAGTTTTATTAGATGGGGCCATAGTACTAGGATTTAAGTAGGGAGTAAGAAGTGTTAGTAAATGAAGTTGTAAGGAAAGGAGAGTGTATGAGGAGGTTTAGTAGGTTATAAGTTAAGTGGATGAGGAAGTACCATGGGCTTAGATAGGAGGTAGAGTAGAGTAACGTTGGGATGTAGAGGGAGTGGTTAGAAAGAGAGTTTAGTAGTACTAATTAGGAGAGAGAGTTAAGGGTGTGGTTAGGTGATGATGAGTATTATGATAGGAAGAGATGGGATGAGGGGAGTGGTCAGTGAAGTATAAGTTTAGGACCACTGGGGTGGGTGGGAATTGGGGGTAGGGTAGGGGAGCGGTGAGCCCGAGGGCTAACGGAGCGGTTGAAAACAGAGAATGGAGCAGCTAGAGGAGAAACAATCAGCAGAGCTGAATATTAAAGGTATATATATATATATATATATATATATATATATATATATATATATATATATATATATATATATATATATATACATATATACATATATATATATATATATATATATATATATATATATATATATATATATATATATATATATACTCCTTTTAGTTCCACATATGTATACACACAGTAATGTACTGATGAACATCCATTACTGTACAACCTACTTGTACATTGCACTACAACCTACATTGCTATGTGCACATAGCTACCTTCGCATACATATATATGTAGAGCCTTCAGTGACAGTTGCAGTATGTCCCCGGCCCTATGCACATCTTCATATACATAGATACAGACCAAAAACACATCTGGAGGGTTCACAGTATGTAGACTATTATAGTAGTACTTTACATTACCTGTGTTTGTTGCAGCTGTTTGCATAGGCTTGCAGTTACTTGGCCTGCTGTCAGCCTCTTTGTTTTGTTGTTACTGTTTTTTTTTTAGTTTATTTCTCTCTCTTTCTCTCTCTCTCTCTCTCTCTCTCTCTCTCTCTACCTCCAGAGGGTGCAATGAAAGTATTGCATGTGTGGACTGGGAGTACATGATGCTTTTGTAGGTATCTGCACATGTCCATATGATGGCCTCTGCACCAATTGTTAGCCAGCATTTACTAATTGCATGCAGCCTGTTGTGTAGTGATTGCAGTTCTCACTGTGATTACAAGACAGTGCTATAAAAAGGTCTGTTAGGTAGGCACAGCCCTTTCAGATTATCAGGATGGGGACCATGCTGGTTTGCTGTGGACACTGTTCTGTGAGTGCAAGGGTTGGTATGTCTCTCATATTTCAGGCTGTGTTGTAGACACTGCAATGCATGTTGTTCTGTAAGCTGAGTATTTTTTCCTCCAGTGTCCTCTTCTCTGTGTGTATGTAAACTGACACCTACGACTAGTAATACTGTGTATATGGGTGTGTGTTCTTTCCTGTGGGGATTGTGGTGTAACTGGTATATAGCAGTGGCTCTTGCAATCTCTTGCTATGGCTTCAATATTTGGCCTTTACATTCACTCCTTGTATGCCTGCTAGGTGTCTTTCCTGTAATGTGTTGCTATGGCTTTCCAATTTTCCATTTACATTCACAGCTTGTAATGCTTGCTAAATCTGTTTGGGCAGCAATTCCCTATGCGTTTGTTGTGGTAGGGTGTTACTGCATGCAGTGTGGTCTGGCGATGGTGTGGGCCTTGACACTTATAAGGGTATTTGATCATGCTGCTGAGCAGGCCTCAGATACTCTCAGGTGCATCTTTTATCAGCCTCATGGAATGGTACATATCAGTGGGATACTCAAATGAAATATTCTGATATTCTGCAGTTGTGACTGTGGGTTATTTCAAGCATATGTATTAGTACACCATTTGTGAAGTGCAGGTGGTGCATACCTTCAGTCATTCATAGTTACCATTGCATGTGTAGTTACACCTTTCTGCCTACTGTTAGTACATTTGACAGGGTGTCAGTGGGGCACAGTTGACATTTGTTTTCACATCAGGGACATCCCTGTAACTCAGTCACAGTTTCTGTGTCTGATCTCTTAACTATTCAACTATGGCAGTGTTTATCCTGCTCTGAGTATGTGTGTGGCTTGCCAGATGCTACTGTGACATTATTACCTAGTAGCTACCAACTAGCATGACTGTTTCTCATCACACAGTACTATTTTACAAATCCACTAGATTTGACAGTAAATATACATGACATGCTTTGTGTACTAGACTTGCTATATTCCCTTTACATTAATTCCTACTATTTTATGATATATTTCTTTCAGCACAGTGCTCTTGTATAGCAGTCATGGCTTAGTGGGAAGTCATGCAGACTAGTGTTTCCAAGGTCCTAGGTTCAAGACTGACGGAGGAATTTTATTTTGCTGCTGAGAAAACTACAGGCCTTGTCATTCAGAGTGACTAAGGCACTTTTAAGCAGTTGTAAGCGGGTTAGCCCTGGTTTGCGTGGAGCTCACGCATGCGCACTGCCACTTAGCTTGAGCACACATGCTTAGCTAAGCGCACAGAAGCGCACTCCTGCTTACTACTGCTTAAAAGTGCTTACTCTCGTGCACACCTGCGCTATTTTCTTTTAAAGAAAAGAAAATGGGGAGATAGGAAAGTGGTGAAAAAGGGGGCACAAAGAGGGTAGGACAGTAGGAAAACAAGCTCAGGTTTTGCAGGAGGGATATAGGAAAGGCCCATAGCTACCCATTTCTTCATCAGCAACAGCTGTGCATATGTTTGTAATTTGGTGTGAAATTTGAAAACTTCCACCCCTGAGAGAGGTGTAAGGACAACAATAATATTTGTTGTACAGCCAATTGTAATTTGCAGTTTACATGTCCAGCAGACATGTGTGCAAAATGGGCAGCTATGTATGGGGCGTAATTTTTTTGTGGGTACAGAGTGCCCTTTTTTTTTTCAGGTGAGAGTGGTATGTCAGGTAGAGGAAGTCGGTATAGCTGGGGAGGTAGGTAGGGGAGGTTAATAGACAAGACAAACAAGATGCATACAGGGGTGGTGTATGACACATGTGGGGGGGTTACACAATTGACGGGGACGGATGTTTGGATATCTTGAGCCCATGAGCCCATAGATGGCAACAGTGGAACTGAGATCCCCACCCATGGGCAGTTGCCACTGTGCCTTCACTGCCCAGGATGGGGCTGTGCTGGGGGCTGTGTAGGACGGGCAGCAGGCACGCCCGTGAGTTGTGCCACCCATGTCTCAAGCTGGCGTAGGGGCCCAAGCACAGCGTGCCAGATCTCCCTGCGCACCACAGTCCGGACACTATGGAGGGTGAGTGGATGTTCTTCTCCGGCCACACTTGCAGAGGGGGGATGAGCCCCATCCCTTGCAGTGCTTCCACCCACAGGTGGCACAGGGCCACCGGAGGAGAGTCCAGCCTGGGCACTACTGCCAGGTGCACTCTCCAGCTGAGGTGGGAGAGGTGGGTCCGCTGGAACCCGCCTTCCCTGTCGTCCTATATTTTGCATTATTTAGTGACAGTTTGGGTTAGTAACGTGCAATACCATTCACAATTAGTTGTAACAGCATGCATTAGTATTCCCATTAACCAAACACCCATAAATTCAAGCCGTTGAACAGCAAGTATAACACATGCATAATTTGAACAACAGTACACGTTCCAACAACATGCAGGGTTGAGTGATGGCACCAGGCCATCAGGTTTGGATGTATGATCAGGGCACATGCATCAACATACATGCAAATATGTATGAACCAACAGGACAATTGTCCAGGGGAGTTAATTGTGAATACACATACCCATTTCACGTGGAATGGATTATTTGTGGTTATAGGGTAGGGTGAAGAAATATTTCATTAACAACTTCAAATACCTATACATATGCTGTACATTTCTACTAGCTGCAGATATATACACACTACAGGTCTGACTACAGTTTCCTATGTGTAAACTTATGCATGTTGGTGATAGGAATGTTACTGCTACATCAATATACATTTCATTTTTATTCATACACATTCATATCTGGCTCTGTTCAGCTACATCATCCTGCTACATTTGCTTTATATGGCTCTAGACAACTGTGGATGTTTGGTATTTCATACAACCATACTATCTGCATATTGCAAACTGAGAGCAACATATCCAAATTTTGGGACCCACATTCCAGCTTCAGTACTTTTTTCAACACATGTTGCTGTTTGGTTGTGCCTGTCATATTCATTTCATTCTGTACTGACTGCAGAATACTTTATTCAGGAGTTATTACTACTTTATTGGTGGATTCATACCTCTTTCTCACACTCTCTCACTTGTTTTATTTTTACAGTTCAGGATGGTACTTAATTCTAGGCTTTATTGACATGTTTTACTTAGTTATAACAATCCTTTCCAACAGTCTCACTTGTGTCATGTTTCAGAATTTAAACGGGGATATATTTCACACATGTGTTTTACTCAGCTTCTGTAGCTGTACTTTTCAGCCTGCTGCAGGTTATGTACTATTATATTACAGGTGGAACATCTTTATTTCAGACTTGTTTCATTTTTATTTTTCGATTACAGGCTGCATCACACTTATGTAATCAAATGATACTAGCAAAATCTCTCTTACACTGTTACTTGCACTTTTTATTAATAAGTGACTACACTGCACTCTTTTGCAAGCTGTCATACTTACATTTTTTTACAGTTACAGGGAGAGAATTACTAACCTGCCTGGTGGCGCAACCACACAAGCCTATTGGCATAGGCTTGACGATTCATGGAACGGACACCTGCAGCTGTAATATAAATGAAGTAATATTGGAATACACCTCTCTATAATATCAGCTAGGTTAATTTCTTACCTAAATAATTACATGTAACTTACTCAGTAGTGGGGCGTTGGGCATTTGCCGGGCCTCCTGGATCAAACGGTTCAGTTGGTCCTGCTTCCGTCTCTTCAGGTCTGCATGGTGGTGACGGACCTGTTCACCAGTCCTTGGTATTTCTGTGGCACTGGTGAGATCATGTGCCAACCGGTCCCATGCCTCAGCCCTATATGCTCCCCACAGGACCTGGCCCTGCATGAGTTGGGCCTCATGATCATGGACGAGGAGCCAAACCATATATTTGGACTCCTCAACTCCCCACCTCTGTGCTCGGAAGCAACTACCCTCTCCTACACCTGCCATCCTGACTGCAAATAGGTTCCACAATCAGTTATGCTGTGTATTCCCGCCTATGGGGCTTATATATGCCGTTTTTCCCACACTTATCTGTGATTGGCCATTTTGGAATTGTATCAGCTTCACAAAACCTGCTTTGTCATGCTTCTCTTTCCATTCATTCCTATATATATGCTATTACTGCATTTCTAAGAGCAACTGTCATGGCTTAGTGGTTCAGTACTTTGACTATGGTGCATGGTATCCTGAGTTCGAGCCTGGTCATTGCTTTTTATATTTTATGACTGTCTACACAGGCTGGGAGGTGTGTCTGTGTAAAGGCAATTTTGATACAGCTTGCTCAATGTTGCCAGTTGGTTAGTTGCGCTCCGCGCCAATGGATCACACTGGCTTACGCGCCGTTTGGCTGTCAGCACGCATATTACACTCAGCTCAGCTACGGGCACACAGTTTCAGCGTGTTAGAACTCTGCTCAACCCCGGGCACTCATTCTACACCTGTTAAACCACTACTCACGTACGGGCACTCATTTTACACCTGTTAAAACACTGCTCACCTACGGGCAGATATACTCAGCTTGTTAGAGTGTAGCTCAGCTATGGGCACTTCTGACATTTGTTCTTTTTTTTCACACATTTCTTCATAATACATGGCCCATTTCATTACATTTTACATAAAAATAATTTTATACATGTACATATATGTCAGGGAATTATTTCGTGCTTATTTCACTAAAAATAAAAATTGATGTTGTGGGGGCTCGAACCATGACTGCCTCCTCTTTAGCCAACGTCTCTACCGCTAAGCTATTGCTTCTTGGCTTACTTTGCATATTTAGTTCGTATATGTTTTTCCACTGACTGCTAACTGTGGCTAAGCGATGGGCACACCCGCACAAACAAGCGCACTCACGGGCAAACATCTTTAAAACTTATAAAAAAAATATAACATGTTCATTTTTACATTTTATGTTAATAGTCTGTGGAGGCATGTGTTGTGTTGTGTTTATTGACATTTCCACGGACTCTGTCATGGGGGTTTACTTTCGGGACTTTTACTCTTCTGGGGGCGTGTCCGTTTGCAGGGCTCACCCTACGGACACACCCTCTACTGTCTTACACGGACCGTGTTAGCCTTAGGTGTGAGTCAGCATGCCCTCATGCATATGCATGGCATGCTGACGTCACACCGTTTAACTGCAGCCTCCGTGTAAGCCTTGTAACTCTTATACGGAGGCTTTGTGAATCCTGCCCACAGTATTCTTTGCAATCTGTAAGAATAAAACTAACAATGATTCTTTCAATTTATTACAATGTAAGTTTTTTACATGCTACAGTAATCCAAGAATTTCGGTCACTGTAGTTTCCTTTGCAGAGTACCTTATCCTAGGCTTTTTAATTCATTCCTAAAACATGATAAACTCATACATGACCGGAGTATATGCAGCTATCTTTTTATTGTGCCTTCTTCACATCTCTAGCACTGCAAGTATACATTCAAAGACATCCTTCTTAGCCTTTGCAGACTGCAAAAATAGAGGTGCAATCACTTCCATGCAAATCTTTCATTTCATATATTTGGACTAATGGCATGGAAATGAGAGTTAGGCATAGTATATATGAAATTATATTAAATACAAAAAACATGCAAGCAAAGTACCGTAAGTGCCATGTAGTGAATTGTTAAACTCTGATACCTCTTCATTGTTAACAGTGCAAGCAATATGAAGGAACAAGATAAAACAAAGCAGTACTCAATACCTCAGTGATGCTGGACATGCTAATAAGACTATCTAATATTGTGGCCTGTATTGATCAAGAACTCATACCCCAGGAATTATTAACAATGGTGTATGCTTCGCACGAAGCCTACACAATATTTTTGTGTTAGCACAATGAGTAGCAGCACTAATTGCACATGCGTGCTACTCATCACACTTAAACAAATACAAGCATGCTTGTTGTGGCCAGCAACAGCACTGGCAGCCATGAAAATGTGCTGAGCAGTGTAAGCACAGACAGTAAACAAGCAGGTGTTCCTATGGACAAACCTGTTATGCATGCTCACATGAACAGCGGTAAAACTAATGAGGGGGAACTGCAATGAAAGCAGTAAAAGGCAGGGGAAACTGTACTGAGGACAATGTGCACATAAGTTATGTATACGGAAATAAGTCAAAGAGGAGGGTAAACGGCAAGGGCAACTATGATAAAAGAGTTACCTGGCAGGGAAAGTGTACTGAGGACAATCTGCACAGAAATCAAAAATATGTATATAGAAATACATAAGAGGGAAGGGTAAATATTCAAATTGTACTAAGATAATTTAATTAAATGTGCCTATATCTCAAAGACAATTTTGTAATAATAAACATATGCAATATGTATGCCATAATAATTACTGTTGGTCACACTTCCTGAGTAAATATAGGTAAATAGTAAAGTATGTGAGAGTTACACAAAGTAACATTGTAACAGATGGGTGTAATAAGGTATAAATGTGATTAACATGCTGAGCTAAGATGACAGTACATACATTAGGAGGTATTTGCATATCCTGTAGATTGTCACTGTAATATGTTAGAAAACAAGAATGGCTCATAAACCACAGTCTCCATTTGTACAAATCTAACCCATGCCATCAATGTTATCAATGAGCTGTGCATTAACTTTATGTGCCACAGAAATAGGCATATCACATGTATGAGGAGGGTCACCATTGAAGGGAATTATGTACTTTCATATTCTAATGGGTATGAATCCCATACGTATGTGTGTGTGGCCTTACAAATGTGGGAGCAGAGTGTGACATATGTAATACCCCTGCCTAAGGCACTCCTGCCTGACACAATTATTGGGCAGACAGACAATAACAGATGCAAACACCACACTATGATGCAATTTATTCCACAGAGCTGTTTATTGTCTGAATCTGCCACAGGAGGTAGCAATGGATATTGTCACAAACAACTGAAATTAATGTGTGAATTAAGAAAGGATATCTGATAATGAATGCCGTCTCAGCATGTCAGACTGATGGCAATTAACTGACTATGCTCATGCGCACACAATTGTGATCAGTCTTATATCAATGGTCTTTAGTGAAGGGAGGTTTCTATGTATTTCTGTACATATGCA
Source organism: Protopterus annectens (assembly GCF_019279795.1). Taxonomy (NCBI): domain Eukaryota; kingdom Metazoa; phylum Chordata; order Ceratodontiformes; family Protopteridae; genus Protopterus; species Protopterus annectens. The sequence goes on from NC_056731.1 coordinate 1,973,758,675, forward strand.
ACCCAAGAAATGGTGCACACTCATGTACAATGCACTACTCAATGCATGTGCTGCAGAAGCACTCTCATTATGACATTGGCAGAGCAAATTTTCTGTTACCATGAAATCTAATCATATGCTCACATGTGTTCATGCTGCATATCAAGGGATAATACTGACATGATGCAATTGTTGACATTCACACAAAATAAATCCCTAGATTAATGGATTCATAGATTGTTACTAGACTACTGACCTGGGAGTGGGGCTTTCTATGCCTAGCTATATCACAACAACCTGCAACTCTATACGTACATCACCAATTGTGGTATGTTTGGTTATGTGAAAGCATTACATCATGTTAATGAATCAAGGAATATGTGTCCCTGTAATTACTTTGAAACAATCCTGCTGTATGTCAGACAACATTGTCTGATGCTAGTTATACACAAACACACCTGTGGTCACCATGATGGTAGAACAACAATTATGTACAATGTGGTTATAATCCCATACTGGAACACATACATTAGCTAGGCAACTACATACATTACATACTTTCAGTCCTGAAGAGGCATCTTACTACAACTGGTATAGAAGGAAATTTTAATCACATGACAGCGTCAGTCTACAATACAACATTTAGGTTCATAGGTTCATAGGTTGGTACTAGGCTATCAGCCTTGGGGCCTATACAAGCCTAGCCATAAGAATTCCCTGGCTATTTCTTCCCACACTATTTACTTCCCTGGACCCCTGTCTAGCAGGGTGACTGATGTGATCCCCAGGATGAATTTCCTTTCTCCCATCCAATCGTCAAGGTTCCTTTTGAAGAGGGCCAAAGAGGCACTCTGCTTGACATGTATGGGCAATCTATTCCAGAGTCTGAGGAGTCTCTGGGACAGGAACCTATCCCTCCAGCATGTTTTGTTTACTGTGATGACAAGGTTTAGATCTCTGAAGCATGTGGCTGTGAGGGATTGGGATTTCTTTAAGTGTAGCATGTCCAACAGCTCTGGGTTTGACATGGCCTTGTATGTTAAGCAGAGATCGCCTCTGAGTACACAATATGCGACAGAGTATAGTTGGAGTTTTTTAAGGTGGTCAGTGTAGGGCATCTGCTTTAGGCCTGTGATTCTTTTAGTGAGGTATTTCTGTGGCCTTTCCAGTTGTTGCAGATGTCTTGAGAGGTACATACCAAATGGGGCATTATATTCTATAATGGGTCTAATGAGGGATGAGTACAATGGGATAATGACCTCCTTTTTTCTGGATGAAAAGCCCTTAGTGATGAGGTGTGCCACATAGAAGGATTTCCTGACTGTTGTGGCAATGTGGTTATCGAAGGTGAGACCACTGTCCACCTGTGTCCCTAAGTCTCTTATCACACTTTCAGTGTTTAGTGTACTGCCACCTATATGGTAATTCACGGATACATGTTTTTTTCCCAAAGGGGATAACTATACATTTCTTGGCATTGAGCTTGAGCCCATTTGGGGATTCAATAATGGCTCCTAGTTTGCAGTCATCTGCAAACTTTGTTAGCCAGAGTCCCTTAGTGTTGGCCTGGACTTCAGAGAAGTAGATGCCAAGCAAGAGCAGTCCCAGGACTGAACCCTGAGGTACTCAACTTGTCACTTGTCTGGAGCTGGATTTGGAGTTGGCTACTTTTACAGTGTGTGTTCTATCAATAAGCCAGTTAGCAACCCATTGAGTGATGTAGGGATTAATGTCTAGCTTAGTAGGTTTATCTACGATTCCAGAGTAGGGGATGGTGTCAAAGGCCTAGGCAAGGTCTAGATAGGCTGTGTGGACCACCTTACCCTTGTCCATGGCTCTGGAGACTGATTCAAAGAAGTCAATCAGGTTCAAGAGACAAGTTCGGCCCTTCACGAACCCAAACTGGGTGGCGTCCAGTGTTTGAAGGTTGCCAATGTCTTTGTTTATAAGTTCCATGATAATACACTCCATGGACTTGCAGATAAGGCTTGTCAGACTGATGGGACGGTAGTTTCCGGGATCCAAGGTGGATCCCCCCTTATGGAGTGGGATAACTGTAGCACTGCGCCACTCAGTGGGCACGAAACCTGAGGTGAGGCTATGATTAAACATGACACTTAGGTGAGGTGCCAGTTCATATTGTAGTTCATGTAGTACACAGCCAGGGATGTCATCTGGTCCCATGGATGTTGTATTCTTAGCTTTGGAGAGTGCGTTTTTTACCTGTGTGGCGATTATTACCGGAATTTGGCAATCTTCCGTTATTGAGATGGGCCATTTAGGGGGTGAGAGGGGGGTGAAATTGGCACTGAATCGATCTGCCAGGATGTTGGCAATATTCTTGGGATCAATATATTTAATGCCATTCTGTTTTAACTCAGAGCAGTTCTGTGCATTGCCATTTAGATTCTTGACATAGTTATAGAATGCCTTGTGGTTGTCTTTGGAATCTTTGGCAATTTTATTTTCGTAACTAGCTTTGGAGGATTTTATGAAGGATTTTTTTACATCATGTGATTTTCCTCTTTTCTGCAACAGTTTTTTCCTTTTGCTGTAAAGTTTGTTTATGGCAGGGGACCACCAGATTGGCTTCCTTTTTTGGGATGAGAGCATCTTGGTTCTATTTGGGATAGCACGATTCATGCATGAGTGGATGTGCTCGTACAGTGCCTTAGTGTAGGGTTCAGCAGTTGAACTTTAAGTTCCTGTCTGCATGGGTGTCATGAAGTTTGTCACTTCTGACTTGAGTAGCATGAAGTTGGCTTTGGAGAAGTTTTTTATGGAGGTTTCCTTACTGGGGGGTGGGATGTGGATGTTAAGGGTGATTAGCTTATGTTCAGACCTGACTAACGAGGGGGTGACCATAGGTGTGGAGCATCGATTTCCCATGTTGGTAATGACCAGGTCTAGGATATTGGAGCCCCTGGTGGGACTATGGATGAAAATTAGAATAAACTCTTGTTAAGAGAAAACAACATCTACACGTGAACACAGTACATTTGGGTGAAAGCACTAAATGTAAGCAGGGACGTTGGGATTTCAACCACATACCTAACATCACAAGCAACTGAAAGCTTGCTGAAGCACAAACACCAATCAAAATTTATTCTACAACTGTGACACTGCATATTTCAATGGATGACATCACTATCCGCTAAAAAGTGGTCTCACAGCACACTGTATAGATATACATCATATATGTATTTGCAGCCTGTTCTTCACAGTAAAAGGAAAAAAAAACAGACATTAACTGAAGATAGTCTGTACTATATTCAAACTCCCTCCCTGGGATTCATGAAAGCTAAAACTCCATGCAGCAACAGTGTAGCAGCTCCTGCATGGAGTTCGACCACCGAGTGATTCAGCAAACAGCTGATCCGATGAGCACGAGCCTGTCTATACTGTTCCTGCATGGAAGACCAGGCGGCATGCTAATCACCTCACTTGCTGGTGAAAAACATGCAAATGAGGTGAATTAGTGATTCAGGAAGCTGCCAGGTCTCCATGTAGGAACAGTGTCAGTGCAGAAATATGTTCATTTACTAACCGAACACATTTTTGCAAAAAAGAAAATGGAGGCATGACAGCACAAATAAAAGCATGTATTCACATCTGTAGGCATGGCAATGGCCATTGGCATGAATAAATGTTTAATCTTAATGAAAAATAATATTTTTTGCGGCCGATCTCGGCCATTTAAGCATAGCACAGTGGCACACAAACACAATCATGCCGAAAATAAAAAAAAATGTAAAAACCCAAGTTCAAAGAAAATCTGCATTTTGCCATTATAGTCTATGGCATGCAGAATCAAAACAATACCAGGGGACAGTGGTTGTCAAGGGGAAAGGCTCCATGTCAGTGCAGTATCTATGGGCTAAGGCAGTGGGGTATGCAAATGAGGGGAAATTTACTGAATCACAAAATATTCTAAGCCCAAAACCTGCACCTAACTGTGTAGGTGCTAGAACAGGATCGTGTAGGCAGGAAAAGCGACAAACATAAAAAGGGGGTGTCATGCTTGCTATAAGCACATTGGAGCACTGTTGCCCGGGTTTGCACTTAGCTAAGCCCAGCTAAACAAGAGGGTGTGTCTGAAGCTGTATAACTTTGTTTATTCCAGATAAACATGTTTCTGCAGTGTGCACCAAGTCTTAAACAAAATAAAAAAATAAAAAAAACACAGGAAATGGCAGCACTATATATATATGTAAGCAAGGGTGTGTGTCCGAGGCTGTATAGCCATATAGCCATATAGCCTTGTTTACCTCACCTAAGTGAGTGTACGTGGTGTGCACTGGGATTTAAACCACAAAAATAAAAAAATACAGGAAATGGCAAGTGGAACAAGAAAAAAATGGAAATAGCAGACTAGAGGCACTCAAATACAAGTAATAGAGCTGGCAGGTGGAATGTATCATACTCAGCCAATCACACAGGCAGCATCTGCAGCACACCACTATAAACCATGCAAACACCTTTCAGTCTGCTATTTCCCACAAACTCTACACCACCTGTGTACACAGATGGGGAAATTTTACCTGACAAATCTAACAAAATGTTAGGGGCTGCTGCCACTTTCATACATCAGTATGTGCAAGAGGCTGAGGCTGATGAAGAGGGCAATGCTGTCAACTGCCCCAGACATATGAGGAGGAGGAGGAGGAGAAGAGTGTTCAGATCCAGGGTAACCTACCAGGGGCTACATGATCTGGAGATAGTAGAGCGCTACAGGGTGGACAGGGACATACTGCAGCAAATTGTAGAGCTGTGCTGGCCTCGCCTCACATCCAGAACAAACAGAGGGGAACCCATCCCAGTGGATACCAAGGTATGTGTAGCTCTAAGAATACTAGCTACAGATACTTTACAAAGAACAACTGGGGATGTCATGGGGGTCTCACAGGCATCTACATCCAGGATACTCCACCAGTTCCTGGATGCCATGCGACCACATGCAGAGGAGCACATTAAATTCTCCACCACCCATATGCATCTTTTCCACCATGTAACAGACTACCCAGAGGTACTGGGTGCCATAGACTGCACGCACATCCACATCAAAGCACCACCTGGTGACCGGGGTAGGGTCTACATAAACTGCAAATGGTTCTACTCCATCAACTGCCAGGCTGTGTGTATGCCCAGGGTATTATAATGTTTGTGTCTGCTGGCTGCCCTGGAAGCTATCACAACTCCTACATCTGGTATTCTTCACAGTTGTATCAGTGGTTTGCCAGGGGGGACATCCCATATGGCCATTTAGTGGGGGATGCTGGCTACACACTGGAGTTGTCGATGATGACACCCATCAGAAATGCACACACAACCACACAAGAAAGCCATAACGAGGCACATGCACAAACCAGGATCATTATAGAGCATGTGTTTGGGATGTTCAAGTCACGGTTCCACTGCCTTGACATATCTGGTGGAGACATGCAGTAGTCTCCAGCCCCATGTGCACACGTGGTCATAGTATGTGCCACGCTAGACAATATGATCCTGCAGAAACAGCTGCAGCAGGAACAAAATGGGGAAGGACCACACAGCCCTCCACCATTGCTGAGGTCTCAAAAGGCACAGAGTGACTCGGAGGAAGAACATCCTGAGCCTGCCCCTGTAGGCAGATGAAGGTGTGCCCAGTATGGCCTGGCCTTGGCAAAGAGGCAACACATAGCAAATACACTGACACTGTAGGACCCCAGGGACTGATCTCTCTCTCTCTCTGAATCGCACACACAGTAAAATGGATGCCAAACATAATCATCAGCTCCCTTTTTCCCATTTTTCTACATGGGGTCTGGGTATCGTGTTAACTGACGCCATCTCTCGATTCAGTGCCACACTCCTGCCTTCTTCAACACTCATGCCTGACTGTCACAGATCTTCTTTCACACAATCCATCCACATCTTTTCTGGACATCCTCGGTTCCTCTTACCTTCTTCCTGTCTGTCCCAAATCTTCCTCACCAGATTCTCTTCTTTTCTACACATGTGCCCAAACCACCGTAATCTGTTCCCTTTGATCTTTTTCTGCAATTGGAGCTACTTTGGCTTCTGCTGTTATGTCGTCATTTCTTCATTTGTCCCACAGTGTGCATCCTATCACCTTTCTCAGGCACTTCGTTTCCATTACCTCTAGCTTCTTCAACTGTTCTGCCTTTACTGCCCAGGTTTCTGTACCATACAGTAGTACTGGTCATACCACTGTCTTGTACACCTTAATTTTTAGCTTCTTTGGCATTCTTCTGTCATAGACTACACCTGATGCTCTATGCCAGTTGGCTGCAGCCTCTCTGATTCTAGCTTTGACCTCCTCATTCAGACTGCCCTTCTCCTCAACTACTCCTCCCAGATACTTGAAGCTGTTTATCTGTTCCACTATCTTCTCTTCTATCTCTATTCTCAGCTTCTTCTGATTTCCCCAATTTGCTGCCATTAGCACCATCTTATCTGTGCTTAGTTTCATCCCATCTGCCTTCAGATTTGCATTCCATTCTCCTATCCTTTGTTGAAGTTCTAGCTCAGAGTCTGCCTGTACTGCCACATCGTCTGCATACAGCAGCTTTGTTGATCCGGCCCTTCCAACCTGTTTGCTAATGTAGGCCATCGCCAGTATGAACAGTAGTGGGCTCGGCGCTGAACCCTAATGTACACCCACACCCACTGGAAACCCCTCTGTAAGGCCGAACATAGTCCATATTTGAGTCATTGGGGTCCTTGTACATAGCCTGCTCTAATTCTACCAATGTTTCTGGGACTTCAAACCCCCACAGTACTGCCCAGATCAGCTTTCTTGGGACCTTGCCATATGCTTTCTCCAAGTCTAAGAATGCCCAGTTGGACTCTCTCCTCACCTCTAGCTTCTTCTTAAGTATCTGTCTCAATGCACATATTGGGTCAGTTGTGCTGCATCCTGATCTGAATCCAAACTGCTCATCTCCCATCTTACATTCTCCTACTCTACATATCTGTTTATCAATTACCATCTCCAGAACTTTCATGCAGTGTGATAGGAGTTTGATGTCTCTACTGCCCACAGTTGTCAATGTCCCCTTTGTTCTTGTACAGTGACATGAGTATGCTTATCCTCCAGTCATCTGGGATACACCTTTCTTTCCACACTGCTATTAGTACACTCAGGAGCCATTTCTCCCCTATCTCACACAGCATCTTTATCATATCTGATGTTACCTCATCTGAGCCTTCTGCTTTCCCTGACTTCATCTTCCTTAGTGCTGTTCTTACTTCTTCTAGGGTGGGCTCCTTTTCTTCTCTCATTGTAGGCTCTTTCTGGGGCAGTACAGCTTTTGTGGGGGGGGTCATTCAGAAGCTGCTGGAAATACTCCTTCCATCTGCCTTTGATGTCCTCTGAGTTGGTGAGCAGGTTGTTGCTGGCATCCCTTATGAAGGGTGTCTGACTATCTCCTTTATCTTTCTGTCTTTGCCTTGCAACTGATATAGTTTCCTTGTGCCCCTTACTGAGTCACTTTCCAGAAGTTGATACAGTGCCTCCGATGCCCTATTCTTTGCTATTGCAACTTTTTTCTTAGCTTCTTTGTTAGTCAACCAGTAGTCCTTCCTAGCCTGGTCAGTCTTTTCTGTCTCCCACTTCTTCCTGAACTCCTTTTTCTTTTGATGACTTCCTGGACTTCTGCATTCCACCACCAGCTTTCCTTATGTACCTTATTTCTATACCTGGCTCGACCACATATCTTTTCTGTAGTCCTAACACATGCTGTTTTTAGGCGCTGCCATTCTTCAACTCCGCCTATTTTCTCCTCTTCTTGGGGTGACCCTGAGTAATTTCTTGAACTGTTGTACTTTCTCTCCAGTCAATGTCTAGGTCTTCAGCCTGGTCTCTGTTGACGTAAGAGGCTTCTCTGACCACTGCTTTCAGCTGATTGTGGCAACTAGTGGTTTATGCTGTATGCCAACTGTTTCACTGGGGGTGACTTTGCAATCATGGATTCTGCCCCAGTGCCTTTTCCTTACTAGCAGGAAGTCTACCTGATGTGATCCTGTGACTGTCTCGCTTTTTTGAACCATGTGTTGGCTACGATCAAGCCATTTGCCAGACAGAAGTCTATGGCTTCTCCTTCTTTATTCCTGTTGCCCCACGAATGTGGACCCAGGCAGTTCTTATATCCTGTTCTGTCTGTCCCGATATTTGCATTCAAGTCACCCATTATCAACACCGATTCATGTTATCCTGCTTTATCTAGTAGGTCTTGCAACTGCTGTCTGAATGTACTCTTTTCCTCACTATCACAACCCTGCTGTGGGGCATAGGCTGAGATTATGAATACTGCCCTATCATTACACTGGAGTCTGACTGCCATGTGTCTGTCATTAATTCTGATGCTATATCCCTTACTGCCTTCTGAAGCCTCTCTCACACCAGAATTCCTACACCATTTCTAGCCTGCCCTCCACCTGAGTAGTAGAGTCTGGATCCCAAATGATCCCAAGCCAAGTGGCTTTGCTGCATTGCCCTTCCATCTCATCTCCTGGATACATAGGATGTCCGCCCTCCTCCATATCATCATGCCATCCACTTCCAAGCTGCATCCTGTCAGTGAACCTACATTAAGCGTAGTAATTCTCAGTTCATGTCTGGCAGGATGGTTGCTTTTATGTCCAGCTTTCGCTCAACAGAGCTATCCCAGGTAACTCAGGCTGGGCAACTAGACACTGACCAGCCAGTAGCTTATTGACCGAGGGCTGATGGGCTTTATGGAGGCAACACACTGGCAAATAGGGGCACATATTTCTGGTGACATTAGTCAACATGACCAAATCACCTATAGCCATATTTTACACCATCGAGTGGCTAGCCCTGCCATGGCGCGCAGGTGATCCATGTTCTCCTATCTTTAGGATACTGCACACCACAGTAGATGCCCAAAGCAGTTGGTCTGTACAACTATTCCCCTTATAGGGCACCATTTAGAGTCTGTGCTTCTGCCCACAGCTCCATTCACTAGTGAGTTTGAGATGGAAACACTCAGCATGTTTTTTCAGACATGTGACAAACCGCACAGAGACACAGGGAAAACATGCAAACTCCAAACAGGCATTAGTCAGAAGTCAGGATTGAACCTTGTACCTTGTGCATGGGAGGTGAAGACCTTAACCAATAAGCCATCCTGCCAAACATCATGCCACCTATACCTGACCATGTATAGGCAGTGTATTGTGTGCATCCAACATAATCAGTCCTCAAGCACCACCCTCACAACAGCTGCAGGCATAAGGCTTCTGTAACAAAATAAATTAATGGAGTGGAATTTTCTGATAGCATATCTATGGCATTGATCAAGCATGTAAGGGAACGGGGTGGCTTACTGGGATAGCAGCAGATAACTGACAGCTCTGTGGGACAGCAAGATGTGTATCCCCAGTACTGCCCTACCCACACCATGCAGTATCACCCTAGTCAACAAATATCACTGCAGTATATGTGGTGAGCCAAATAACTGGGGGAGTCATAGGTCACATGCATAGATGTCAAGGGGTGCTCCATACCCACCACCAACCCCAAACAGCAGCTCAGCTGTAGAAAACCATATAGAAATGCCTGGCAAATGACCCTACATGGCGACATCCATGAAATCCCCACCCACAGAGCTTTACACAGTGAAATCACAGCAGGTCTAGCAGTGGCAGTATGGCTTTGGAAGGGAAGAAGTCTGAAACTACAAATGTCTATGCCAGAACAATCTGACCTGTGGTTAATACTGTTATGCCTGTAGTCTGAAAGATAGGGCACACCACTATGCTACATGTGACCAAAATATTAAGCAAATATCAGCAGAGTCTGTGCAGATGTGTATTGTGTACAGTCATGTCACCTCCCCATAGTCCCATAGAAATGCAGTAACATGTTCCTAGACTTAAGCAGCTTCCAGCTGTCACCCAGAGTGATGGTGTAATAGTAACAGAACGCAATTGTCTGTAACACCCACAGTCAACTAACTGGTGCCATCCCAGGGGTGTTTCCTGCTGACAGCCTGGGAACATATGATCATCAGAATGCACTACCCTGCTACAGATGGCCTGCATCTGTCACACCTGGCCTACAGGCCTCTGGCAAATGCCTATGCTTCACCCACAGTGCCCTTTAGGAAGTGTCATGGGGTCCATAACACCAACATAACACAGTCCATAAAATGCAAAGAAAGGCCATGCTGACAACTGCTAGGAGCAAACCTGCCAGATTTAGGAGTCAGAAATCGGGACAAAGCCATGAACTATGGGTTGACAAAGGTCCAATGAGAAGGACACCTGTGAAATACTGCTCTAATAATGTTATAACGTTGATGGAATGATTTATAGTAGCATGGAATGTCTGATGGGTACTAAGTCTGAAACTGCAATGTCACCTGTCATTAATATCTGACTTCAACCCTGAGAAACTTACAGAATACTTTTGCTGGAAAACCACACTTGTTTGGGTAACCAAGATATATGAGTCATGGATGTGGACATTCTGTGATACTCTGTACAGTCGACAGGCAAGGCTAGGTGTTTAAACATGGGAGTGCACTCACTGCAGGCAGGCCTAACCCTGGAAGATGGTGACATGTCTACACCCACAGAACCTTGGGCCACCACAATCATGGGGAGTAACACACCCCTCTCTGATCACTCATCTGATGCAACATCCTGACCCCAACATGTGGCCATCCAAGCAAAATGAGGTGGGCCATACATATGTGTGTGACAAACACACAACTCCAGGCTGGTCAAACAGTCTGACACACACAAGACCCTCCAAGTGCAGTCAACCATTGAGGAGAGCCCAATGAAAAGTACTGGTAGCTATAGGCAAACATATCTGACCAGGACACACACCCTCCACATATCCTATCCCCTACAAATCTATCTGGAGTGTGCATGTCACCCTAATCCTGTCTGACTTATATTACCCAACTATGGACTGGAAATCAGAGCAGGTCAGAACATAAATGCGCAGAGATTCCACCATTGTAATATATCACCAAGGTGCTAGACCATTTCCAAAGCATCAGCAGTCACTTGCTTGTAGGCACACCCCTCAACAGGCTGGATTGTGCAAGAATGTGGAGCACTTGGCCCATAAACCTTGTGTGTGCATCATCCATCCTGTATTCCTCTGGTAAATCACTGTGATGATCTGAGGAGGTATGTCACAAGGTACTGAAAGAATACATGACAGTGTCAAATGGCATATATGACAGATGTCTGCTAAAACAAACCCTGTAACCCTACCAACCCATACATTACTGATAGAAATTGTCACAATCATTCTATGGCCCATTGTTCCCACATTTTGATAGGCTATCTCTAGATATCCTGCACTAACAAGTTGAAAGGTATGGCTGTAGCACAAAACAAACCAGACTGGAGTACAACAATCCCTGGAATGGAGTCCCACATGTACTATAGAAGGATGCACTGGGTGTGTGCATACACTTAGAAAAATTTCAGTAGGATCTAGGAATGAACGGGCCTTTCCTACCCAGTGCACTTCCCTTTGCTCCACCTTAGCAGTCCTGAAGATGTCTGTCACCATAGAAGTCACTTTTGTTAAGCCCAACCACGTAAGGTCTGTGGCACTTGCGATAACTGCATAACACAATTGTACAAACAATTAGGTAGGAGTTCTAATCTCAGTCCTGGCAAATTTAAATGTGTGTGTGTGTTCACATCTAAAATCTTTTGGGTCAATTCAAACACAGTTCACTTCCCCTTTCTCTACTCTAGCAGTCCTGCAGAAATCAGTCATCTTTGAAGTGCCTTCCATCAGGTCTCAGACCCATAAGCTCTGTGGCTTGTGCAATAATCGCATAACATGATAGTACACATAACTAATTAGGTAGGAATTAAAATCTCAGTCCTGGCAAGTAGAAGTGTGTGTGTGACAGTTGTGTGTGCAAGACTGAGGGAGGATTGTGTTTGTTTGTTTATAGGTGAAGCAGTTTTATGCCATTCCCACCCACAACACTTCACAGTGTCCTACCTTATCAGTCCAGATGATGTCAGTCCCTTATCAGCAACCTTGGCCAGCCATCAGCCCTGTAAGCTCAGTAGTGTGTGATAAATGCTGAACACTATAGTGCAAATGATTAGTTTGGCAGGGTTCTACTCTTGTGTCATGCAAATGTGTGTGTGGGTATGTATATTTATAAGTAGAAGCATTTTGATATGTTTCCCACACACTACCCTACTTCATCAGTCCTGCTGATGTCATTCTCCATATCAGCACCTTTGGCCAACCCTCTCCCCAGTAAGTTCTATAGGACATGTGGCAACTTTGTAACACTGTGGTACAATCACTAGTTAGGTAGAGGTTATACTCTCACATTGGGCAAGTGTATGTGTGTCGATTTGTAGAACCATGTATTTTGATATGTTTTACACCCACTGCACTACTTTATCAGTCCTGCTGATGTCATTCCCTTTATAGGTTCACAAGTGTGCAGTAGGTAATGGCCCATAGAACATAGAAGGACGCTGCCATTGTGTCACCCAATGTTACGTCCTAGTCCCTGTATCAAGTATAGCCACTGCAGTGATCCTTGGGTTGAACTGTCTATTACCCATCCACTCATCAAGATTTCTCTGGAACAGGGTCAGCTAGATGCATGACATGTATGGGAAGTGTATTCCAGGGCATGTGCAGTCTCTTGGTGAGGGACCTGTCCCACTAGCATGTTGTGGTAATTGTGGTACTGAGGTAGAGGTTTCTACAGTGTGTGGTGTGGATGGATTTATATGCAGCATTTCTAAACCAACTGGGTCATACATGGCTTTGTAAGTCAAGCACACATAGCTGCTAATTAGGTAATATGACACAGAGAACAGCTTGGGTCTTCTGAGTCTGTCTCTGTAGGATGTGTTTTTAATGCCTAGGAACCCTTTGTGAGGTGCTTCTGTGGCCTCTCCAGCTGTAGTAGGTGTCTAGTGAGGTACATGGCAAATGGGCCATAATACTTGCTGAGTGGTCTAATGAGGGAATAGTAGAAAGAGATCACTGCCTCTGTTTTCCTGGATGCAAAACCCTTGGTAATGCAATGTGCCATATAGAAGGACTCCCTGACCACAGTGGCAATGTGGTGCTTGAAGGAAAAGTTGCTGTCAACCTGTGTCCCCAGATTCATTATAATCCCTACAGTTTTCATTGGGTTCCCATTGATGTGGAACTTACTGGGAACTGAGTGTATTACCAAAGGGGATGATGCATTTTGTGGTGTTAAGGTCCTGGCCATGGTTTCCACACCACTCACTGGTCTCAGTGAGGCCTTTCTGTAGGATGAATGCATCACTTGTGGAGTTCAAGATAGCTCCCAGCTTGCAGTCCTCTGTGAACTTGGTCAGTCACAGTTCCTCTGTGTTAGGCTGGACTCCTGAGAATTAGATGCTGGACAGGACACTATCCAGTACTGATCCCTGTGGGATTCCACTAGTGACTGATTGACAGTCTGACTTTGAGTTTGCCACTGTCACACTGTGTGTTTTGTGAACCAATTTGCAAACCACCCACTGATATAGGGGTTGATGCCTAGTTTGTTGGATTTATCAATAATCCCTGACTGAGGAATGGTATCAGAAGCCTTGGCCAGATTGAGGTAGGCTGTATGCAGTGCCTTACTGTCATACACAGCCCTGGTGACTCACTGAAAGACATCAACCAGGTTGAGCAGGCATGATCTGCCATTTACAAAGCCAAACTGTGTGGGGTCCAGAGTTAGACAATGACTGACTTGATGCCAGGTTGGTTCCTGCCCCTACTTTTCCCTGTACAGCCACTATAGGGACCACATCTGTGGATTGTGTAATGCTGCTGTCCAGCAAAGGGGATTACTCTACATTGGTGGAGGCAGGTATGACAGGTAAGGTTTTGCTGAGTCCCTACAGCCATGTATGTGTTCAATCAGTTGTTTGTAGTGGGCATGGCTACAAAGCCATAACACAGTTGAACACCTCTCCAATTTAGTAATGATAATCATGCTTATTGTACTAACCATGGCTGGTTAGGGCAATGCAACAACCAGTAGCTGTAGAAACGTCACTCCTTTGGGTGCACAGTAACTAAGATTACACATGTGTACAACATGTGCAGATGTTTTAACTGACATTTTGCATCCCATGTCTGTTCTCATCAGATGGACATATACCCCTACTCATACTGACATGTGCATAGCTAATACCTCACATACATGTCTGTTCTATGTCAGTATGGCTCACTAAATTCACACTCTTGCTGCGCCGTCATCCTTCTCAACCTGTTACAGCAAGACATCTGTAGGATGCCATGCATACATGGGTGCAATGGGACAAAATCAGTGACAGTGTCTCAATATTGCTGTAATATACTTGAGTAATTCAATAACACAGTAGCCTTTGCACTGGCAGACATTCCCTGGAGGATGTCCAACAGTCATATGGCAGGAAGAAGGGGAAAGGCTAGGACGGTGGTATTGAGGGTAAGAATTGTTAATGTTGGCAGTATGAGTGGTACAGGGACCAGGCTACATCATATGATGGCCAGGGTATGGTTGATATATTGTGTGTGTGCAAGAGACCACATGGAAGGGGATTATGGCTGGGTGTATGGATTGGCAGGTCACAATTGTGCTCTCAAGGTGGGGACTGGAGGTGGAAGGGGGTAGGGCTTCTGCTGAAGGAACAGTATGCCAAGAGTGTTTTTGGAGGATGTCATAAGTGTCTGATAGAGTGATGTTTCTGAAGCTGTAAGGTGATGGTGTAAAGATGACTGTTGTTAGTGCATATGCTATGCAAGTTGGTTGTGCTATGGATGAGAAAGAGAAATGCGACGTCATTTGGACGATGTGGTGATGACTGTACCCAGGGGTGACAGAATGGTCATTGCTGCAGATGTCAGTGGTCATGTAGAGGGGACGGGGAACTGATGGGTATGTATGGTGTTAAAAGGAGTGGAGATATTGAGATGGTAGTGGATTTTGCAAAAAGGATGGACATGGCTGTGGTGAATATGCACTATACCACAAGGGAGGAGCATAGGGTAACATACAAGAGTGGATGCACACAGGTGGAATATATGCAATGTAGGAGGGCCAGTTTGAAGGAGATTGAAGACTGTAAAGTGGTGACAGGGGAAAGTGTATTTAGGCAGCAGAGAATGTTGGTATGTAAGATGATGTTGGTGATCGAGATGAGAAGGAGTGTGGGGGCAGCACCAAGGATCAAATGGTGTGAACTGGAAAAGTGTGCTTGTGAGGTGGAGTTCAGGGGAGAGTTGAGACAGGCATTGGGTAGCAGTGATAATCTAACAAATATCTGGTTAGTGCAACAGACCTGGTAAGGGAGACAGCTAGGCGGGTGCTTGGGGGTGACATGTGGATGGAGGAAGCAGTACAAGGACACCTGTTGGTGGACTGAGGAAGTACTAGATAGTATACAGAGACAGAGATTGGGGAAGAAGGAGTGGGACTGACAGAGAGATGATGAATGTAGGCAGGAATATGAGGAGATGATGTGCATGGCAAAGAGAGAGGTGGCAAAGGCTGAGGATGGGCATATGAAGAGTTCTATGACAGGTTGGACACTAAGGAGGGATGAAAGGAATTGTACCAACTGGCTAGAGAGATGCACTGAGCTAGGAAAGATGTGCAGCAGATAAGGGTGATAAAGGATAATGATATATATATATATATATATATATATATATATATATATATATCACAAGTGAGGAGAGTGTGTTGAGCACATGTACAGTGTACTTTGAGAGGCTGATGAATGAAGAGAATGAGATACAGAAGGTTGGATGATGTGGGTATGGTGAATCAGGAAGTCCAATGGCTTAACAAGGAGGATGTAAGGATAGCTATGAATAGGATGAATACTGGCAAGCCTGTTGGTCCACATTACACACCTGTGGATGCATGGGGTTGTTTAGGGGAAAAAGGAGTGGTGTGTTATCCAGACTGTTTACTGATATCTTGGGAAGTGTGAGGTTGCATGAGGAATGGAGAAAAAGTGCTTGGGTATTTTGTTAAGAATGAGATTGATGTGCAGAGCTGTGATAACTACAGAGGGATAACATTGACTAGTCACAGCATGAAGTTATGGGTAAGAGTAGTGGAAGCTAGGTTACGCAGGGAGGTGAGGAGTACTGGTCAGCAGTATGGTGTCATGCGTGGAGAGGGCACTACTGATGTGATGTTTGTTCTGAGACTGTTACTGGTGGAATACAGAGAAGGTCAGGAGTTGCTCTGTATCTCTCTGGACTTACAGAAAACATATGACAGGGTGCCCAGGCAGGAGTTGTGGTATTGTATGATGAAGTTATGAGTGGAAGAGATATATGTAAAAGTGGTACAGGATATGTGCAAGGGTGGTGTGACAGCACTGAGGTCTGCATTGGGATTGATGGATGTGTTTAAGTTGGAGGTGGGATGACAACAGGGATCACCTGTGAGCCTTTTCTGATTTGCAATGGTGATGGACAGGTTGACAGACAAGATCATATGGTAGTCCCCGTTGACTATGTTGTTTGCAGATGACATTGTGATCTGTATTGAGAGTAGGGAACAGCTTTTGGAGACCCTGGAGAGGTGGACATATACTATAGAGAAGAGAGGAATGAAGGTCAGCAGCACTAGGACATAATATCTTTGTGTGAATGAGAGGGAGGATAGCGGAATGTTGAGGATGCATGGAGTACAGTTAGCAAAGGTGGATGTGTTCAAATGATTGGTATCAACATTTTAGAGTAAAGCGGACTATAGAGGACAGTTGTAGAAGAGAGTACAGGCAGGATGGAGAGGGTGGAGAAGAGTGTCAGGAGTGATATGTGATGGACGAGTACCAGTAAATGTGATATGTAAGTTCTACAAAAGGGTAGTGAGACCACCTGTTTTATATGGGTTGGAGACAGTGGCATTGATAAAAAGGCAGGGGTCAGAGCTGCACATGGCAGAGTTACAAATGCTATGATTTGCACTGGGTGAGGCATGAGTGCACAGGTTTAGCAATGCGTATATGACAGGCTCAGGCTATGTTGGACAGATATGAAACAGTGTTGGAGAGGCAGCATTACATCAGTTTGGACATGTGCTGAGGAGGGTGCTGAATATATTGTGAAAAGGATGGTAAGGATGTAGCTGCCAGGTAAGAGGAAGAGAGGAAGGCCTCAGATACATTGTTTCTTGATGTGGTGAGAGAGGACATGCAGGTAGTTGGTGTGCGAGAGCAAGATTCAGAGGACAGGCAGAAATGGTAACAGATGATCCACTGTGGCAATCCCGAATGGGAAAAGCCATGACAATGAAGGGGGATGTTGTAATGTCAGTCTTCACATATTTGGCAAGGATTTGGCTGACATAACACAACTCTATGGGTGAATGACTACAAATATGAGGCACACATATGGTCAGTGTGCAGAACACTGGACAGGTGAATGGTATGAGCTCAGTATATAAAATGCAGTTCGATACACACATCTGCAGCAGTACTTTACTCTGCACATGCTCTGTATATTTGCCTTATATTTACAAGACAAAATGTGTACCATAGTTATATGCACAGGTAACATATGGATATGTACAACATCCCATTAGCTGGCCTAGTCACTACAGACAGAGCCACATGCTATGGCCATCAGTGCTGTTCAGCAGTACATCAGTAGAGCAAGTCTTGTTGAGACATATGCTTGCAAACCCCTATTTTTCATTATTACAGACCACCTACTGCATTCAGTTACATGCTTACTTGTTTCCCATACCTTTTTTTTCTGGATATGTCACAGATATATCCTTTATTTTTTTCTCACACTACTTTAGCTTTGCACTGATGGACTGTCTATGACAGAGGTGGTATGAATAGACGGCAGCTTGTCTTTTATAGGTAATGCTCATGACCATGTGATGGCCGGAGCACCAATTGGTGTTCCCCCAGTTGCTGATTGCATGCAGAGCAGCTGTGTAATTATTCCAATAGCCAATGTCATGGCAACACACTCCTATAATTGAGTACTCCATGTGGGTTAGAGTTGCTGGTCTTGCTATGCGAACAATATCAAATGTCAATTGAAATTTTACTAGGGGAAATTGATGAACTGGACCGCCTTATTAAAAGTGATATTGACTATCAATTGGGCAATGATCTTAATCAAAGGTCTGAATTTTTATGCCAAGTGTTTTCAATCCATCCTGCATTACATCCTTTGATTTTCAAAAAGCAACTGAAATGGATTTAAGGAATTTGAAAAACAAACAACAAGGTATAAGCTGGAGCAGCCTAATATTACTAAGAGGAGAGAGGATGTTCCTTGTCTTGGGAAGGCTCCACATTTGATGAAAACCAGACAAAGGGGGAGGTATTAGGTATTACCCCCACCCATATATATATAGAATGAACCATATCTATAGACAGTGAAACTACCTGAAGGTAGGTAACCATTAATGAAATAGATGGACCAGAGGGTTAAAGCTATCAGAGGAACCCTATAGAGAGACAAGAGACAGAGATGATATTATTATATTATGCAACAGCAAACACCTAGAACCCCCCAGTGCTATGGAATTTATTCCGAAATCAAAAAAAACACAAACAACATGAGGCCCCTAGTGGATGGGATGAAAGATTACTTATACTTGCAGTAATAATAGAACTGCAAAATATGTAAAAAGGAAAGACAGTAAAAATAAGATTCATGGTCCTTCCTTGAGGATGAGTCAAGTAACACAGTGGACAGAGTGTCTACTAGCTGCTAAGCTACATGAAGGTTTATTCGCCTATTATTTGACATTACCCATATTCGATCTTGCTGCGTAATGTTGAAGATGGATGGGCACCTGACGCACCTAACGGAATTGGGGAAATTGATTGACACAGGGCTTTTGGCTAACATCCTTGATTCTAACAATGAAACTGTAACCCAAAAAATTCACCAAGCAAGCTCATGCCCATGTGGTTGGGCTCCCACCTGGGCCTGGGGCCTTTGGGAGAGAATAACATACTAACAGTGGGGAACATAACTACAAATTTAATTTCTAAGCTGATTTCTGACAAATATAATATTATATACCTGGCCAAACGTGGAATGGAAGGATTTGATACAATGATTTCAATTTCTTCACTGATTTTGATTTTCTCTCCTTTTTTTGCAAACACACTGATTTTTAAATAGATACTAAGAAATAGATTTAAGACATAATGAATTTAAAGAAAAGTTTATGATAACAATGAATGGGTGTCTAAATACACCATTCAAGATGCTGAGACACTATTTACAATTCATATAAAGAAAGCGGAGTGTTAGTAGAGCAAGAATAAACAGTAAAAGGGCAGATTTTTGAAGAATGTTTCAGTTTAACACAATTCTTCCTCAATTTTTTATTCCCCTGGGTTTCTATTTGAAATTATTTCTGAAAATAATTATTGAGAATTTAAAAGATTCTATTTGAAAAACTCCCTTTGTTTAACAATAAAAGTGTCAAAGCAATTATGTCCTTTGTTAAACAATGATAGGTCTTAACTTCCTGTGGAACAATTAGCACATTTTTCTGGACCCAGACAGGCGATCTAAGCATAATTTTTGGGAATTAGAGTCTTTAACTACTTACAGTGAAACATAGTCCATACCATAATAATCAAAAAAAATTTACAAACTACATCTATATAATAAAAAAAGGCTGGCAAAATTAGCAATACAATAAAGACCAAGCGGAATAATTAAGTAAGCCATAAAAGTATTGCAAGCATGTAGCCAGAGGGGCTGAATTTGGAATGGTGACCTAAAGTTTCAAATAAATCTAAGTTTAACTGTGTAATAGTAAGTTAGTGTTTTGGCAAGTGTGCTGCTGTCGCTTATATCGGAAAAATGATAACAGACAAACAATAATGAAACAATAAAGCGAAAATGCACAACACAGGCTATTTCTATATACAGGAGTACAGACCAAGTAAGTTCAGATGTAATAGGAAAATGCCTTATGCAGGGACCAAAGGGCTAACCTCATCACTCATTAGGAGAAGGAACTCCTCTGGCAGTTCTATTAAAAAATGAGGAAAAGAGAGACCAGGCATTAATGAAATGAACCTCAGAGAGAAGGTGCCTGTGGATCGAGTGACGAGCATAAATCAGAGACCAGGCACCACCTAAATAACTTTGGTTGCAGCTTAAATGAAAGCAAAACTGTAAATAACAAAGCCTGCAAAAAACTTTAAAACACTGCTTATTAAAACTGGCTTTTAGTGGGGAAAAGACCATAAATCCATTGATTGGGCTAAAAAAACCTGTCAAAAATTATTTGAACACTGCCTGATATCCATGGTCAGTGAGTTAAGAGTGTACTACACCTAAGGGGAAGGGTGCACATATAATTAAAATCAAATCAATGAATAATTGGATGCATATTTACATATATATATTCATATATATAATATTTTTTTATTCATTTTATTTTTAATACTAATACTTATTATTTCATAGTAGTTCTTCTGTTATTGTGTTTTTACCCTATTTTTACAAAAAGTAATGAAGTAAAACTGAGGTTATACACATATATTCATATAATTTATATCTTATTAGGCATAATCTATATATTATAAGTATAACGGCATTACTAGTATTACTAGCTACTTGGCTTGCAATTAAACAAAAAGTAAAATGGACTGGGTGAACCTTTCTACTTTTATTACAACTACATGAAGGGAATGTATCTTATAATACTTTTATTTTTTTTATTTTTTATTTTTTTTTTTTTTTTTCACTTTCAATTTTACTTTATAAATTACTTAAATTAACATGAAATTTTAATGAGTAACATGATAACATGTTTTCATTACACACAGCCATCCATTACATTTATCCATTATCCATCCATTTCCCGTATTTTATCCATTATAATATATGTTTGGGTGTCTGAGCTAGATGTGCTTTTAGGAGTGCTGATCAGAATACACTATGTTAACTGACTAAGAATTTAATATCATGGTGATATTACATGACATTTATTTTCATGGCATGGCAAAAGTAATCATTCACTAATTAATTAACTTGGTATATAATCTCTGTTCAGCTATATGTTCATTGTTTTAAAAGCGTCTGTAAGTTATAGTATACTTTAACTAATAAAACTACTTATCGCACTTTAAGAAGAAGTTCCCTGCTACTGATTCTACTTGTGAAGAGGGTTCCTGCTCCAATTTTTTCATTTACTCCATGTGGGTGTTGGCCCTTTCCCTTACCTGTGAGGAAGAGATCCTGGAGGTGTGTGAGCAAATATGTCTTAGAACAAGACCTGTGGAGATAAACTAAATAAATGGCGAAGAAGATTCAAGACTTAGGGGCAGAATGTGAGTATTGCTGTTATATGTTTTGAATACTGTTCGTTTAACAGGGTTTGCCTGAACATGCTACTTCTGCATGGGTTTCAGTGACAACGTTCTGTGTCTGTATAGCTCTCAAATGTAGGGCTATCCACATAATGGACAGGGGTTTACATGTTATGTTTGGTCTGTTCCCCAGACAGGTGTTGTCCTTGGCAAATCAGTAGCATACTCTGGTGACTGCAATCAGTACATGCAAACATCCATTTGTGTTTCAGACTTTATATCCCTCAGAAAAGATATGTTAAAACAAACCCTGTAACACCAGCAATTTTCTCAGTTTATAACAGCAATATTTCAATTATGGCCATGTTTTGGGCCTCAGGCCCAAATTATGTCAGGCATGGTACAGATGCCATACAGGAGTTTGATAGGTAGGGTCTACCATTATTTTGTTCTGTCATTCCTGCTGAGGGGAAAGGGTGAACAATATGTGGGACTCTGTACATTCAAGAAGCTGGTGTATGGAGAATGTTCTTAGATGCCCTTTTAACATATTTTATGTGGGGGAGAGTAAGAAGTGTTTTAAAACTGGGCTGTTAAAACATGTGAGACATACTGCTGATGAGGAAGAAGACAATTCTATAGCTGTACATTTCAATAATTCTCACCATGGGGGTAGTAGTCATGAAAGAAGATTTGTTATGTGCAGAATTGGTTTAAATTCTTAAATGGGATACTTTATTCCCTAGGGGATTGAATGTGTAGTGTAACTGGAGGCTGTTTATATACATGTAATTAAGTGGGTTACAAGGTACTACTTTGGAAAAGTCTGTTTCTCAGTTTGGTCAAACAGTCATAAAAGACCAATTATGTACAGAATCAATGTATGTTCATAGGTTCATAGGTTCATACTAGGCTATCTGCCCTAGGGCATTTATAAGCCTAGCCAGAGTGTGTGTGGCTTTCACCACCCCTTAGGATGAGAATACTACACCCTTTTATGGTTTAGTTTACTGTGCCTCTGTCTAGTAGTGACACAGAGATGACCCCCGGGGTAAACCTACAATCTCCCATCCACTCGTCAAGATTTCTCTTGAATAGAATCAGTGAGGGGCTCTGCCTAACATGGACTGGGATTCTATTCCAGAGTGTAGGGAGCCTCTGGGTTATGAATCTGTCCCTCCAGCATGTCCTATTTATTTTTGTGTTGAGGTTTAAGTCTCTTGCTCTCGTGGCTCTGATGGATTTGGATTTTCTGAGGTGGAGCATGTCATTAATTCTGGATTGGACATGGCCTTGTACGTCAGGCACAGGTCACCTCTGAGTAGGTGGTATGTGACTGAATAGAGCTGGAGTTTTTTCAGTCGGGCAGCATATGACATATGTTTAAGACCCTTTATCCTCTTGGTGAGGAACTTTTGGGGTCTTTCAAACTGCTGCAGGTGTCGGGTGAGAAACATCCCAAATGGGGCATTGTACTCAATCATTGGCCTGATAAGAGAAGAGTACAGGGGCACAATGACCTCTCTTGATCTAGATGTGAAACCCTTCATGATAAGGTGGGCAATATAGAAGGTCTTCCTAACCACTTTGGCAATGTGAGTGTCTAATGAGAGGTTACTGTCAACCTGGGTCCCTAGGTCCCTGATTACCTCTTCCATACTTAATGGATTGCCACCTATGTGGTAATTTGTGGGTACCTTGTTTTTCCCAAAGGATATGACTATACATTTTTGGGCTTTCAGCTTAAGGCCATGGCTCTGGCACCAATTATCCATTTCTATGAGGCCTCTCTGAAGGATGTTTGTGTCCGCTGGAGTATCAATTATGGCGCCCAGTTTGCAGTCATCTGCGAACTTTGTCAGCCACAATCCTCCTATGTTTGCCTGTACCTCGGAAAAATAAATGCCGAACAAGAGGGGTCCCAGGACTGAGCCCTGTGGGACACCGCTTGTGACTGGCTTAGAGTCTGACATAGCTCCAGCAACTCTGACCCTGTGGGTTCTGTCCTTGAGCCAGTTTGCAACCCATCTTGTGACATATGGGTTTACATTTAAGCTGGTGAGTTTGTCTATAATGCCCGAGTGGGGTATTGTGTCAAAGGCTTTTGCAAGATCAAGGTAGGCTGTGTGAACTGCCTTACCCTCATCAATAGCCTTAGTGACTGTTTCAAAAAAGTCAACCAAGTTCAAAAGGCAGGATCTGCCCTTGACAAAGCCAAATTGGGTAGGATCCAATGTCTGTAGGTCCCCAATGTCTTTGTTTATGAGTTCCATAATGATCCTCTCCTTAGCTTTGCAGACCAGGCTCGTCAAGCTTATGGGGCAGTAATTTCCAGGGTCCGTAGAAGCACCGCCTTTGTGAAGTGGGACCACTGTTGCCATATGCCACTCTTTGGGTACGTATCCTGTAGTAAGGCAAAGATTAAACAGCAGCCTTATGTGTGGGTTTAGTTCCTCTTGGAGTTCATGTAACACACAGCCTGGGACACCATCCGGTCCCATTGATGCTGTGTTTTTAGCTTTAGAGGGTGGCTCTCACCTGGGCATCTGAGATGTTAAGGAGGCTACACTCTGCTGGGATAGTTATTTCTCCTTTGGGGAGGGAGGAGAAATTTGCACTGAACCTGTCTGCCAGAATGTTGGCAATGTCAGTGGGTTCAGTGTATTTTGTGTCATTTTGGACTAACTCTGAGCATATCTGAGAGTTTCCACCCAGGTTTCTAACATAGCTAAAGAAGGCCTTGTGATTGTCTTTGTGTCTTTTGCGATTTTTTGCTCAAAGTTGGCCTTGGATGATTTTATGAGTGATCGTAGTTTTTTGCTAGTACTGATCAGAGATGCCTTCCCTTTTGGGGATTTTGCTCTGTCATGTAGTAGCTTCCTCCTCCTGTTGTAAAGTTTGTTTATGGCTGGGATCCACCAGACTGGGCGCCTGCCTTTGGGGGAATGGGTCTTGGTTTTATTTGGGATTGCATGATCCATGCATTCTTGAAGGTGCCCGTAGAAGGCATTTGCAAAGGATTCAGCAGTGTGGGTTGTGGTTTCCACTGGCCCAGGGGCCTTGAAGGATACCACTTCAGTCTTAAGAAGTGTGAAGTTGGCTTTTGAGAAGTTCTTCACTGTGGTCTTTTGTGCAGGGGTGGGGCGGATGTGGATATCCAGTGAGATTAATTTATGGTCTGATCTTACCAAAGAGGGATATACTTCGGTGTGGAGCATTTTGTCCCCATGTTTGTGATGATCAGGTCTAGTATATTGTCTCCTCTTGTGGGAATGGTGACTAGTTGTTCCATTGCATTTGAGTTTATGAATTCTAGGAACCTTTGGGCTAGGGTGTTGGGGCTTGAGTAATGTTCCCAGTCTATGTTTGGGTAGTTGAAGTCTCCCAAAATGATGGTATTTGGAGAGACATTCATACTCTCCAGTGTCTTCAGGAAGGCTGTGTGGGGTTCCTGAGTTTGAGAGGGTGGTCTGTAGCATGCTAGAAACTGTAAGGCAGTTTTGCCTATGGTTAGTTGCACCTGGATGGTCTCCGATGCTTCGTGCGTTGCCACTAACCTGGAGGTGTGGGTATCTTTGATGAATATGGATACTCCCCCTCCATTTGTGGTTCGGTCCAAGTTTTGGGGCCGGAAAGCATGATATGAAGTAAAACCTGATAGTGCTGGGGTGTTCTCAGGAGCCTTGAACCAGGTTTCAGTCACTGCACAGACATCGATGTTCTCTATACTGAGGAGGGCTTCGAGAGCATGCATCTTGAGGTTTAGACTTCTGGAATTGAGCAGCATTACCCTTAGTTTTTTTCAACTTGTGTTTTCTAGGGAGGTAGGTTTGTCATTTGAGCCTTGCCTAAAAAAAAGGCACTATGGGGGTGGCAAGAGCCTTGCCCAATATCCAGAAGTCCAGGGGTGACAGGTGCAAGCCATCCCTTGCAAAGCAGCGTGGCTTGTCAAGCATGCCATCCCAAGCAGACAGACATTGGATCCCCTTTGAATGACACCAGTAATTAAGCCAATTGTTAAAACTGATCATTTTGTCTTTGTACTGTGGCATCATTCTTGGTGAGGGTAAGATGCTGCTCAGGGTCAGGGTCATACCGGCCTGGGCTACATAATCAGAGAGCTCCTCTATGTCTCTTTTCATGTAGTCCAGGGAGGTACATCTCAGGTCGTTTTTAAATGTGATACTTTTTCCCCTAGGGGGTTGACTGAGGAGTGTAATTGGAAGCTGTGTATTTAAATGTACATAAGTGTTAATTGCTTCTTCTAATTAAGGCAAGTGTTTCTTGTAATATGTTACTCCTTGTAGGCTTTGGCAAAGATATCATAGTAAAATTAACTTGTGTGAATTACTGACTGTATTTTTGTTTACTATCTTCATTCATTGTAGTTGTGTTGCTAAGAGGTCACTGTATATGTTTGGCCATTGCGTATGACGTATCATGGTTTTGTAGCAGCATACTGTTCACTTATTATTTGAACTAGTGGGGGAAGATGTGAGTGTCATGGGTCCTTTCGTATCCATCTGTGAATGCTGCCCCAGTTATGGGTGGTCTATCAGCAGCATATGTTTGTATGGGCATTTAGAGACATGTATGTATTTATGTATGTATATATATATATATATATATATATATATATATATATATATATATATATATATATATATATATATATATATATACACACACACACACACACACATATATATATATATATATATATATATATATATATATATATATATATATATATACACGTCAGTATTTCTTGGCATTATTTTACTAATTAGTAGCTTTAATTGCAACTAGCAAATAAGGTGCCAAACTTTGTATTTATTTCACTACTCTGCATTGTTGTTTTACCTTCTCTGAGGAAGCTACCACAGTTCCTGGTAGCGAAAACGTCAGTTTTATAACCTAATAAATTCTGCGTTAAGAAACTTAGAAGACTTTTCATTTATTTGAACTGTTGCTTTCCTTTGGTGCTTCCTAGCCGGTTTGTTTTACTGGTTTTTAGCAACGTATCTAGTTTGTGTATATTGTTATACATATATATGTATCTCCACACATATCTATATATGTAAATATTTTTTTCATGTATATATTTGTAGATAATCATTCATGATTTTACAGTGTGTCTTTCCAATTGTAAACTGACTGTACTGCGTGATATGTTGTAAAAAAACATCTAAGTATCTTACAGCTAAGATGGCCTAGTGGTATATTGTTGTGACTATAGTATATAGCATCCCAGGTTCAAGAGTGAGCACAGCTGATTATTTTGTTGCTGGCCAAAAGAAGGGCTGCTGGATGCAGAGTGACTGAGGCACTTTTAAGCAGTTGTAAGTGGGTTTGCATGGGTTTGTGCAGAGCTAAGCAAAATCTGCTTAGCAAGGCTTAAACCAGCTAAGCAAAGCAGACAATTGCTAAGGATTGCTTATATTTCCATGCTTAATCAATCTTTAGCTAGTTTCAGCAGAGCTGCAGCAGGTTTAGCTGGCCGCAAACATGTATTTAAAAAATAAATAGAAACATTTTTTACATTTACATATGGCATTTTCCCAGCCCTACACTACCATATGTGAGGCATATGACTTAGAAATATCATTCCAGTTCATAAAAATTAATTTACCACTGCTTTCACACATAAAATATGTTGGGTAGAGCTGGGATTCAAACCATGCATGTCTTGCACACTAAATCACAGCTCTAACCACTACGCTACATTAGCAATGAAAATTTCATCTTCACAATTTTATTAGAATGTCAAACAGCATTTAAGCTGTGCTGAACAAAGCACTGCACCGTACAAACCTGCTGCTCTTTGCTTAAACTTTCTTTTTATTGTAAAAAAAAAGGAAGAAATTTTAAATTATTACATATATTTATCAGAAGGTTGCAGGCATGTAGGGCAGGGATCTGGCCATTCCGGGGACAGTCATGTACTGTGCGGGCTACTTCTTATGGATTGTGTGCTTACTTTTTTTTCTTATTTCAGTGTCCATGGACACTGACATGCTCAATTATTTCAGTGTCCATGGACACTGACATGCTCAGTTTTATATTTCAGTGTCCGCAGGCACTGAAATAATGTATAATATTAGAGCCAGGCTCTAATAATATGCTTCTTCCTTGTCTGAAAGTGCTGTACGGCACTTTCTGAGTGCAGGGGGTGTGTTTAAGTGTCTGTGCAGGATTTATACATGCCCCTTGCACTTGTACACAGATTGTGTAGGTGTAGGAATACAGCAGCGCACCTTCATTAATATGTAGGGAGCGCTTCTGCTGTATTTCTTCATGGAACAGTCCGTGTAAGAATAGACTATTCTTCCATGGACTGTTCATGAATCTAGGGGCCTGCCTTTCTACTGAAACAATCTACATGCAATCATATCATATGCAAGCTCCACAAAAAAAGTCTGACTTCATGTGAGCCAGACTGTATCTTTAAGGAGATGACATCAGGTGTGTCTTGCAATGGAGATGTGTATGCAAAACTAAACTCTTTGGATATGTAGGAGTCCAAATGTTATCAATACTAATGTGTAGGACACTCCCACATCCATTACATTCACACACTGTCATGATATTCTCAGTGCTGTATTTGAACTCCCTACTTATCTACTGACACAATTTACACACAATTGTATTATACCCACACACCACAGAAAAAGTCTGTCTTCATGTGAGCCAGATTGTATATTTGCAGGGATAACATCAGCTGTGTACTGCAAAGGAAATGCGTGTGCAAAACTAATTTCTGCAATCATGTAGGAATCTAAATGTTGTCAGTACTAACAGGTGTAAGACTCTCTTGCATCCTTTTACACACACACACACACACACACACACACACACACACACACACACACACACACACACACACACACACACACACACACACACACACACACACACACACACACACACACACACACACACACACACACACACGCACTCACATGCACACACATGCATGCACTTGTGAAACACAGGACGAACAATAAAGCATTCATGGCTCATCACGTTAAAATAATAGTATGTATACCTTAATCAGTGCTACTGATATCAGCTATGGTATCTGCTCATGCATGGATAATGTGGACTTTCACTACAAAACAATTCTTAATGTTCCAGTGTAGTAGGGCTAAATAATGATGGAGTATGTGTGCTTATGCTCTATTTGGTTGGATATTACTTGCAATTTTTTGATGGTGAAGTGGTAGTGTTATAACCATACAGCAAACAGTTTTCTGGTTTGATTTTTGTCTGGGATGCTTTCTGTGTGGAGTCTGCATGTTGTCCCAGTGTTTGTGTGGGTTTCGTCTGGGTGCTCCAGTTTTCTCCCATATCACAAAGACATGTGTCTGGAGCATTTCTCCCTGGGTCTCCGCTGAAAATTGGCTTTGTTCCAAGTTGGACTTTCCTGGTAAATAAAAAATAACGTGTAAGTGCTACAGTGCAGACATAACTATATGGAAGGAAGTATTCAGTCAACCACACAGGTCAATGCAGTTTACTTGAGTATGGTAAGCCATTTCCATGTAATGAAGTAATAACATCCAGTAACACTACTTATCTTTGTTCAAAATCTCTTCCTAAAGTGCAATACGGAGAAACTCATTGGCATAGATAATTGGCAAACTATTAGCGCATGATTAATTCTAATATGAGGTGTTGAACTCAGAATGTGAAGTAGCAGTGTTCGGTGCTGCTCCCTGCCAACTTTTACACAAATAAAGAGCATTGAAAAAATGGTCTTATTGTGTCATGATTATAAGATTTCTCAAGGCAGTACTTGCTCAATGCCTTGCAGATATACACTTTGCATGTTGGACTCTACTTTTTATATGTTAGGGCAAAAGCTTTGTTCAAAAATAAATGCTGTGATTCCCTTCTCTGTTTGCACGATGTTAGGTGGTGAGTAAATAAGGTTAACTGCTGAAAGAAAAAAGTGAAAACTTTAATTTGCTCAGCTTTCTATAGTGCAAACAGGCATAGCAGTCATGCATGTCTGTCAACACTCCGGATAGTAATGAATGGAGAGACTCCACCTGTCATCTAACCTTCTCTGTGGCACAAGGTGTAAATGCAATGAGCTAAATGAAAAAGCAGAGGTGAAGCTGAGTTCGAGTCCAGTATACTGGTAACTTTACGAAGGCTTTCAGAATGTGAATATTATAAGTAATTTTGATCATAACTGTAAGACTACATAGGATTGACTATCCTACATATGTTGATTTTACTGAAAACTGTGCCAGTAATGCCTAATGCAATAAACTTTTATACTTACTATATATCACCCGTGATTCAAGGAAAATCACAACTTATTTTGGTGTACAATTTGTTAAACATGACAAGGATGGTATGTATTTTAAATAATTATGACTCAGCACCTACCTATGTATTTATAAAATGTAGAGAACACAGTACTTAACACAAGTGCCAGCAAAGAAGTTTGATTTTTATAGTGTGACAGTGTACTTTGTGGAGGATGACATCACTGTAGTGTTGTGAGCAGTGCAGAATGTCTTATGAAGTGTGGTCATTATGCTTTCTCAGAGTAAGGACAGTAGCCAAATCCTATAAGATGGACAAATGTTCCATGAGACTACTAAATATGTTGCAGTATAATGTGATGAGACAGACACAAGAGGTGATGAGGATCACTGAGATGGAGAGACACATGGCATACCTCTCAACTGTACAGATTTTCTCAGGAATGTCCATATTTTTGCCTAATATTTTTGGTCAATTTTTCCATAAAATTGTGGTTTTCTGGCAAATTATTAAAGACTGAAGTTATAAAATTATAGGTATTTGAGTTTCAGACTTCATACCCTTCAGAAAATTAATGCTAAAGCAAAATCTGTCATTCTATCAACTTTATAAGTTTGTAAGAGCAATATTTAAAAATTGTTCCTATTTTGGGGCCTTTGTCCCACTTTTATTAATGGTTTTGTCCAGATTTCTTGCTCTAAGAAGTTGAGAGGTATGTATGAGAGTTTGTGTTATGGCACATTTATGAACATCTTTATGTTGTGTTTATATTGAGTGTTTCTTCATTCAGAATATGTTCTGCTCTGTGCGATGAAGTGATTTATACTGGGATACAGAAGGTGGAGTGTCAATAACCAATATATCCATGTACATCTGGTTAAGAAGCTGAGGGAAATAGGATGCAGGATGGTGACATGAGGATGCTGGTA
This sequence comes from Protopterus annectens, assembly GCF_019279795.1. Taxonomy (NCBI): domain Eukaryota; kingdom Metazoa; phylum Chordata; order Ceratodontiformes; family Protopteridae; genus Protopterus; species Protopterus annectens. The sequence goes on from NC_056731.1 coordinate 1,973,789,175, forward strand.
TGTTGATAACAGATGTAGCACATACTTACACAAGTAATATTAATATGGAGAAAAATCACATTACTGTGTAACATATGTCAGGATTCAAACATTTGACAGAATAAATAAAACTTTACATAGAGATTGGTTATATCATCTCACCACAGAGGAACTCATGCTGCAATAACTTTTGAACAAATGAACGGTGCAGTGTGCAGCGGAATTGTCACCTCACAGTTCTCTGGTTCGATCCTTGGCTGGAGTGCCTTCTGTGCAGAGTCTGCATGTCCTCCTTGCATTTGTGTGGGTTTTCTCTGGTACTCCAGTTTCCTCCCACATTAGAAAGATCTGTCTGAAGCATTTCTTCCCAGGCCTCTGCTGAATATTAGCTTTGTTCTAAGTCAGACTTTCGTGATAAGCAAATGTTAAATAACATAAAAAAATAAAATATGTTATGAGAGGCACTCACAACCCATTCAATAAAAGCATTAGATAGGCAGTAGTATTTGTTACATTTATATCAGTTATAGCCTGCCTTACACTTTACATGATGCTCAGCAGTGTGATACATATGGAAGAGTAACTGCATCACACTGCATTACCCTAAGTCTGTTTTAGTAACTGTATCACAGTGTGTTATCCTAAGTCTGTTTTACTATTGCACAATGGCCATATTGGTATTTACACTAAACTAGCTGTGCCAGTGTGAACTATGACAAAAACTCACATTTTGCAATAACACTTAAAATGCCATTTAACATTATGTAGTACACTTGCTTGTTGCCAGACATCTCCCAAATGCTGAAAATTACAATGATAAAACCGAAAGTGAGGTTAGATAGATACATAGGCAACAAATACACATGGAAGAGACAGGCAGTATGGGTTTCACCTACTGCTGCATTAGAACCCTTGAAAATATGCAAAAATAAGCTTATATAGTTGGTAAGTATCTAAACACACAACAAAGGAAAACCTGTTTCATATATGTGAAAAACAAACAATTAAAGTGCAGTGATAACCTATTGCACTAATGGAAGATGTAGGTATTAGCCTTCAGCAAAGCAATGACTATGAAAATGCAATAAGATGAACACTACATCCATTAGCCTGATGAATAATCAATAGTAAGAAGGGGTGAAGATAGAGAAAGATGGACAGAAACATATTGAAGGTTGGTGTTATGGATCATTAATGCACATCTTTATGGTGTGTCCTTATTCATAGGTTCACGGAAGGTTACTAGACTAGCATCCCTAGAGCCTTTACAAGACTAGCCATGTTAATCCCAAGTATCTCCATTTGTTCTTTGTTGAGTAGGTCACAGTCTGAATTTATGAACAGAGCAGGTCTATGATCAACATCAGCTACCCCTGTCCATGAGGGACATATATGCCACCCCAGGGGTGAATTTGCAGTCTCCCATCCAATTATTTAGGTTGCATTTGAATATGGTCATTGAGGAGCTCTGTTTTATGTGAATAGGAAGTCTATTCCAGAGAAGTAGCAGTATCTCTCCAGGATGTTCTGTTATTGTTGCAGGCTATGTTGAGATCCATAGAGTGAGTGACTCTTGTTCCATTTGACTTGCAGATATGCAGCATTTCCATTAGGGCAGGGTCAGAAATTGTCCTATAGGGCAGGCACAAGTAACTTCTCAGCAGCCCGATAAGATACAGAGAAAAGTGACAGGGCTTTCAGCCTGTCTACATAGATCATGGCTTGGAGTCCTTATATTTTCTTAGTGAGAAACCTGAGGTTTCTCCAGCTGCTGCAGGTGTCTGGTGAGGTACATGCAAAAGGGTGTGCTAATACTCTATTAGGGGTCTGATGAAGACTGAGTACAATGGAGTTTTAGCATCCCTTCACCTGGATGCTATGCCCTTGCTTATGAGGTGTGCTACATAGAAGGTTTTCCTTACCACTGTGGAAACTCGGTGGTCGAAGTTCAGATTGCTATCAACCTATGTTCCTAAGTCTTGCACCACTGGGTTGGAACTCACAGGGGTGCTGTCAATATTGTAATTTATAGGGAATTCCATTTTGCCAAAGCGAATAATAACGCATGTTTTTGCATTTAGTTTTAGATCATGGCTTTGGCACCAATCATTCATTTGTGTTAGCCCTTCTTGTAATATGTTGACATCATTGGGGAAACAATGATTACTCCCAGTTTACAATCATTGGCAAACTTGTTGAGCCAGAGGCATCTACTCTGGCCTGAACTACTGAGAAATGGATGTCAAACAGTAAGGGGCCCAGCACAGATCCCTGTGGTACTTCACTGATGATGCACCTACTGGTGGAGGTGGAGTCACTAATTTTGACATGGTGTATTCTGTTGGTGAGTCAATTGGCTACCCATCTAGTAATGTAAGGATTAATTCCCAGCTGGGAGAGTTTCTCAAAGCCAGAGTGAGGGACTGTTGAAAACCTTGGCAAGGTCAAAATAGTTTGTGTGCACTGTCTTACCTTCATCCATGGCTTTGGTCACATTCTCAAAGAAGTTTACCAGGTTTAATAAGCATGATCTACCCTTAACAAAGCCAAACTGGGTTGGGTCCAGCATTTGGAGGTCACCTATGTACTTGTTGATAACGTCCATGATAAATCTTTCCATGGCCTTGCAGATGAGGGTGGATAGACTTATGTGTCTGTAGTTCCCAGGGTCAGTTGATGGACCCCTTTTGTGCATGGGAATTGCTGTTGCCATTCTCCATTCTGCAGGCACATAGCCAGTTCTCAAGCTATAATTAAAGGGAGTGCCAAGTGGGTCCACTAGGTCTTGTTTTAGATTGTTTAGCAAACAATCTGGGATATTATCTGGTCCCACTGAGGTTGTGTTTCCGGCCTCTGCAAGCACAGAGATTACCTGTTTTCTAGAGATACTAGGCAGAGGGCTGGTGTCGGATATGCTTTGGGATATGGTATGTTAGGACGGAGGGTGAAGTTTGTGCTAAATCTGTCAGCAAGCAGGCTGGCAATATCTTCTGGTATAGTATGAGTGATAATAAACCAAGTAAGAAGCCTCCACGGTAAAACAATAAAGCCTCGGGCTGTTCCTGGAATCCTTCTCAAGACTTTTATTAAGCACAAAAATCCACAATAAACATTCATGGTACATTTTCGTTTGAAGCACACTTCATCAGATGTGGGCTGACATTAATCTGTACCTCATATATAGTTGGCAAAAAGACTGCAACGTAGTAATTAACCAATCACAATCTTTTTTTTTTTAAGATGTCCATCTGCTCTGTGCTGCTGTTACAGTCTCCAGGTATTTTTAGTAAATTTTTTTTTTTTTTTTTTTTTTACCCACACATCAGAGAGAGAGAGAGAGAGACAGCAAAAAAAAAACTTTACTAAAAATACCTGAAGACTGTAACAGCAGCACAGAGCAGATGGGCATCTTAAAAAAAGATTGTGATTGGTTAATTACTACGTTGCAGTCTTTTTGCCAACTATATATGAGGTACAGATTAATGCCAGCCCACATCTGATGAAGTGTGTTTCAAATGAAAATGTACTGTGAACGATTATGGTGGATATTTGTGCTTAATAAAAGTCTTGAGAAGGATTTCAGGTTGTTTGGGACTTTATTGTTTCGCCGTGGAGGCTTCTTACTTGGTTTATTGGTGCTTATTTTAAAGCCGTGTGGATTTTATTTAGTAGTATGAGTGATCCCATCTACAACCACTTCAACACATAGCTGGGTATTCCCTTTTAGACTTCGGATGTAGTTAATGAATGTCTTATGATTATCTTTGGCTAGGGATGCGATTTTTGTTTCATAATTTGCTTTAGAAAACTTTACAAGATTTCTGATTTTTTTGTTTATGCTTAGGATGGAACTCTTCCTCTGTAGACTGATATCCCTTTTGTTTTTGGACAACAGTTTCTTCCTTTTGTTATATAATCCATTTATACTTGAAGTCCACCATAGTGGCTTGTTTTTACAGGAAGGTCTGTTTTTGATCGGGTTAGGTACAGCAGAGTTTAAGCAGTCACTTAAATGTTTGCACTGGGCATTTGCATGCATTTCTGCATAGCAATCATTGATGTCTGTGATTGCGGGTGGTATGAAGCTTTTTATATCATCACTTAGTAGGCTGCAGTTAGCATTGGTAAAGTTTTTTTATAATTTTTGCTCCTGTGATGGTGTCAGTTCCAGTAGTTATTTAAAACGAGACTGATCTGTGGTCTGACCTAGCAGGGAGGGCATCATGCATATGGAAGTGCAGTGACCCCATGCCCCATGTTGGTGAGTACTATGTACAGAACATTAGAGCCCCTAATGGAGTAGCAGACTATCTGTTCAAGAGCATTTGTGTTAGCAAATCCAGGATCCTCTGGGCAAGAGTATTTTTGCTCATGTATGTCCTCTAGTCTGTTGAAGGATAGTTGAAATCTCTCATGACTAAGGTGTTGGGCTATATGGTAAGGGATTCCAGTAAATTGAGGTAGGTGGTATGCTTATCTTGGTTTGGGTCTATATCACTTTATCAAATGGCTATTCAGTGAATAGCCATTCGTCAAACACCTATTTAGTGAAGCCGCTCTTCATCAAACGGCAAATTTTAAGTAAGACAAGGAAGTGATTAGCCAACCAAACGACCGCAAAAATAAAAAAAAAAAAAAATATTTAAAACCTGCCAAACCCACAATGTGAGGACGGATGCAGCCCCCAACTAAATATACCAATTCCTAGATCGCACTACAGTTGGGAAAAGGGCAAATTCCATACGGTGGCCAACTGCTGGTTTGCCCTAGTTAAAATTTGCCATTCAGTGAAGAGCGGCTTTGCTAAATAAGTGTTCAGTGAATGGTTATTTGCTGAATAGCTATTCAACAAAATAATATAGACCTTCTAGTTCATGGTGGGGGATCTATAGCTAGCAATAATGTGGTATGGTACTTTCATAATAGTTAATTGGACATGGAGTAGTACAAGACAGTCATGCTGTTCGACCAGTCTCAAAGTGTATTTGGTTTTAATGAAGATAGATACATCTCCACCTTTGGTTCATGCTTATTTTGAAATATGAACATGTGGAAGGCATTGTAGCCTTACACGGCTGAGGTTGTCTCAGCTGCCTTGAGCCATCCCTCGGTAACTGCACAGATGTCAGTATCCTCTACGGTGAGGGGTGCTTCCAGGGAGTGCAATTTTATGTTTAACCCCTAGCATTAAGCAGCACAGCTCTGAGTTTGTTTTGATTAAATTTTGTTATGGTGGAAATGTTGTCATTTTGACATTGCCTGAAAAAAGGCACTATGGGGGAAGCAAGGGCCTTTGCCAGTATCCAAAAGCCTAGGGGGAATAGGTACAAATTATCTCTACCAAAGAAGCGAGGTCTGTCTACCATATCTTTCCAGGCTGACTGATACTGGATCCCCCTGGAATGACACCAGAAGCTAAGCCAATTGTTGAAGTCAATCATTTTTGTTTACATTGTGGTGTCATCCTGGGTGAGGGGATGGATACTGTTTAGGGCTATGGATGGACATACCAGTCTGGGACACATAATTAGAGAGTTCTGTCATGTCTCTCTTCATATCATCCTGAGAGGTACTTCTCAAGTCATTCACGCCAATGTGGACCTTGACAGAGTCATAACGGTACTTGAGTGCAAGCATGATTTGTTAGATCCTGGCACCTGATAGGCAGCTGACTGTGGCCTTCTCCTTGTCCAGTCTGAAGGTGGATACATCCCCACCTTTGGTTCCTTCATGCTTATTTTGAAGTCTGAATGTGTGGAAGGCATTGTAGCCTTACACGGCTGAGGTTGTCTCAGCTGCCTTGAACCATGCCTCGGTAACTGCACAGACGTCAGTATCTTCTATAATGATGAGTGCTTCCAGGAATGCAGTTTTATGTTTAAACCCCTAGAATTATAGGTTCTTGGGTAGGTACAAGGCTATTGGTCCAAGGGCCTATGTAAACCTAGCCAACAAGTTTCCCTGGCTTTCGCCACCCAATAACTTTATTTTCCTGTGCCCCTGTCGAACAGAGACACAGAAGTGATCCCTGGGGTGAATTTCCTATATCCCTTCCACTCATCAAGATTTTTCTTGAAGTGTGCTAATGAGGAACTCTGCTTAACAAGGATAGGTATCTTGTTCCAGAGTATGGGAAGTCTCTGGGACAGGAATCTATCCCTCCAGCATGTTCTGTTTATTGTGGTGACAAGGTTTAGGTCCCTGGAGCATGTAGCTCAGAAGGATTGGGATTTCTTTAGGTGTAGCATGTTCAACAGCTCTGGGTTTGACATAGCTTTGTATGTTAGGCAGAGATCACTTTGGAGTAGGCGATATGCTACTGAGTAAAGCTGGAGTTTTTTGAGACCGTCAACAGAGGACATCTGTTTGAGTCCCATAATCCTCTTTGTGAGGTATTTTTGTGGCCTTGACAGCTGTTGCAGATGTCTTGTGAGGTACATTACAAAAGGGGTGTTGTACTCAGCACAACTCTGAGTTTGTTTTGATTAAATTTTGTTATGGTGGAAATTTTGTTGTTTTGACATTGCCTGGAAAAGGCACTATGGGGGAAGCAAGGACCTTTGCCAGTATCCAAAAGCCTAGGGGTAACAGGTACAGATAATCTCTAGCAAAGCAGTGATGTCTGTCTACCATATCTTTCCAGGGTGTCAGATACTGGATCCCCCTGGAATGACACCAAAAGCTAAGCCAGTTGTTGAAGTCAATCATTTTTTGTTTACATTTTGGTGTCATCCTGGGTGAGTGGATGGATACTGCTTAGTGGTATGGACATACCTTTCTGGGACACATAATCAGAGAGTTCTGTCATGTCTCTCTTCATATCATCCTGAGAGGTACTTCTCAAGTCATTCACTCCAATGTGGACCGTGACGGAGTCATAACGGTACTTGAGTGCAAGCATGACTTGTTAGATACTGGCACCTGATAGGTAGCCAACTGTGACCTTCTCCTTGTCCAGTTTGGTGAGGAGAAAATCTGTGTGTGTCTCACTATGGAGTCAGTTATGACTAAGACATTTGATGTGTTTTGCCTTAGGGGATTATTTGTTGAGACACATGTGTGTGTTGATATGTGTAATGGTTTATTTTTATTAGTGGTGAGTGTGAATGGTGTGTGTTTGGGAGGTTTCTCTTTTGGTAGGCTTTTAGTGAGCACCTCCATGTGTGTGGGTTTATGTGGCATGACCTTATTTTGTGTGAGATGTGAGGTCTGTGTGAGAGGTGAAGCATGTCTGCTGACAACCTATTTGATGTCTAGTTTGTTTTTACGTAAGAGAATTTACTCCAATTCCACAGTGCATTTGCATCTCTCACATAGGGTGTTAGTTTGCTTTAGGAGTAAATGGCTGTTAGTATACGTGCAGCAATTGCTACATTGCCTCAAGATGCCCATATCAATCAAGCTGGCAGGACAAATGATGGGAAACTGCCTGCCCATTGTGGTAGAATTTTTCTGAATGTGGTATTTGGGAAGGAAGTGGGCTAGCTGGACTTAGGACTTTGGCTTAACTAGTGGGCTAGTTTGTCTTGGAGTAGCAAAGGCAGTGGGGTGTACAGTAGGTTGTGGATGGTAATTGTGAGAATGCTGCTTAGAGTGCAACTGAGTTGCCCTTTGCTCAGCAGGGAAGCTTGGGGGATTCTACTGGAAGGTATCTAGGGAAAAATTATATTCCCAGGTGTTGGCATCTATAAAAGGCACTGTTAAACCCTGTTGCACGGTGTGCAGCAACTAGCAAATGTGAGGCTTATATGCAGGCAAAATTAAACAGTTTTTTAACACAACTACCAAGGGGAAAGTCCAAAACTGAGCCTTTCTCAAGCAATCCCCAACTTAGTCCTGAGCTACACACTTCTGCCACAAGTGTGCAGGGATGCCCTCTTAATGTAAGATGGCCGGTTTAAGAGCACAGTCCTCATTATTAATTTGTCATGCTCTGTAACATTAAAAATGACAAAGCAAAACCTAAAATAGGGCACAACTCCAAGAAATCACAAGAAACAGCAACCACTCTGATGATGCCATTTCATGGCAAAAGCGCTTAGTCGGTGACTCTGTGTTCATTAAATTATATTCTCTTCAAGTCTTCGCCTGGTCCTGGATGTTTTTTTAGCAGTGGTTGCTGTTTCTTGTGATGCTCTGTAACATTACCTGATGGCTATGGTGATCAAGAAGGTGTAAGAGAGGAAAAACAAGAGTGAGACATGAGTAGATTAAGGGTGTTTTAATAATTCTTCCTTATCGGCATTAATGTCTTTGCAAGTGCTTTTTTGCCACCATATCCAAAATCTATTCATGAAAGGTCATAACTGGATAAAAATTAAGATGCGTGTCATTAAACATATCATGGAAATATAACATCATAGCAAGGACTAATGTAATATACTTGTAGAATCGAATCCTCAATGCCATGGCCAAAAAGCAGTTGTTAGACAAGTTATTTATGTCAACACTCCACAGAAGAGTTGCACGTTGTCACATCCAGTAGAGAACTGTTAGAGTAAATGTTGCAAAACATTACCTTTACACTGTATTCCAATAACACAGCATGTTTGAGCACCTTGGTATAAGGACAACCTGAGTACTGAGGGTGATGGCAACAATTGACCAGGTTTTGGCATAGGCCATAAACAGCCATTTACCATTACTCATCATTAGTGCATGATGCCAAACTGCACAAATGCTGACCGACGACAAAAAGTGAATGATTTGTTATCGGCCATTACTGGCCATGTGTGTTGTGTGCGATTCTATTTTTTTGACCAGATTAAATGTGAAAAATAGGGGTTGCTGGGAAAGTGGTGAAAATGGGGGGGGTGACTAGCAAATGGGAGGACAGAGGAGAAATAATAGAAGAATTTACATGAAGATAGTGGGAGAAAACCATAGTTATCTACTTCTTCACAATTTAAATGTAGATCTTAACATAGAATTTTCTGGATTTGGACTGTCACCACAACAAGGATAGGTGACAACAACAGAATAATGTTGTACAGCCAATTGTACCAAACCAAGTGTGTCAGGAAGACACAAAGGTGAAGTGGAGACTTATGTATGTATATGTGGGAGTCAGACAGAGATGGTGATGGACACAAACGTTTGGGGGACAACATGATTGGGAATAGTGGAATAGGTAGGGGATATTGGAGGTGTAACCAAGTCAAGCCTGAGAACATTGAGAATCTAGTCCTCACCCTCAAAATAACATGACTCTCTCTTGTCTCAGTTTCCTGTGTCAGTGCCCACTGTGGCATCAGCTTTGCAATATGATGAAGAACCTTTTCTTCCTGGCTGATTTGGACACTGAAGCCCTTTTCCATTATACCCTCCATCAGCACTGTCAGCTCTTGCTGGGTGACAGAATCACCACCTCCATTATTACTACCCCTGGAGGGTATTAATGCACCAGCAGCCAGTTCAGAGCTACCTGATGTGGATGGAGCAGGTAGGGCAGGGGTTGTGGTGGCAGAGGTGACAGGTTGTGGCCCTAAAGTGCTGCATGTCAATGCTGCAACTTGTGGAAGGATGGCAGGCCAATCTGCAGTGGCTGGACTACTGCCCTGTGCTGAATGACATTTTTTAAAGCAGAAATGTTTGACAACAGAACATTTTTAAGCCATAGAAAATATTAAAATAAATAAATAAATAGAATTGAAAGAGAAGGACTTGGATGGGACAAAACAAGGAGAGGATTAGATCAATGACATGTCACTTGAGTTTATTGCTTTAATGCATAAACATTTATGATTATCCAGTCTGTATGTCTTTTCCTCATCCATGTATGACTGGAAGGCCTCTGGTGTGCCATTAATCAGTTGCACTGATATGATATCATGAATACAAAAATTTATTTGGCTATTGTCATTTCACATAGAGTTACAATAGCTGTTAGACTTACAGTAAGTCCTGATGCACACATGCCCTTGTTTCTCTGAGGCAATTTAACCTGTCATGATGCGCCTTCCTATTTGCTGCAAAGTCTTCAGAGGCTGTACAATAGAGAAGAAGAGACATGAACATATAACGAATAACAGCCTTGGCTGTCTACTTCATTTTGTATAATTGAGTGGCGATGGATCAGTGTATTTACTGAGGGGATGTCAGCAGTTTTAAACTTGTTCACCCTTTGGCTAAGGAATTCCTTAGTGTGCTGAGATCACTATAGTGGTGATAACATTACTCTCCAGTGCATGAGTACCAGTTGCACTGGAGACAGCCTTGGCTAAGCTGTTCCAAGCTTCAGACTTATACTGAGACCCAGTATAGATGGCCTTGTGGAACATCACCCCAGAAAACCTCTTTCTGAGATTTAAAAAAGTTCAGTTACAGGCTTGCTGTTCTTGAACTGTTTGTAAGTTTCTGTGAGGCCATTTTTGCTTGGGCTAAAGGAAAGTCTCTCTGTTGATCAGTGGCAGTAAAACATTGAGCAGCCTGCCTGCCCCTGTGGGAGTGGTTACTGACTTGAAACTGTAGTTTTATTGGCCATTCTGGGTCAATTCCAAAACTCCTTCATCTTCCTCTCTTAAAACCTGGTTGCCTCATGGTTTTGGCATCTTTTCAGGCTTGTTGGCTGTTGGTGAAGCACCCACCAAGAGGAGAAAATGCTGAGAGAAGAAAGGAGCCATTTTTGAGACTTTAAGTATTTTTCCTCTGTTTATTTGCTAAGTTTTTCTGCATAGCCACCTATTTTGAGCATTTTCTGGCTTGTTAAATTTGATTTCTGCATTAGTAACTGTATTTAGAGCAAAACCTAGAGCTGTTTACTGAATTTCCTGTTTGCACTTATTTTTAAAATCATTTTTTTCTCAAAACTTGCATTTTATCTGTCTTTGGCCTAGCACTCTTGTGTGGGGTCATTTACTGCACTGTTATAACTTGTTGATACTTGTTAACCTCTGCTATCTCTGAAAAACCAAGCAAACAAAAAAATCTTGCTTTTTTCCCACTTTTCTGAGATTTAAAAAAGTTCAGTTACAGGCTTGCTGTTCTGAACTGTTTGAAAGTTTCTGTGAGGCCATTTTTTGCTTGGGCTAAAGGAAAGTCTCTCTGTTGATCAGTGGCAGTGAAAAACATTGAGCAGCCTGCCTGCCCCTGTGGGAGTGGTTACTGACTTGAAACTGTAGTTTTATTGGCCATTCTGGGTCAATTCCAAAACTCCTTTATCTTCCTCTCTTAAACCCCTCTTTTGCGCGGTTTTGCATGTTTTTGAGCATAGCGCTACAGCGGGCAGCGAGCCTAATTGGGTTTAAACTATTCCTGGCTCCGCAAAGTCTGCTCTTCACTTTTTCCCTTAGAACTGCTCTATCTCTCAATTTAAACACCATATTCTCATTCTAAGGCCCTTCACTGGTCCAATTAAGTAATCCTACAAGTTAGCACTATTAAACCATAAGCACTACTTACTCTTATACTCTACGATTACCCTGTCCTCTATTGGTCCGTCTTAAATTCAGTTTCCTTATTACTCTAGCATGTCTAAAGGTCAGTCAATGGTTTCCTCTCCAGTCCAGCTGGTGAATCAGGGAATTTTGAGGCAATGTTACAACTGTCTCATGTACACGGACAACCCTCTCCTCCTCCAAACAGGTTCAAATATATGTGAGAGATGCAACTATTTAGCCAAACTGGAGGCTGAGCTCTCTCATCTCAAAACTGGTGTAACCAGTCAGGAGAAGAAGGTAACCTCACACAACACAATTCCAGTATCACATAGTCCCACCACATCAGCGAACCAAACACATAAATACACAAAAACATACTCTGAGGCTCTAAATAAAAATCTACCTAAGCAACAGAGACCTCCAAAGCAGACATCCAAGCAAATGCTACCTCAAAACAAAACACACACAACACAAAACGCACAAAGTCAGTGTGCTAAGCAGCCACAGACCTTAAGGCTGAATAACACACCTGATACTCTTGTTATAGGTGACTCTATTGTCAGACACACTGACGTCCCGCTCACCAGGCTGAATAAAGAGAAGGTCACAGTGAGCTGCCTGTCGGGTGCTAGGATCCGACACATAATGCAAGCACTCAGGTCACTCCAAAGCAAATACAAATATGACTCAGTCATTGTACATGCTGGTGTGAATGACCTGAGACGTACCTCCCTGGACTACATGAAAAGAGACATAGAGGAGCTCTCTGATCATGTAGCCCAGGCTGGTATGACCCTGACCTTGAGCAGCATCTTACCCTCACCTAGAATGATGCCACAGTACAAAGACAAAATGATCGATTTTAACAATTGGCTAAAATGTTGGTGTCATTCAAAGGGGATCCAGTGTCTGTCAGCCTGGGATGACATGCTCGACAAGCCACATTGCTTCGCTAGAGACGGCTTGCACCTGTCACCACTGGGCTTTCGGATATTGGAAAAGGATCTTGCCACCCCCATAGTGCCTTTTTTAGACAAGGCTCAAAAGTCAAACCCACCCCCATAGACAGCACAAGGAACAAGAAACTAAGGGTAATGCTGCTAAACGCCAGAAGTCTTAACCTCAAGATGCACGCACTCGAAGCTCTCCTCAGTATGGAGAACATTGATATCTGTGCAGTGACAGAAACCTGGTTCAAGGCTCCAGAGAGCACCCCAGCACTACCAGGCTATACCTCATATCATGCTTTTCGGCCCCAAAACCCAGACCGAACCACAAAAGGAGGGGGAGTTTCCATATTTATCAAGGATATCCACACCTCCAGGTTAGTGGCATTGCAGTATCGGAGACCATCCATGTGCAACTAACAGTGGGCAGGACTGCTTTTCAGTTTATAGCATCCTACAGACCACCCTCTCAAAGTCAGGAATGCCATTCGGCTTTCCTGAAAACATTGGAGAACATGAAGATCTCTCCGAACACCATTATATTGGGCAACTTCAACTACCCAAACATTGACTGGAAGCACTACTCAAGCCCCAGCACCTTATCCCAAAGATTCCTGGAAATTATAAACTCAAATGCTATGGAACAACTAGTCACCACTCCCACAAGAGGGGACAACATACTAGACCTGATCATTACCAACATGGGGACTCTATGCTCCACACCAGAAGTATATCCCTTATTGGTAAGATCAGACTATAAATTAATTTCACTGGATGTCCACATCCCGACCCCACCCCGAGCCCAGAAAACCACAGTGAAAAACTTCTCAAAAGCAAACTTCTCACTTCTCAAAACCGAAGTGGAATCCTTCAAGGCCCCAGGGCCAGTGGAAACTACAGCCCAAACTGCAGAATCCTATATAAATGCATTCTATGGACATCTCCAGGAATGCATGGATCATGCTATCCCAAACAAAACCAAGACCCAATCATCCAAAGGCAGGCATCCAGTCTGGTGGACCCCTGCCATAAATAAACTGTACAACAGAAGGAGGAAGCTACTACATGATAGAGCAAAATCCCTAATAGGGAAGGCATCTCTGATCAGTACTAGCAAAAAATTACGATTCCTCATAAAATCCTCCAAGGCCAGCTTCGAGAGAAAAATTGCACAGGACAGTAAAGACAATCATAAGGCTTTTTTCAGTTATGTTAGAAACCTGGGATGCAACTCCCAGACTTGTTCTGAGTTGATTCTAAATGACAAAAAATACACTGAACCCACAGACATCGCCAATATCCTGGCAGGCAGGTTCAGTGCAAACCCCCCCCCCCCCTCCGCCCCAAAAGAGCAAGTATCTATCCCGGCAGAGAGCTGCCTCCCAAACATCTCGGATGCTCAGGTGAAGGCTGCCCTCTCCAAAGCAAAAAACACTGCTTCCATGGCACCAGATGGCGTCCCAGGTTGCATCCTACATGAACTACAAGAGGAACTAATCCCTCAAATAAAACAGCTATACAATCTCAGCCTCACTACAGGATACGTGCCCACAGAATGGCGTACAGCAACAGTGGTCCCACTCCACAAAGGTGGAGCCTCTACGGACCCTGGAAACTATCACCCCATAAGCCTGACTAGCTTAGTCTGCAAGGCTATGGAGAGGATCATCATGGAGCTCATAAACAAAGACATTGGGGACCTACAGACACTAGATCCTACCCAGTTCGGCTTTGTCAAGGGCAGATCCTGCCTTTTGAACCTGGTTGACTTCTTTGAAACAGTCACCAAAGCCATAGATGAAGGGAAGGTAGTCCACACAGCCTATCTGGACCTTGCAAAGGCATTTGACACAATACCTCACTCGGGCATCATAGATAAGCTATCCAGCTTAAATATAAACCCCTATGTCACAGGATGGGTCGCAAACTGGCTCAAAGACAGAACCCACAGAGTCAGAGTTGCTGGAGCCATGTCAGACTCGAAACCGGTCACAAGTGGCATCCCACAGGGTTCTGTCCTGGGACCACTCTTGTTCGGTATATACTTTTCCGAGGTACAGGCAAACGTGGGAGGACTATGGCTCACCAAGTTCGCAGATGACTGCAAACTGGGTGCCATAATCAACTCTCCAGCTGACACAAACATCCTTCAAAAATGTCTCACAGAGACAGATAACTGGTGCCAGTGCCATGGTTTAAAGCTAAATGCCAAAAATGTATAGTCATACCCTTTGGCAAAAACAATGTGCCCACAAATTACCACATAGGCGGAAACCCATTAAGTACAGAGAAAATTATTAGGGACCTGGGGACCCAAGTTGATAGCAATCTCTCCTTTGAAAACCACATTGCCAAAGTGGTTAGAAAGACCTTCTACATAGCCCACCTCATCACAAAGGGTTTCACATCTAGATCAAGATTCATCCCTCATCAGGCCCATCATAGAATACAATGCCCCTTTTGGGATGTACCTTACCCGACACCTGCAGCAATTAGAAAGACCCCAAAAGTATCTCACCAAGAGGATTAAGGGTCTCAAACAGATGCCATATGCTGCTCGGTTAAAAAAACTCCAGCTCTACTCAGTTGCATACCGCCTACTTTGAGGCGATCTATGCCTGACATACAAAGCTATGTCAAATCCAGAATTAATGGACATGCTCCACCTCAGTAAATCTAAATCCCTTAGAGCCACACGCGAGGGACTTGAACCTCAGCACAGAAATAAATAGAACTTGCTGGAGGGACAGGTTCATAACCCAGAGGCTCCCTTTGCTCTGGAATAGAATTCCAGTTCATGTGAGGCAGAGCACCTCACTGAATATCTTCAAGAAGAATCTCGATGGGTGGATGGGGGATTGTAGGTTTGTCCTAGGGATTACTCCTGTGTCACTATTAGACAGAGGCACAGTAAACTAAACCTTAAAAAGGGCACAGTATACTCAAATCAAGGGGTGGCATAAGCAATACAGAATCGGGCTAGGCTTATAATTGCCCCAGGGCAGATAGCCTAGTATGAACCTATGAACCTATGAACCTATAAGTCAGACAGGTGTGCAATATGTGTGAGTCATAGTAACTGCTTTGGTTGCCATTACACACACACACGCACACACACACGCACACACACACACACACACACACACACACACACACACACACACACACACACACACACACACTCGCACACTCGCACACACACACACTGAGGATGATCGCATTACAGACAACCTGGCAGATGACTGGGTTGAATCCCTTTCTGTTGATGTATGTCCTTCTATATTCATCAGGTGGAGCTTGTATTTCTATGTGTGTGCAGTCTATGGCCCCCCAAACTTTAGGGAAATGTGCTACAGACATTCATCTCAACTGCCCAGACTTTCACAGAATGTCCAGATTTGTGTCTCATATTTTTGGTCTGTTCCTCTTAAAATCTATGATTTTTCTGGCAAATCACAGAGGACTGAAGTCTCCAAATAAAGACATGCATTTGAGTTTCAGACTTCATAACCTTAAAAAAGACATGGTGACACAAATTATGTTATTCTGACAACGTTCTAAACTTATAAGAGCAATATTTAATTTCTGTCCCTATTTTGGGTCCTTTGCCACTCCTCCCATTATTTTAGACTTTGTCCAGATTTCTTATGCTAAGACGTTGAGAGATATGGCTACAGCATAACATTCCTATATTGTTCTTGGTCTCTCCTCTGCAGTGCAGAGAAGCCTTGCATGTTCTAGAATAGCATTAACACATTGGTCCAATATTCTGGAGTCTGAGGCCTATGACACTCCTAGCATAACTTCTGTAGGTCTCTGAAATGTACTAGTAGCTAATATCCTTAATACTACATATACCTTAGTTTCCACTGCTAAAGCTTCTGCTTGATTTCCCCTGTGTCAAAGGTGGGGGTGGCAGAGTTTGAAGAGTTAAGTGTTTCCCTGTCCACTCTGTATTGCTGTAATATTTTAATATCATGCACTCCATGATATGTGAAATGGGCTCTGAACACCCATTTTCTCCTTGGACAAGATCTATCATCAGCAGCAGAAGCATAGACTTGAGCCTGTTGCATGTATACCTGCAAGAGAACAACAGCAGTCCCTAAAGATATGTTTTTTCTAAGTGTGAGGATGCCTGTTTTCCAATAGGTTTTGGAGTTCAAAGCAAAGGGCAACACTAAGTGTACACAATTATTTCATAGCTTCCTGAGTGGTTCCATCATTTTGTTATGGTTAATTAGCATCTACTGCAGCTAATTATGCTTTAATTACCATACTCTGCTGTTTACCTTTGTATTGCAGCTCTACAGGAAGTGTAGAGATGTTTAATGAACACAAAATTGCGTGCACGTGCTGGGGTGATAGACAAATGATAGCAGTGTGTCATGTAGCTGTTCATGAATCTGGCCCGCAGTAGTTAAATACCTTCTTAAATGTGACATGTGACATATCATGCTTTCGACATAAGCACTTAACTGATTTTTTACCTCCTGTAAAGTATTAATAATTGCCCTTATGTTCATGTGAATCCAGTTCTTTTTACCAAATTATAAGAGATGATTTTTTTATTTATTCATTTAATAAATAAGCTTGTGCATTGGACCAAAACATTTTTTTTAACATTAGCAGTCAAACATGCAGGCAGATTTTAGAAAATTCAGCATAAAGGAAAATAAAAGAGCAATTCTAATACAAAGATTATCATTACCAGCTCAGTGTCAAACAGATATCGTACATATGAGTGTGCATTTGTCATTACCTAGATCGATATTTACCATGACTTTTGAATCTATTCTGTTGTCCTTCTCTTGCATTGATGTTACATAGGATCCCTTCACTTAAAGCAGATTTAATTTGCTCTGAGCAGGCCGCTGTCTGGGGCATGTCAGAAGGTAATCTTTAACGTGGAGGGGACCTGATATATTCAGTGTGAAACTAAACAGTGGACAACATAGTTGCCTTTTCATAAAATACACGGTACAAAAAGATCCCTTGATGGTTAATACAATATGAAGCAGTTGACAAGCATGCGGAACCCGCACAAACAGAGCCAGACTTTGCTGTGGTTTATACTTAATCATGCTGAAGGTAGGGCTTTCAATAGGCACAGCATGCCACGATTTTTAAAGCGGTGCAGTTAATATGTTTTTAATGTATGACAGGTGTACACAGCTGTACATTTAATAAGTTTCCAATGTCAGAGGACGCTGCTGCATGCAGTTTTATTACCTGATGCTGCTGTAATACCATCATTTTTTTGGGCATAACTAGATGTGAGAGATAATTGGCTTACTATGGCCATTTTTATTATTTGTTCTAATCCTCCTCCTTTATTTCATCACTGTCATTCAAGCTGTTGCTTTCACACAGAGTTTCTTTTTGTGTCTTTAAACTTTTTTTCTAAAAAAAAGAGATACAAACAAAAGTATACACTTGTTCTTCAAATAATCTGATGTTTAATACTTCATGAGTTCTAATCTTTTAAAGATTCCCTTGTTGGCCAAAGAAGAACATGTCTGTAGTACTTCTGGGACTCAAGTTAATAAAGTTTGAATGAAGCCAGATATGTGAAATAATATTTTATTCTTTGGGGTAGAAATCATAAAAAAGTCAAAGCCAGTTGTACATGTTCAGTTACTTAAAGGTCATGCAAAGACAAGGGGCAGCATTCACAAAGCCTCCGTTTAAGAGTTATAACTCATACACGGAGGCTGCAGTTAAACGGAGTGATGTCAGCATGCTCTGCATATTCATGAGAGCATGCTGAATCACACCTAAGGCTAACACGGTCCATGTAAGATAGTAGGGGGCGTGTCCGTAGGCCGAGCCCTGTAAGCAGACACACCCCCAGAAGAGTAAAAGTGCCCAAAGTAAACACCCACGCCAGAGTCCATGGAAATGTGAATAAACACAACACAACACATGTCCCCACAGACTACGAACATAAAATGTACAAATGAACATCACATAATTTTTTTTTAAATTGTAAAGATGTTTAACCGTGAGTGCGCTCGTTTGCGTGGGCATGCCCGTAGCGCAGCTACAGTTAGCAGTCAGTGGGAAAGCATATAACAACTAAATAAGCAAAGTAAGCCAAGAAGCAATAGCGTAGCAGTAGAGATGTTGGCTGGAGAGCAGGCATTCTTAGTTCAAGTCCCCACAACACCAATTTTTATTTTTAGCAAAATAAGCACGAAACAAGTCCCTGACAAATATGTACACATAAAATCACATTTTAAGTAAAATGTAATGAAATAGCCCATTGATATTGAACAAATGTGAGGTAACAAAACAATAAAAAATGCCAGATGTGCCCATAGCTGAGCTACAGTTTAACAGGGTGAGTGCATGTGCCCGTAGGTGAGCAGTGGTTTAACTGGTGCAAAATGAGTGCCTGTAGGTGGGCAGTGGTTTAACACGCTGAAACTATGTGCCCCTAGCTGAGCTGAGCATAATATGCATGCTGATAGCCAAATGAGGCTTAAAGCAGTGTACCCCGTTTGCGCGGAGCTGCGCACCGCGCAAACAAGCTAACCAACGGGCAGCATTGAGCAAGCCATATCAAAACTGCCTTTGCACAGACACACCCCTCAGCTTGTCTAGACAGTCATAAAAAATAAAAAGTAGTGGCCAGGTTCGAACCCAGGATACTATACACCATAGTCAAGGTACTGAACCACTAAGCCATGACAGCAGTACCTATAAATGCAATAACAGCTAATATATAGGAATGAATACAAACTGGAGCATGACAATGCAGGTTTACTGAAGTTGATACAATTCCAAAATGGCCAATCACAGATATGTGCGGGAAAAATGGACTATATAAGCCCCATAGGTGGGAATACACAGCATAAACGATTGTAGAACTGAACTGCAGCCAGAATGACAGGAGTAGGAGAGGGTAGTAGCTTTCGAGCACAGAGGTGGGGCGTTGAGGAGTCCAGGTACATGGTCTGGCTCCTAGTCCACAATCATGAGGCCCAACTCATGCAGGGCCAGGTCCTCTGGGGAGCATACAGGGCTGAGGCGTGGGACCGGTTGGCTCATGATCTCACCAGTGCCGCAGGGATTCCAAGGAATGGTGAGCAGGTCTGTCACCACCATGCAGACCTGAAGAGATGCAAGCAGGACAAACTGAACCTTTGGATCCAGGAGGCCCGGCAAATGCCCAACGCCCCACTACTGAGTAAGTTACATTTAATTATGTATGTAAGAAATTAAACTAGCTGATATTATGGAGATGTTTATTCCAATATTACTTCATTTATATTACAGTTGCAGGTGTCCGTTCTGCGAACCGCAGAGCCTATGGCGATAGGCTGGTGCGGTCGCGCCACCAGGCAGGTCAGTAATCCACTACCAATAACTGTAAAGAAATATAAAAGTATGACAGTCAGCAAAAGAGTGCAGTGTAGTCACTAAGGAATAAAATGTGCAAGTAACAGTGTGAAAGTGTTTGCAAGTATTGCTTGATTACAAAAGTGTGTTGCAGCCTGTAAGCCAAACAGAAAAATGAAAAAATGTTTGACATAAATTCTGAAATAAAAATGCCCCACCTGTAAGAAAATAGTACACAACCTGCAGCAGGCTGAAAAGTATAGCTGCAGAAGATGATGAAATCACATGTGTGAAATATATCCCTGTTGAAATACTGAAACATGACATAAGTGAGACTGCTGGAAAGGATTGTAATAACTACAGGTAAAACATGTCAATAAAGCTTAGAAGTAAGTACCATCCTGAATAGTAAAATGAAAACAAGTGAGAGGGTGTGAGAAAGTGTCATGAATCCAGCAATACAGTAGTAATAACCCCTGAATAAAGTATACTGCAGTCAGTACAGAATGAAATGCATGTGAGAATCCAAACCAAACAGTGAAATCTGTTCAAAGTGTTGCTGCATCTGGAATGTGTATCCCAAAATCTGGATATGTTGCTCTCAGTCTGCAATATGCAGATAGTATGATTGTTTGATATACCAAACATCCACACTTGGCTATAGCTATATAAAGCAAATGTAGCAGGATGATGTAGCTGAACAAAGCTAGATATGAATGTGTATGAAGAACAATAAAATGTATATTGATGTTGCAGTAACAGTCCTATCACCAAGTTGAAGTAGTTATCATATTGGAAACTGTAGTTAGAACAGTAGTGTGTATATATGTGCAGCTATTAGAAATGTACAGCATATGTATTGGTATTCGAAGGTGTTAATATTATTTGCTTCACCCCACCCTATAACCACATATAACCCAATCCAGCAATACAGTAGTAATAACCTCTGAATAAAGTATACTGCAGTCAAGACAGAATGAAATGCATGTGAGAATCAAAACCAAGCAGCAAAATCTGTTCAAAGTGTTGCTGCATCTGGAATGTGTATCCCAAAATCTGGATATGTTGCTCTCAGTCTGCAATATGCAGATAGTATGATTGCCTGATATACCAAACATCCACACTTGTCTACAGCTATATAAAGCAAATGTAGCAGGATGATGTAGCTGAACAAAGCTAGATATGAATGTGTATGAAGAACAATAAAATGTATATTGATGTTGCAGTAGCAGTCCTATCACCAAGTTGAAATAGTTATCATATAGGAAACTGTAGTTAGAACAGTAGTGTGTATATATGTGCAGCTATTAGAAATGTACAGCATATGTATTGGTATTTGAAGGTGTTAATATTATTTTCTTCACCCCACCCTATAACCACATATAACCCATTCCACGTGAAAATGGTATGTGCAATCACAATTAACACCCTTGGACATTTGTCCTGTTGGGTCATATATATTTGCATGTCCATTGATGCATCTGCCCTGTTCATACATCCAAACCTGATGGCCTGTTGCCATCAATCAACCCTGCATGTTGTTGGACTGTGTATTGCTGTTCAAATTATGCATGTGTTTTGCTCGCTGTTCAATGGTGTGAATATCTGGGTGTTTGTTTAATTGGCAATACTAATGCATGCTGTTACAACTAATTGTGAATGGTATTATATGTCACTAACCCAAACTGTCATGACATAATGCAAAACATAGGATGACAGGGAAGGCGGGTTCCAGTGGACCCACCTCTCCCACCTCAGCTGGCGAGTGCACCTGGTACTAGTGCCCAGTCTGGACCCTCCTCCGGTGGCCCTGTGCCACCTGTGGGTGGAAGCGCTGCAGGGGATGGGGCTCACCCCCCCTCTGCAAGTGTGGCCGGAGGAGGGCCACCACTCACCCTCCGTAGCGTCCGGACTGTGGTGCTTAGGGAGATTCTGGACTCCGTTCTTGAGCCCCTATGCCAGCTTGAGGCATGGGTGGCACAACTTACGGGCATGCCTGTTGCCTGGCCTACACAGCCCCCAGCACAGCCCTGTCCTGGGCAGTGAAGGAACAGTGGCAACTGCCTATGGGTGGGGATATCAGTTCCACTGTTGCCATCTGTGGGCTCATGGGCTCTGGATATCCAAACCTCCATCCCCGTCAATTGTGTAACCCCCCCACACGTGTCATACACCGCCCCTGTATGCGTCTTGTTTGTCTTGTCTGTTTACCTACCCAACCTACCTCCCCAGCTGTACCAACTTCCTTCACCTGACATACCACTCTCACCTGAAAAAAAAAAAAAGGGCACTCTACCCACAAAAAAATTATGCCCCATACATAGCTGCCCATTCCGCACACATGTCTGCTGGACATGGAAACTATCAATTACAATTGGCTGTACAACAAGTATTATTGTTGTCCTGACACCTCTCTCATGGGTGGAAGGTTTCAAATGTCACACCAAATTACATACATATGCACAGCTGTTGCTGATGAAGAAATGGGCAGCTATGGGCCTTACCTACATCCCTCCTGCAAATCCCAAGCTTGTTTCCCTACTGTCTTACCCTCTTTGTGACCTCTTTTTCACGACTTTTCTGTCTCCCCATTTTCATTTCTTTCAAAGAAAATAGCGCAAGTGTGTGCCAGAGTAAGCACTGTTAAGCGGTTGTAAGCGGGTGTGCGCGTGTGTACGCGGAGCTAACTACCAGTGCGCATGCGGGAGCTCCGCGCAAACCAGCTCTAACACGGTTACAACTGCTTAAAAGTGCCTTAGTCATTTTGATTGACGGGTCCTGTATTCAGTTCAAAAGCAAAATAAAATCCCACTGTCAGTCCCGAACCCAGGAACTTGGAAACAGTAGTCTGTATGACCTACCACTAAGCCATGACTCTTACACATGAACATTGTGCTAAAATAAATATAACATGTAATAGTAGGGATGAATGTAAAGGGAATATAGGATGTGTAGTACCCAAAGCATGTCATTTAGAATTACTGTCAAAACTACTGGACTCCCACAATAGTAGTGTGTGAACAGAAACAGCCATGCTAGTTGGTAGCTTGTAGGTAATAATGTCAGTTAATGTACATATATAAATTATATATATATATATATATATATATATATATATATATATATATATATATATATAGTTGTAGGTGTCATTGTGCATACACACTTACTACAGGGAACAGGAGAGAGGAATGGAGAAATGTGAATCTACAACACAGCCTGAATCATGAGAGAGATACTAACCTTTACACTCACAGAACAGTGTCCACAGCATACCAGCATGGTCCCCGCCCTTACAATCTGAAAGGGCAATGCCTATCTCACATACCCTTTTATAGCACTGTCCTGAAATCACAGTGAGAACTGCAATCAGTACACAACTGGCTGTATGCAATTAGCAAATGCTGGCTTACAATTGGTGCAGAGGCCAAGGTGCACTGATTATGGCCTATAAAATCCTCTATAATCTGGACAATACTCCTGCACTTCAAATATTATCACCCCCTATAACAATCCTAGACAGCTTCAATTCTCTAACAAACTACTAATTCAGACTAGCAAAATGAATAGCACAGCTGGTGATTCTCACTTCGCAAACTCTGTAAGTAGATCCTGGAACCCACTTCCAGCTGATATTATCTTACTTTCCACCTTAGGTCAATTTAACACTAGACTCAAACAACATTTGTCACTTAACTGGCTATGTCAATGTATCAAGCCTGGCTAACTCGAATGTGTAAAATCTGTTAACCAGTTTACTGTGTAATTTAATTTAATCGTGACTTGTGCTCAGGACTAACTTTAACCTGTGGAACATGTTTAACTTGCTTACTTATGTAATCTCTGTAAATAATCTGTTTGTAATATGTAATGCTGGTATTATGTAATGCTGTGTCTGCTTACCCTTGGAGATTTTTTCCCCGGGCCTCCGCTGAAAATGGACATGCATCCAGTCGGACTATCCCGGTCAACAAATGTAAGATAAATAAATAAATAAAAAATATTACAGTGACTACAATACAAGTCAGACATTGACATGCACTGACAGCATGCTGAACACACTGGGGCATACGTGGGGACTCAGAATAGCATCCTGCCTGAGCATCACACACCTCCGCAGCTGGCACACAGGCATATGTTCCGTTGGAACAGAGCACATGCCACACATGGCACACACATCCCGTGTGCCACACACTCACAGCCAGTAGGGCTACACAACACACCTGCTACAGACGTGTCAGGTACCTGTCTTGGGTGCTGCACTGGGGTCCCCACTCAACAGGCTGTATCTGGTGAAGGTCACAGTGATATGCCTCAGGGCACTATGGTCCACCACAGAACACATGCATACAGGTCAGTCAGAGGCATGGACACATATGACTCACTCATTGACCATGCCAGTATGGCTGACCTGAGACATACCTCCCTGGACTACATGATAGGGAACATAGAATGGATCTCTCAGCATGTGGCACAGGCCAATATAAGCCTGATCTTGGTTGCCAACATACCCTCACCAGGTATGCTACCACTATATGTGGGAAGGGTGTTGTAAGTCTACATTATGCTCAGTCTCCATTGTCATTCATAGGGTATCCACTGGCTGTCAATGTGTGCTTACATGCTAGGGAATCCACAATGATGTGCAAGGGTCATCTTGCACGTGACACCCATGGCCCGATGTATATTGGCAAAGATCCTTGATACACACATACTGCCTTATGCTGCAGGACACGGTTTACAAAGCCACCTCCGCAGGTATCACACAGGTTAGGACACTAACAGTGCTGCTACACAACAACAGCAGTATACACCGCAAGATATATGCACCGGACACTGTCCTCAGCACGGTGAACTGCA
This sequence comes from Protopterus annectens, assembly GCF_019279795.1. Classification (NCBI taxonomy): domain Eukaryota; kingdom Metazoa; phylum Chordata; order Ceratodontiformes; family Protopteridae; genus Protopterus; species Protopterus annectens. The sequence continues at coordinate 1,973,813,683 of NC_056731.1, forward strand.
ATGTCTGTGCAGTACCAGAGTCCTGCTTCATGGCTCACAGGTGTTATCCATCACTGACAGGTTATGCCCCATACCATGCCTGTCATCCCCTACACATGTAACACACATGGACAAGAGGGTGGTATCCCAAGGCACCACAGATACACAAATCTCCTGGTTGTTGGCACAGCACAAAGCATCAGGGCCTAATCATGTGCAGCAAACAGTGTGTTGGACTGCCATCTGGTTCATAGCCTGGCACACACAACCCTCCCATAAACAGGAAGACCACCTATCCTCCATAACAACACTGGCAATATGACAGTCTCAAGAACTGTCTTTATATGGCTGGACTGCATCCAGCCAAACATTGTGCGTGAGCATTACTGTAGCTACAACACACTAGTTGAAGAGTTCACAGCATGTGGTCACTGAATTGCAGTGGAATGACATGGTACCACTACCAAAACAGGTGGGAACATGCAGCACCTGGACATCGACTACATGTACACTATATGGCCCAGACCAGATGTGTATCCCCTGCTGTAGGTATTTTACCATATACACCCACACTGTATAGACACATACCGCATGCGGCCCCTGCACAGTAAGACACAGTCATATTGGTATACATTGCAAATACCATTTATCCACTCGAGGCATGTGTCAGACATGGTAACTACTGCAGGTCACAGGTATTTATGTGTATGTGTCACACACATACATCATGTGTGCAATGCCATTGCTGGTTTAGGCAATGGCATGCATTGTTATGTACAAAGACCCACACAAGGTCATAATGTGTGACACAACCACATGTGGCAGTTGTGGGTTACCAAAACATACCTATCTGTACTCTGACAATGGTAATAGTCACAGTAGCAGAGTGCACTATTGGCATTACTAGCCAACTAGCCCTGTTTGGCTGTGCTGATAGTGTGGTGACATCCCCTGTGTTTACTGGGGGAATATGCAGCATCTGGTGTATTGAAGTATTTGCCAAAAGGATCTGTTCTCTCACTTGCATTTACACACACCCTACTACCCCAACACACACACACTTGCCATTTGCAGGATTCATACCCTTACCTAACTAAGTCATGACACGTGAGATAAACGCATTAGCAAAGTGCACTATTCAGATTACTAGATAGTTCCTCTTCCCTGGCTGTACTTATAGGGTGCTGACATCATCAGTATTTTGAAAGGGTAATGTGCATCAGGTAGTGTGATCTCCTGATTGCCAAAACTAACATGTTTTTCATACGGAAATGCACACACACAAACTCCCCACATCCAAACACACACACACACACTTGCCACTTGCAGGTTTCAAACTCCTACCTAAATATGTTATGGCACTTGAGAATGACGCTGTAGCAGGTTGCGCTATTCTGAGTACTGGTAGATGTCATTTCTCCATCTGTATGTATAGGGTGCTGTCATCATCACTGTTTGGAAAGGGTAATGTGCATCATGTAGTGTGATCCCCTGATTTCAAAAAAGCACATGTTTTTCATACAGAATTGCACACACACAGAGTCCCCACATCCAAACACACACACATGCCATTTACAGGTTTCAAACTCCTACCTAACTATATTATGACACTCGGGAGAGATGCATTAGCAGAGTGCGCTATTCGAATTACTGGGAGGTTTCCCTTCTCCTGCTGTACTTATAGGGTGCTGACATCATCAGTGTTTAGAAAGGGGAATGTGCATCCTGTCATGTGTTCTCCTAGTTGCCAAAAGGGATATTTTCTTCATACAGACTTGCACACACACTAGCCCCCTCCACACACACTGAACATTTGCAAGATTCAAACCCCTACCTAACTATGTTCTGACACTTGCGACGGACGCATTAGCAGAATGCGCTATTCGCATTACTGGTAGGCTTCTCTTCTCCTGCTGTACTTATAGGGTGCTGACAACATCTGTGTTTAGAAAGGGGAATGTGCATCCTGTAGTGTGTTCTCCCAGTTGCCAAAAGGGATATTTACCTCACACAAAATTGCACACACACTAACCGCCCCCCCCCCCCTCATCCAAACACACACACTTGCAGGATTCAAACCACTACCTAACTATGTTATGACACTTGAGTCGGACGCATTAGCAGAGCGCGCTATTTGCATTACTGGGAGGCTTCCCTTCTCCTGCTGTACTTATAGGGTGCTGACATCATCAGTGTTTAGAAAGGGGAATGTGCATCCTGTAGTTTGTTCTCCTAGTTGGCAAAAGGGATACTTTTTTCATACATGCTTGAACACACACTAACCCCCTCAACACACACTGAGCATGTACAGGATTCAAACCCCTACCTGACTATGTTATGACACTTGAGACGGACGCATTAGCAGAGCGCGCTATTTGCATTACTGCAAGGATTTCCTTCTCCTGCTGTACTTATAGGGTGCTGACATCATCAGTGTTTAGAAAGGGGAATGTGCATCCTGTAGTGTGTTTTCCCAGTTGCCAAAAGGGACATTTGCCTCTAACAGCTTTTCACACACACACACACACACACACACACACACACACACACACACACACACACTGAGCATTTGCAGGATTCAAACCCCTACCTAACTATATTATGACACTTGAGGGAGACGCATTAGCAGAGAGCACTATCCAAATTACTGGGCATCCGTTCTGCACCTGCAGTATTTATAGGGTGCTGACATCTTTTTTTCTACAGAGGTATGTACATGTAGTACTACCTGTCAGGTGGGGGATAGCATATATATGCATTTGCAGCCACCTACGTCAGTGTCAGATATGCACATCGCACTGGCAGGTTTTGTTCTATACCATGCTTTGTGACCACAGGACCTGTAACACACAATACAACCAGTCCAGAACACCACACCCATGTCCAGGACATACACTTAGCTTCCCTGGGAACAGTGCCGGGATATGCAGGTGTTCACATACACCATTTCAGTTGTTAACATCAGGTACAGGCATATTGTGTGTGAGAACTACTCAGGCCTCTACCACTTTACCCTACAGCCACTACAATTTGTGAATCCATGTGCTATGGCAGAACCACACACCACAGCCACATGGGGGAATACATATTGCACCTGTCCATCTGCAATGTGGGTACTCACTGTTCCACACCAGAGGTAGACCACCATTGTTGATATCTGACCATACCCACCTTTCCCTGGACATCCATATCCCATCTCTGCCCCCAGGCAAGGTTGTCACTGCACACAAAACTGTATTTAGCACAAGCAGACTCTACACTTGTGAAGACTGGGGTGGACGACTTCAGAGGACCCATGCTGGGGGACTATACTGGCCACTCAGCATAATCCTTGACAATTGCATTCTATGAGCATGTGTACGGTTTGCATTGATCATGCTATCCCACATATACCCATGACTACTCCACAACAAGACACCTGTCAGCTGTACACCAGCTATATATGCACGGTACAACAGACAGAGTGACCTAATACATTGCAGAGCTGTAGCCCACAGAGGGAGGGCATCTGTGAACAGTTCTGGCACGGCACTTCATTCAAACATAATCATTACAACACAGTGTTGATGGTGGAATCGTCCAGAGAATGCAGATAGAGCTCCCCTCAGTCTGTTATTGATGGACACCTACTGTCAGAGATCCTCAGCAAACCTCTCCCAGCACACACCGACAACATGGCTGTGGCTTAGCACATTCAATCCCTGGGACCTCCACGGTGCCCCTGCTTGACAGAGGCACAGCTCACTAGCCTCACATGTTGCCTTCTGTGACCTACTTTACAGTGGCACAGTAGCCTACTGTCCTGGGGATGCAGATGCCAAGCATACTCTGGCTGAGCTGTCATTCCCTAGGGCAACAAGCCTAGTATTGACCTCTACACCCATATGTTCAATTGTCGGATGCACAATATTTGTTGTGCTGTTCTACTGTTTGCAGGTCTTTATTGCCATAGCATTCCCTGTTCCTATGACCAACTTGTGTATCTGTGGAAGATGTTTGCATATGATGGCGATCCACTATATCACTTATGTCTCTGTAGTCATTTACTGTGTGCACTGGGCAGATTGCTGTGTTGTGGTTGGTTCCTGGACTGACACGTACAAATACCAGATATGTGTGGACAACTGCTAAACGGAGATATGGCCTAAGTGTGTGAGCATGCCCAGTTCAGCCTTTCCATGGCATGTTGTCTGACATATGCCTCATTTATCAAACTGTGCGAGCATGTCCAGTGTGAGCTTTCCATATGTTGCACTCTGAAGTCCACCACATATTTGGGTGTGTGTGAATTTCAACAATATCTCACGTTTATGGTTGTGTGTTGGGTGTCATGTTGTGTACTAACTGGCTAACTGCTTCATGTCTGCCACAACAGGGATTATACTGTGCCTGCAGGGATTGCATGGGATACTTTACAGACAGTTCTCAACATACTTTCATAATGACCTAACACTGTAATACCGTATAGTGTACTGGTTCAGTACTTTCACTGTGGTGGACAGTATCCTGGGCTTTAGTCCTATGACTGCTTAACATCTTCATAGTGAGCACAACAGACTGTGTAGGGGCCAGTTGTGCACATATGACCATGTTGCATTATGTTCAGATATGGACTACCTACACCAGGCTCGTCTAACATTGCTAGTGTATTCCACAACATGGGTGGACATTGTCAAACAGTAGCAATGTTCCCTAGGCCATTTCTGATGCTAGTCACAGGGTGTGTTTGTCCTTCGACACACATTGTAACTGGAGTTTGCCATGACATATGTCATGGTTAGTATACTGTGCCTCTGTCTACCTCTGACATAACAGTGATACCCAGGGTTAGCTTACTATCTCCCATCCACTCATCAGGATTCCTCTTGAGGGGTGTCGATATGTGACTCTCTGGCTGACCTGTACCAGGAGTTTACTGAAGAGTGGGGGTGCCTTCTGTGTTATGGATCATTCTGTACAGCTTGTCCTATGTATGTCAGTGCTGGGGTTCAGGTCTCTCATGTGCATAGCTCACTGCCATTCAGATTGTACAAGGTGCAACATGTTCATTCATTCCAGGTTGGACATGGCTTCATACATCAGGCACAGCTTGCCTGTAGCTGGGCAGTATGGCGGTGTGTGGGGCTGCAGTTTGTTTACTCAGGCAACACATGGCATCTGTTCATGCTCTTTGCTACTCCTGGTGGGGTACTGTTGTGGACTTTACAGTTGATGGAGGTGTCTGCTGCAGTATATCCCACAGGGGCTATTGTGGTCACTTGTGACGCTGATGGAGGATGACTGCAGAGCCACAGTGAGTTCCCCTTATCTACACCTGCCAACCTTCATGTTTGGATGGGTATATAGTATATGTTTCTGTGAACACTACAGCCACATGTTTGTCCAGTGCAGGATATCTATCACCTTTTGTACCCAGGTCTCACATTACATGTTAGGTACATCATGGGTTAACACCTGTGTGGTAATTTGTGGGCACTTACTGTATATCCACGGTGGTTGTTTATACACAGTTCTGCAATTAGCTTGCTGACATGGCTATGGCTACAGTTGTCTGTTTGTAGGTGGCCCTTTTGTGGGTTGCTTGTGTCAGCTGGGGGTCGGATATGGTGGGCTGTTTGTACTCCTCTGCATACATGTTCAGTCACAGTCCTTCCATGTTGGCCTATACCTATGGGACATATATACCGAATGGGGGGAGCAAGACCAGGCCTTGTGGGATGCCACTCATATCTGCTTTGTAGTCTGACATGGATGTGGCATGTCTGACCATGTCAGTTCTGTCCTTGTTCTGGTTTGCAACCCCTCTACTGACATACGGGTATATATTTAAGCTGGTGAACATATCCATACTGAACTCGTACGGTATTGTCTAGAAGCATACGCACGGTCCAGCTACGCTGTGTGGACCACATTGCCCTCATCAATGACCTTAATGACTGCTTCAAATGGGTCAGACATGTTTAGGGGCAGGATCTGCAGTTACGACAGCCACACTGTGTAGGGTCCAGTATCAGTAGGTCCACAATAGCCTTCTGTCTGCGGTACATACTGATCCTTTCCATAGCTGTGCAGAACAAGCTTGTCAGGATCCTGGGGTGGTAGTTTGGAGTATCCATTCAGGCAACACCTTTGTTGTGATGGACCACTGTTGTTGTACACTGCTCTTTGGGTACATATCCTGTGGTAAGGCTGACATTGGGCAGTAGTGTGATGTGGCATTCCATTATTCTTGGAGTCCATGTTGGCCTCAGCACAGGACATCATCACATACCATTGCTGCTGTGTGTTCTGCTTTGCAGATGATGGCTGTTACCTCAGCATCTGCAATGTCTGGGGACCATTAGTCTGCTGGGATAGGTATTTTGCACTCTGGGGGGGGGTGTTTGCACTGCACCTGACAGGTTGTATGTTAGCAATATGTGTGTGTGTTTGGTATGTTGTTTGTAATATCAGTGTGATTCGGAACATATCTGTGGATGCCCAACATGGTTCCTACCATCAGTTGTGTAAGCCTTGTGATTATCCTTAGTGTCCTGTACGTTTTATATCTTCATAGGTTCATGGGTTCATACTAGGCTATACACCCTAGGCAATTAGTAAGCCTAGCCAGAGTGTGTGTGTCTTTCGCCACCCCTTGCTATGTTCTATTATGGCCATGTATGAATTTCTTCACTGTGCCTCTGTCTGGTCGTGACACAGTGAGGACCCCCAGTATACATGTACGATCATCCATCCACTTGGCAATATTCCTGTTGAGGGTTGTCAGTGAGGGGCTCTGCCTAACATGGATTGGGATCCTGTTTCTGGGTGTGGGGAGCCTCTGGGTTATGTATCTGTCCCTCCAGCACATCTTATTTCATTATGTGTTGAGGCTGACATCTGTCACTCTCACAGCTCTAATGGCTTTGATTTCCTGTGGTGGAGCATGTCCATTACTCCTGTGTTGGACATGGCCTTGTACAACAGACATACAATGCCTATGTGTAGGCAGTCTGTGACTGCATTCAGCTGGGGTGTCTACAGCCAGGCAGCATATGACATTTATTTCACACCCTTTATCCTGTTGGTGGGGTAGCTATGAGGTCTTCCGAACCGCTGCAGGTGTCACGTACTCTACATCCCATATGAGTCATTGTACTAGATTATGGGTCTGATAAGGGAACAGTACAGTGGCACAGTGACCTCTGTTGATGTAGATGTGAATCCTTTCATGATACGGTGTCCAGTATCGACAATCTTCCTAGCCACATTGGCATTGTGAGTGTCACATGACAGATTACTGTCGATCTGTGTCCCTAGGTCCCTGATTACTCCTTGCATACATAATGGTTTGCCACCTATGTGGTAATTTGTGTGTACCTTGTCTGGTATTTGGTGGGACATTCATACTGTCCAGTGTCATCAGGATGTCTGGGTGGAGTTCTTGTGTGTGAGAGTGTGGTCTGTCGCATGCTACAGACTGTACAGCAGTTGTGACTACAGTTAGGTGCACATGGGTGGTCTCCGCTGCTTTGTGCATTGTCAGTTACCTGGCCATATGGGTGTCTGTGCTGCATATGGATACTCCCCCTCCATTGATGTTTTGGTGCAGGTGTTGGGGCCATAACACATGATATGTGGTATAACCTAGTAGTGCTGGTGTGTTATCACTGGGCTTGCAGCAAGCTTCTGTCACTACACAGACATCGATGTTCTCCATAATGGGAGGTGCCTCAGGGGCATGCATATTGCAGTTTACACATCTGGCATTGGTCAGCATTACCCTTATGTTTCCTACCACTTATGTTTTCTAGGGTGGTGGGTAGTCTTTTTGGCCTTGCCTACATACGGCTCTATGGAGGCGGCAAAGGCCATATCCAGTATCCAGATGCACACAGGTAACAGGTGCAAGCCATCCCTGGAACAGCAGCATGGCTTGTCATGCTTGACATCTCAAGCAGACAGACATTAGACCCTCTTGGACTGACAGCTGTAACTGTGCCAGCTGTTAAACATGAGCATTCTGTGTTTGTACTGTGGCATCATTCTTGGTGAGGGTTGGATGCTGCACACAGCCAGTGTCATACCGGCCTGGGGTACATACTCAGAGGGACCATCCATGTCTCTTTTCATGTTGACTAGAGAGGTACATCTCAGGTAAATCACACCAGCATGGACATTGAGTGCATCATATTTCTGCTTGCTTTGGGGTGACCTGCGTACTTGTGTTATGTGGCATTTTGTGGCAGCCTACAGGCAGCTTACTCTACCCTTTCCCTTGTTCAGTCTGGTGAGTGGGACAGCAGTGTGTCTGTCTATACAGACACCTATTACAACTGTATCAGGCATGTTGTTTCTCCTTCTGGCCTGTGACTGTTTGACAAACCAGCTTTGCGTACTATTCATTGCATGTGCTATGTTTGAAGGTTGTGGTTGCTTGTGATCTGCTTTGGAGGCTTCTGTTGGTGTGGTGTGTTTGTAATTAAGGCCTCTGGGAATATTTGCCTGTGTTTATGTGTTTGGTTTACAGTTGTGGTAGGTCTATGTGGGACTGGGTTTGTGGTGTATGTGGTTACCTTCTCCTCCTGACTAGTTTTGACAGTACTGAGTTGGTGGAGCTCAACCACTGGTTTGGATGAAATTCAGTGTAATTCAAAGGATCCAAGTACTTGTGTGTACTTTACATTGTTACATTAATTCTATATTAATTCTAGGTTTGTACTAGGAAGCATTTGTATGTATTTTAATTTAGACCTTAAAAAGCAAATTTGTATTTTATTAGGACTTTATTATGACATATTTATTATGTTTATTATGTTTTTTATGGAAAGTTATTTAGAATAATGAATTGTTTAGGAATGTATGTTATCGATTTTTGGCGCCAAATCTGCTATAAATATGTTTTTGCAATTAGCACTAATTGGTTCTGAGGAAGTCTGCAGTGTGTGGATGAAAGCGCTTAACCTGTGTTTCGTGTGGTTTCATTAAACCTGTGCCTTTTATCAACTGGTGTTTGGATCCTTTGAATTACATTCTTCTTCAGTTGCTTTCATGACTGGTTTGGATAAATGGTTGCATCTATCACATATATTTGTATTTATTGGGGGGTGTTGTGGTTGTCTGTGTACTTGGGACTGGTGTCACATTGCCTCTGGATTCACAGATTCTACTTGTTGTGGCTGGACTTAGTGGATTGTATGTGTGGACATATGTTATTGCCATACTACTGGTCAGTGATTACTTCCCTTTTTATGTTTGCTGTATCATGTGGTAGCTTCCTCATTCTCTTGCATGGTTTGGTAATGGCTGGAGTACAGCATGCCAGATGCTTGCATGTATGGCATTGTGTGTTGTTGTTATTTGTGATTGCATACTCCAAGCATTCCTGGCTGTGTTCATGGAATGCCTGTATAACATGTTCTGTGGTGTGTCCCATATTCTGCACTTGCACAGGGCCTTTCGTGGATTCAACATCAGTTTGGAAGGCTGCAACCTATGCTTTACACATGTTTTTCACTGTGGTATTCTGGCCAGGGACTGGGGTCAGGATGTGTATATCCAGTATGATTACTCTATGGTCTGGTCTTACCGATGAGGGGTACACTTCTCATCTTGCCATCCAGTACACATGTTGCTGATTATCACATCCAGTATGCTTACCCCTCTTGTGGGAGTGGTACATTGTTCCTGGGCATTTTGGTTTATGGATTCTGGGAAATTTTCTCCTACTGTGTTGGTGCTAGTATAATGCTCCCGGTGTATGTCTGGGTATTTTCAGTCAAGCAATATAATGTGGTTTGGGGGGCTTGATATATTCATGTATTCCGACATAGGCCAGGTGCAGTTCCTGGTATTAGGACAGTAGTCTGCAGCAGGCTATTTACTGGGAGGCGGTTTTAGCCATTGGTATTTGACCATGGCTAATCCATGCTGCTTCTTGTTGTGGTACCAACATGGGGTGTGGTTATCCTTGACATTTCTTGCTAGTCACCCTCCTTTTGTAGCTTGTTCCATGTTTTGTGGCTGTACAGCACAGTATGAGGTGTGACCTGGTAGTGTTAGGGTGCTGATGTAAGCCTTGACCCAGTTCTCTATTACAGGACTGGTATCTACATTCTCCATACTGTGTGCGTTTACACTGCACACATCTTGCTGTTTAGACATCTGTCATTGGGTAGCATTACATCTAGGTTCCTATCCCTTGTGGAACCTATGAAGGTGGGTTGATTTTGAGACTTACCTATTCAGGGCATGCTGTGGGTACTGACAGCCGTTGCCAGTATCCATGGGGCATGGCATGATAGGTGCACACCACCCCTAGCAGGTGGTGCATCATGTCATGCTTCGCATGTCTTCCCAGCCTGAAACACATTGGCTCCCCTTTGACTAACTGCATTACTTCAGCCAGTTATTGCACTTGATCATCCCATCGTCATTTTGTGGCTTCATGCTTGGTGAGGGTGGATGTTAGTCATGGTGCTCATGTGTGCATATAGTACATGGTGTTACATTACTTAACACATGGTATTCATGCCTCAGGTGGTGCTGCAGGGCTGCCTCTGTCAGATGCAATTATTACACTTCCCTGTACATTTTTGTGAGCAGGTCATGTCATTTTAGGCATCCATGTTATTATTTGAGTGAGTCAGAGGGGGTATCATTTCCAGGGTTCCTACTGAGCCAGTGTATGTGCTATGCATTGCCTCTTTGCCAAGGCCAGGGCATACTGGGCATGCCTTCTTCTGCCTACTGGGGCAGGCTCAGGTTGTTCCTCCTCCGAGTCATGCTCTGCCTGTGATGGCCTTGGCAATGGTGGGGGGCTGTTTGGCCCGGCCCTATCCTGGTCCTGCTGCAGCTGTTTTTGCAAGATCATATTATATAGCATAGCACATACCATGACAATTTGGGTACATGTAGTTGGTGTGTACTGCAAGGCTCCACCAGATGTGTCCAGACACTGGAACCGTGACTTGAGCAGCTCAAACACACGCTCTATTACATTACATGTTTGTGCGTGTGCCTCATTATGGTGTTCCTGTTCAGGTGTGTGTGCGTTTCTGATGGGTGTCATCAGCCACGGCTTCAGTGCATAACCTGCATCCCCCACTAGGTGTCCATGTGGGATGTCCCCATTGGCAAATGTCTGGTACAGCTGTGTCAAATGCCAGATGTGGGAATCGTGGTAACTCCCAGGGAAGCCAGCACACACATTCATTATTATGCCCTGGGCATCACACACGACCTGGCAGTTGATGGAGGGGAAGCCTTTGCAGTTGATGTAGGCCCTACCCCGCTCACCGGCTGGTGCTTTGATGCATATGTGCGTGCAGTCTATTGCACCCAGTACCTCAGGGTATTCCGCTATTTGCTGGAAGAGACGCATATTGCTGGGCAATACGTCACGGGCATTGGGGAAATATACATGATCACCGACATGTGCTGACATGGCATCCAGGAACTGGTGCAGTACCCTGGAGGCTGATGCCTGTGATATCCCCATCATATCGCCAGTTGGTCTCTGGAAGGTACCTGTTGCTAGTATTCTTAGGCCAACACATACCTTGGTTTCCACTGGGATGGGTTCCCCTCTGTTGGTTCTGTGTGTGAGGTGTGGCCTGCACAGCTCAGCTATTTGCTGCAGGACCTCTCTGTCCACTCTATAATGCTCTACTATCTCCAGCTCATGTAACCCATGGTAGGTGACCCTGGGCCTGTACACTTTTCTCCGTCTCCTCACTGTGGGTTGTCTGGCACCATCTGCATTGTCACCACCCTCAGAAAGTCGCCTATGTCTCATTATGACAGCTATGGCAGCCTCTAACATTTCTGCTCTGAGTTAAGCTTTTTCAGTTTTCACTTCTATTAGCTTACTCCTGTCTTGCAGTGTCTCTTAAGAGAAACATCCTGCACTACTGTTTGCAGAGTTTTAAGTGCTTGGATGGGCTACTATTCTGCCTGTGTAATTGCCTGCTTCTAATTGTTTTCACCTGCTAGCTTCAGCAGTTGTCCCTGCTAGCTTCCTATTAATTCTGTTGCTTTCTTTTTCCTCTCTGTTTCCTCAGGGGGGAGTAATGTGCATACCATCAGAAACACGCTCACAGTGGCTAACACGTGCGCACACGTGCTTACATGGCTCAGAATCTACTTATTCAGGTTAAAACGCATGTACACCCATGCAAACACTGTTACACGTCTGCCAACAGCCTCCAACATACTCAGCCTGCCCTACACACACGCACACCAGCGCAAACAGTGTTAAACATCTCCCAACACGCTCCCACATGCTCAGTTTACCTTACACACGCGCACACTGCCCTACTCGTGCTTCATGGAGCGCACACATGCGCATGCACGCCCAGCAAGAAACTTTGGTGTAAGTAACAGTGTACACCTTCCATTTCTTGACTTTCCATGACTTATCTAGTGGCACACCTCTTTCCATGATCTGTGTCTGTCATCTGTCATGATACACTGACCTCCAATGAACTGCATTTCTTTCTACCATTCCCCCCTGTGATGTCACCTATCTCCTACTCTATTCCTCCCCCATATGTATTTCTTACACTACTCAGACTGTGCTCATTTGCTATGTGACTGTGAGATTCAGTATCCTAACCCTCATTTACATGAGATTGCCTACTAATGCTTAGTTACATGTCTTAGACTCAGCTTCCCCCCTTAGCAACCACTACACGGTGGCCATGTTGTTTTTGGTTTGCTGGTCCCTGCATTGTCATTCCATGTATTGCATGAAACCCACATTTGTTGGTTTATAACCTTTTTTTATGGTTTTATACAGCGCAGCCCATTTGCGCGGGGCTGCGCTGGGTTTAAATTATATTTTTAATATTTTGGCATTGGGTTATCTTGCCAATGGCCACATATTTGGCCACTGGCATGCTGCCTGAGTCATATGCACCCTTTTTTTGGAGCTGACATGGCTCCGTTGTGGAATTTGCAGAAACGTACTCAGTTGTCAACTGAGTACATTTCTGCAGCTAAAACGTCTCTTACACGGACTGGTTTCTGCTTCGTGGATCGCTAATATACCTCATTTGTATACCTTTCAGCTGCAAGTGAGGTATTTAGCATGTCCACGCCCAGTTCATGTAAGAGACTCTTTAGCTGGTCTCTTACATGGAGTTTAGGGCTGTTCCTGGATCGCGAGGCTTGCATGGAGTGTTGCACGTCTCTTACACTCCTTGCAAGCCCTCGTGAATCCTGCCCAAGGAATGACAGTTTGTCAAAGTTTGTTCCTCTTTGCAGATTTTTCTCTAACAAAATTGTTTAGTGCCTTATACAGCATGCATACAGTACTGCTGCAGTTTTAGTTATTTCATTTTGGTAACCAGGTAAGTGATCTGGTTGACAGATCCTTTTCAGCCTCGACCCAGGAGAGTAAAATAAAATGCAGAGTGTGTGTGTGAATGCATTTATATACACATATCTAGCTTCATAACATCATAACTGTCTGACTTTAGTCCACGTAAGCAATTTAAATTAGCTCTACATTTACATATTTATATATTTTCCTGAATCACATCCTGTCATCTCATTCAAGTGTTACAAAAAAAAAAAAAACTCATCTTTATTAAGGTTCCTTACGTTTTATTAGCTAAATTTGTTGGACTTTTTTGCTATTTTTTTGAAAACAGAATTGAATTCATAATAGATAGTACAAGAATGGAAAATAAAAAACACAAGCAAATCTAGTCCATCTCAAGAAAAAAAAATAAATGTTATTCCTCACATGCAAAAGCACACCATTCCACTCACCATCAGTATATGGAGTTAGGATATATGTATGCAAAAGCACAGCATTCCACTCACCATCAGAATATAGAGTTAGGATATATGTATGCAAAACCATGGCATTCCAATCACCAACAGTATACGGAGTTAGGATATATGTATGCAAAAGCACAGCATTCCACTCATCGTCAGTATACGGAGTTAGAATATATGTATGCAAAAGCACAGCATTCCACTCACCATCAGTATATGGAGTTAGGATATATGTATGCAAAAGCACAGCATTACACTCACCATCAGTATATGGAGTTAGGATATATGTATGCAAAAGCACAGCATTACACTCACCGTCATTATATGGAGTTAGGATACATATATGAAAAAGCACTGCATTCCACTCACCGTCATTATACCGAGTTGGGATATATGTATGCAAAAGCACAGCATTCCACTCACCATCAGTATATGGGGTAAGGATACAGGTATGCCAAAGCACAACATTCCATTCACCGTCAGTATATGGAGTTAGGATATATGTATGCAAAAGCACAGCATTCCACTCATCGTCAGTATACGGAGTTAGGATATATGTATGCAAAAGCACAGCATTCCACTCACCATCAGTATATGGAGTTAGGATATATGTATGCAAAAGCACAGCATTACACTCACCGTCATTATATAGAGTTAGGATACATATATGAAAAAGCACTGCATTCCACTCACCGTCATTATACCGAGTTAGGATATATGTATGCAAAAGCACAGCATTCCACTCACCATCAGTATATGGGGTAAGGATACAGGTATGCCAAAGCACAACATTCCACTCACCGTCAGTATATGGAGTTAGGATATATGTATGCAAAAGCACAGCATTCCACTCATCGTCAGTATATGGAGTTAGGATATATGTATGCAAAAGCACAGCATTCCACTCATCGTCAGTATATGGAGTTAGGATATATGTCTGCAAAAGCACAGCATTCCACTCATCGTCAGTATATGGAGTTAGGATATATGTCTGCAAAAGCACAGCATTACACTCACCGTCAGTATATGGAGTTAGGATATATGTATGCAAAAGCACAGCATTCCACTCACTGTCAGTATATGGAGTTAGGATATATGCATGCAAAAGCACAGCATTACACTCACCGTCAGTATATGGAGTTAGGATATATGTATGCAAAAGCACAGCATTACACTCACCGTCAGTATATGGAGTTAGGATATATGTATGCAAAAGCACAGCATTCCACTCACTGTCAGTATATGGAGTTAGGATATATGCATGCAAAAGCACAGCATTCCACTCACTGTCAGTATATGGAGTTAGGATATATGTATGCAAAAGCACAGCATTCCACTCACCGTCAGTATACAGAGTCAGGATATATGCATGAAAAAGCACGGCATTTCACTCAATGTCAGTATATGGAGTTAGGATATATGTATGCAAAAGCCCAGCATTCCACTCATCATCAGTATATGGAGTTAGGATATATGTATGCAAAAGCACAGCATTCCACTCACCGTCAGTATATGGAGTTAGGATATATGTATGCAAAAGCACAGCATTCCACTCACCGTCAGTATATGGAGTTAGGATATATGTATGCAAAAGCACAGCATTCCACTCATCATCAGTATATGGAGTTAGGATATATGTATGCAAAAGCACAGCATTCCACTCACCGTCAGTATATGGAGTTAGGATATATGTATGCAAAAGCACAGCATTCCACTCACAGTCAGTATATGATGTTAGGATATATGTATGCAAAAGCACAGCATTCCACTCACCGTCAGTATATGGAGTTAGGATATATGTATGCAAAAGCACAGCATTACACTCACCGTCAGTATATGGAGTTAGGATATATGTATGCAAAAGCACAGCATTCCACTCACCGTCAGTATATGGAGTTAGGATATATGCATGCAAAAGTATGGCATTCCACTCACCGTCAGTATATGGAGTTAGGATATATGCATGCAAAAGCACAGCATTACACTCACCGTCAGTATATGGAGTTAGGATATATGTATGCAAAAGCACAGCATTACACTCACCGTCAGTATATGGAGTTAGGATATATGTATGCAAAAGCACAGCATTACACTCACCGTCAGTATATGGAGTTAGGATATATGTATGCAAAAGCACAGCATTCCACTCACCGTCAGTATATGGAGTTAGGATATATGTATGTGAAAGCACAGCATTCCACTCACCGTCAGTATATGGAGTTAGGATATATGTATGCAAAAGCCCAGCATTCCACTCATCATCAGTATATGGAGTTAGGATATATGTATGCAAAAGCACAGCATTCCACTCACAGTCAGTATATGATGTTAGGATATATGTATGAAAAAGCACAGCATTCCACTCACAGTCAGTATATGATGTTAGGATATATGTATGCAAAAGCACAGCATTCCACTCACCGTCAGTATATGGAGTTAGGATATATGTATGCAAAAGCACAGCATTCCACTCACCGTCAGTATATGGAGTTAGGATATATGTAAAGGCACAGCATTACACTCACCGTCAGTATATGGAGTTAGGATATATGTATGCAAAAGCACAGCATTACACTCACCGTCAGTATATGGAGTTAGGATATATGCATGCAAAAGTATGGCATTCCACTCACCGTCAGTATATGGAGTTAGGATATATGCATGCAAAAGCACAGCATTACACTCACCGTCAGTATATGGAGTTAGGATATATGTATGCAAAAGCACAGCATTCCACTCACCGTCAGTATATGGAGTTAGGATATATGTATGCAAAAGCACAGCATTACACTCACCGTCAGTATATGGAGTTAGGATATATGTATGCAAAAGCACAGCATTCCACTCACCGTCAGTATATGGAGTTAGGATATATGTATGCAAAAGCACAGCATTCCACTCACCGTCAGTATATGGAGTTAGGATATATGTATGCCAAAGCATAGCATTCCACTCACCATCAGTATATGGAGTTAGGATATATGTATGCAAAAGCACAGCATTACACTCACCGTCAGTATATGGAGTTAGGATATATGTATGCAAAAGCACAGCATTACACTCACCGTCAGTATATGGAGTTAGGATATATGTATGCAAAAGCACATCATTCCACTAACTGTCAGTATATGGAGTTAGGATATATTTATTTTATTTTTTTCAGTTGTTAACCGGATTGTGTCCAGCTGGTCCAGAAGCCCACTTTCATTGGAGATCCACGAGAAAAGCTCCAAGGTAGATTACATTAGAATTTACAAATGACATATTCAAGTTTCAATAATTATAGGACATATGAAGGAATGCAAATTACAAGTTCTTACAGTAGTGTTAAAAATCAGGAGTAATAATCAGCCCTGCCAGCTCTTGAACCCAGGACAGTATGCACTGTAGTCAGAGTAACTACCACTACACCACATGCACTGTGGGAAATACACAGTATTCCACTCTCCTTCAGTATATGACATTAGGATATATGTATAGAAAAGTACAGTATTCCACTCACCATCAGTATATGGAGTTAGGATATATGCATGCAAAAGCAGGGCATTCCACCCACCATTAGTATATGGAGTTAGGATACATATATGAAAAATCACGACATTCCACTCGCCGGCAGTATATGGAGTCAGGATATATGCATGCAAAAGCAGGGCATTCCACTCACCATCAGTATATGGAGTTAGGATACATATATGAAAAAGCATGGCATTCCACTCACCATCAGTATATTTGAGTTAGGATATATGTATGCCAAAGCACAGCATTCCACCCACCATCAGTTTATGGAGTTAGGATATAGGTTGATAGGTTCATAGGTTCAGAGGCTGGTACTAGGCTATTGGCCCTAGGGCCTATACAAGCCTAGCCATAACACCTCCTGGCTATTTCTTCCCACACTTTTTACTTTCCTGGACCCCTGTCTAGCAGTGCAACTTATGTGATCCCCGGGGTGAGGTTCCTTTCTCCCATCCAATCATCAAGGTTCCTTTTTAAGAGGGCCAAAGAGATGCTCAGCTTGACATGTATGAGCAGTCTATTCCAGAGTCTGGGGAGTCTCTGGGTTAGGAACCTATCCCTCCAGCATGTTTTGTTTATTGTGATGACAAGGTTTAGATCCCTGGAGCGTGTGGCTCTGAGGGATTGGGATTTCTTTAAGTGTAGCATGTCCAACAGCTCTGGGTTTGACATGGCTTTGTATGTTGAGCAGAGATCGCCTTGGAGTAGACAATATGCGACAGAGTATAGCTGGAGTTTTTTAAGACAGTCAGCATAGGGCATCTGCTTTAGGCCTGTGATTCTTCTAGTGAGGTATTTCTGCAGCCTTTCCAGTTGTTGCAGATGTCTTGAGAGGTACATACCAAATGGGGCGTTATATTCTATAATGGGTCTAATGAGGGAGGTGTACAGTGGGACAATGACCTCCTTTTTTCTGGGTGAAAAGCCCTTAGTGATGAGGTGTGCCACATAGAAGGATTTTCTGACTGTTGTGGCAATGTGGTTATTGAAGGTGAGACCACTGTCCACCTGTGTCCCTAAGTCTCTTATCACACTTTTGGTGTTTAGTGTACTGCCACCTATGTGGTAATTCACAGGTACATGTTTTTTCCCAAAGGGGATAACTACACATTTCTTGGCATTGAGCTTGAGCCCTTGGCTCTGGCACCAAGCATCTTTTTCTGTAAGGCCCTTTTGTAGAGTATCAACATAATTTGGGGATTCAATAATGGCTCCCAGTTTGCAGTCTTCTGTGAACTTTGTTAGCCAGAGTCCCTTAGTGTTGGCCTGTACTTCAGAGAAGTAGATGCCAAACAAGAGAGGTCCCAGGACTGAACCCTGAGGTACTCCACTTGTCACTTGTCTGGAGCTGGATTTGAAGTCAGCTACTTTTACATTGTGGATTCTGTCAGTAAGCCAGTTGGCAACCTATCGAGTGACATAGGGATTAATGCCCAGCTTAGTAAGTTTATCTATGATTCCAGAGTGTGGGATGGTGTCAAAGGCCTTGGCGAGGTCCAGATAGGCTGTGTGGACTGTCTTTCCCTCATCCACGGCTCTAGAGACTTATTCAAAGAAGTCAGTCAGGTTCAGGAGACAAGATCTGCCCTTCACGAACCCAAACTGCTTAAGGTCCAGTGTTTTAAGGTTGCTAATGTCTTTGTTTATAAGTTCCATGATAATACATTCCATGGCCCTGCAGATCAAGCTCATCAGACTGATGGGGCGGTAGTTCCCGGGATCCAAGGTGGATCCCCTTTTGTGGAGTGGTATTGAAGCCTGAGGTGAGGGTATGATTAAACATGACACTTAGGTGAGGTGCCAGTTCATTTTGTAGTTCATGTAGTACACAGCCCAGGATGTCATCTGGTCCCATGGATGCTGTATTCTTAGCTTTGGAGAGTGTGTTTTTTACCTGTGTGGCTGTTATTACCGGAATTTGGCAATCTTCCAGTATTGAGATGGGTCATTTAGGGGGTGAGAGGGGGTACAGTTGGCACTGAATCGATCTGCCAGGATATTGACAATATCCTTGGGATCAGTATATTTAATGCCATTCTGTTATAGCTCAGAGCAGATCTGAGCATTGCCGTTTAGATTCTTGACATAGTTGTAGAATGCCTTGTGGTTGTCTTTGGAATCTTTGGCAATTTTATTTTCGTAACTAGCTTTGGAGGATTTTATGAGGGATCTCAGTTACTTACTGAGGCAGGTGAGGGAGTTTTTTGTATCCTGGGATTTTCCTCTTTACTGCAACAGTTTCTTCCTTTTGTTGTAAAGTTTGTTTATGGTAGGGGACCACCAGATTGGCTTCCTTTTTTTTGGAGGAGAACATCTTGTTCTATTTGGGATGGCACAATTCATGCATGAGTGGCTGTGCTTGTACAGTGCCTTAGTGTAGGACGCAGCAGTCAAACTTTCAGTTCCCATCTTCATGGGTGTCATGAAGTTTGTAACTTCAGACTTGAGTAACATGAAGTTGGCTTTGGAGAAATTTTTTTATGGAGGTTTCCTTACTGGGCGGTGGGGGTGGGATGTGGATGTTAAGGGTGATTAGCTTATTGTCTGACCTGACCAATGAGGGGGTGACCATAGGTGTGGAGCATCAATTTCCCATGATGGTAATGAGCAGTTCTAGGATATTGGAGCCCCTGTTGGGACTATGTATTAGTTGATCCAGGGCATTGGAATTTATGAATTCCAAGAGCCGTTGGGCAAAGGTGTTGGTACACAAGTAGGTTTTCCAGTTAATGGCAGGTTAGTTGAAATTACCCAGTATTAGGGTGTTTGGTTGTATATTATATTTTCCAGTATGTTTATTAAGGTGTAGTGAGAATCTTGGGGCATGATGGGGGATCTGTAGCAAGCTGCAATTTGGATTGCAGTCTTACCTAGTGTTAGTTGCACCTGGAGAATTTCAGATGCATTGTGTTGGGCAACTTACCTGATGGTGTGAATATCCTTGGTGAATATGGACAGTCCTCCACCTTTAGTGTTTTGATCCTGGTTTGGTGGCCGAAGAGTGTGGTAAGAGTTGTAGCCTGGTATTGTAGGGGTGCTCTCTGGAGCCTTGAACCAGGTTTCAGTTACTGCACAGATATCGATGTTCTCCATTTTTAGGAGTGCCTAGAGAGAGTGCATTTTGAGGTTTAGATTTCTAGCACTGAGTAGCATTACCTTCAGATTTTGCATGCTTGTACCTGTTATAGTGGTGGTTTTGTCCTTTGAACTTTGACTAAAAAAAGGCTCTATAGGGGTGGCAAGAGCCTTAGCCAGTAACCTGAATCCGAGGGGCGACAAGTGCAGACCATCTCTTGCAAAGCATCATAATCTGTCGATCATGTAGTCCCAGGCAGACAAATACTGGATCCCCTTTGAATGACACCAGAAGCTTAACCAATTGTTGAAGTCAAGTCATTTCATCCTTATATTGTGGTATCATTCTGGGCGAAGGCAGGATGCTACTCAAGGCTAGGATCATACCTGCCTGGGCCACATGATCTGCGAGTTTTTCCATGTCTCTTTTCATGTAGTCCAGGGAAGTACATCTCAAGTCATTCACTCTAGCATGGACAATGACAGAGTCATATTTGTACTTGTTGTGGAGTGACTTGAGTGCATGAGTTATGTGGCAGATCCTGGCACCCGACAGGCAGCTCACTGTAATTTTCTCCTTGTTCATCCTGGTGAGTGGGACATCAGTGTGCCTGACAAGTCACCTATGACTATACTGCTAGGTATGTTGTATTGCCTTATGGGCTGTTGCTGGGTGGCATACTGGTGTTGTGAGCTATGTGACACTTTGGTTGTGATTAGTGTTTGTTTGCGTTTCAGCTTTGGAGGTCCTTGTTGCTTGGGCAGGTTACAGTTAAGGGCCTCCACATTCGTGGATTTAGTGTTGCTATGTGTGGGTGTTGGTGGTGTGAGTTTAGAAGGGCTATGTGTTGCTTGAGGTGTAGTGCTGGTGTTAACCTTCTCCTCTTGACTGTCTAGCACAATCTTGGGTGGAGAGAGCTTTGCTTCCAGTTTGGCTATGTAAGTGCATCTCTTACAAGTTGTAGTTTTGGGTGGTAGGAGGAGAGGATTGTCTGTGTACATGAGGCAATTGCTGCATTGCCCCAGTATGCCCAGATTCACCAGGTGGACAGGAGAAATCAAAGGAAACTGACCCTTGGACATGCCTGGTTTGGTGCTTTTTTTGAAAAGTACAAGAGCTGTTTTCCCTTACCTTAGCATGGTACTTTGCAATTATAGGCTGTTTAGTGCCTATGATTAATTTCTCCTTATTGATAAGGAGAGTTGAGTGCTTGTATCAGTTTAAGGCTTCCTAGTGCTTTCCAGCAGGTATTGGAGCAAGTGCTAGTCACAGGGATGCTTAAAGGTAAGATGAAAAAAAATGGTTTATCCTAAACACTGCAGTGTGCACTAGAGAAGTTAGATGTGAAAGTAGGTAACTTAAGTTTTACCTGTCTAAAAAGTTAAGTTTTAGTGGAGAGTCACTATTTTTAAAACAGCAAGATAGATTGAAAGGGGGTGATCACTTTTGTATTCCGGTACTATGGAATACAGTAGAATGGCCAATAAATTTAAATAGTTGAAGGTGAGTGATTTCACAAAATGATAATTTTTGTGCTTACTCACACAAGCCAGTGAAAGCAGAGAGGAAATGAGATATATGGTCGAATTAACATAAGAGGCAGGCAACTAGAAAGACAGTGGTATTTAAGAACATGGCAGTGACGGGGGGGGGGGTGGAGAAAAATTTCTGCCTGACTCACAAGATACAGAGCTGTGGTGTCTTTTGAAGTTTTAATATGCAGTTAAAAGCAGAACACAAGCAAAACACAAGGTAAAGAAAACAAATCACAGCACTCAAAATATAAAAAGGCAATAAACTAATACAAAATACAACAAATAAAAAGCAAACCAACCTTTCCCTCACAGCAAAGTCTAGCAGAGTCTGGATGAGCCTTTCCAATAAAGCTCTGAAATGTTTTATTTTACCCCTTAAATAGAAGGTTTAGTTCCTAGCTCCACCCCTCAGTTCACAAATGATTAACCTTAAGTGACCTCTTCTGTCTTATGTATGAGTCCTTAATTGATTAGTTCTAATTTCTGCCACATGCAAAAGCACGTCATTCCACTCACTGTCAGTATATGGAGTTATGATATATGTATGCAAACATAGAATTCCACTCACCGTCTGTATATGGAGTTAGGATATATATATATATATATATATATATATATATATATATATATATATATAGATATATGTAAAAGCAAAGCATTCCACTCACCCATCAGTATATGGAGTTAGGATATATGCATGCAAAAGTATGGCATTCCACTCACCGTCAGTATATGGAGTTAGGATAAATGTATGCTAAGGCACAGCATTCCACTCACAGCCAGTATATGCAGTTAGGATATTTGTATACAAAAGCATGGCATTCCACTCACAGTCAGTATATGGAGTTAGGATATATGTATGCAGCAGGTATTCAGTTAATTCCAAAAATATTGAAAATCAGAAAGACAAGTATATGATAACTTTTGGTGAACTTCATGGAATGATTCTGTCATGTGGATATAATGACTGATGCCTTGTGTTAACAATAATTAAACAAAATAATTTTCATAAAATCTGAACATATAATAAGGCATTAGATCAAATAATTTGTGTCTACTCAATTTGTGTCTACCAGCTACTTCCTTATTTTGAATCCTCTACAAATTTTACCTATTATTTCTTTCTTCTTCATTTTATGCCATTTGGGGGCTTCCTAATCTGCTCTTTTTATTACTCTTACTTTCTATCCTGCATACCTGAAATCTCTGTTTTTAACCAGCTGTTTCATTTATATTTGTTAATTATGGTCTTGGGTTGACGAGTCTGTTTTTGTTTTTCTTTTTTTTCCTCTTTTAGTCTTACTCATGCTTACCATTGTACCATTCTGTATTTTTGCTTGCTATTGTCTCTTTTTTTTGATTGTTAATGATTACTTTCTGCTTGTATTTTGGAGCTTTTCTCCCCGGGCCTCTACTGAAAATGGATATATGTCCAGCTAGACTAGCCCGGTCAACAAATGTAAAATAAAATAAATAAAATAAATACTCCACTTAATTTATTGTCTTCTATGTTGCAGTCTGGAGTCTACCCCCACTGCAGAGGTGAACTCTGTTAATAAATATTTTATTAATGCTAACTCAGCTACTTATAGGAATAGTATTACAGTGGGTTGTGCTCCAGGCCATGACTGGGGTTGTTAGTACACTATGGACAGGAGATAGGGTATGAAATACTTCAGTACACTGAGTACCTCATAATGAAAACTTTAACACAATATCCCATTCATCTGATTGCTTTGTATAGCTGTATCATAGCACTACATACAGTTTGTACTCAGGAGTGTATCCAGAAATGTACATTTTGTACTCACATCTCATGTTGTTGCTCCCACTACCAACCTATAATTTTAAAAATGTAGTGAACTCACAAAAATGCTACCGCCAGATGTATAGGAAGGGAAAAAGTAATTTTCAGCTGTTACCATTTATACCCACAAAAAGCTCTTTTTAGAGATATACTCCAAACACAAGCACTCCCTGTATATCTATATACTGCAAATATTAATTTACCCAGTTCTAAATATTCTGTGCTTTTTGAGTGCTAAAGCTTTCAAGAGATACTCAAAAATGTCACATTTGAGTACACTGAGTATGTCTATATACACCCTTGTTTGTACCTGGTTGGGTCTCTCTGACATCATATGGTACCACTTGTTGTGTAAGATAATTGGAAGTCCATCAGTCTATAGAAGCAAGTACAGCTGATGAGGGCATGCATGGCTGTTGTAGGAAGCAGATTTGTTTTCTACAGTAAAAGCCAAAGTGTTTTTCTTTTTTTTTTTTGCTTTTGCTTTTTCTTTTTCAGTCGAAGAGCTGAGGGAGTGGGGTACTATTTCAGAGAACAGATTGGTATTTAACAGTGCTACATCTGCATGGCTGGTACATGAAGCTGCCAAAATAAAGAAACACAGAAAATGCTGTTCTTAGAAATATTTGTTGGAATATGAAAGTACATCTACAACAGACAAGAGGAATAATGGTTAAAGTATCTGCCTGACAGTGGCAACATTTTTACTGCATGCTTTGTAAACAATGTTACCAGTTGTGTGGCATGCACTACAAATCATATTGCTTAAGCACCTGAAAAAGGAATACAACGTCATTCATATCTCATAACATTGTTGCAGACCAAGCAAGATGATACTAGATTAGACTTCATCTAAAAACAGTAATTAAAGTTACTTATTATCAGGTAGTTAGCACAGAAGATTAATGCTATGAGTTATTAATGCGTTGCTTCCAGTATCCTAGAGTACTCATACCTCTCAACTATACAGATTTTTACAGAATGCCTAGATTTTTGCCTCATATTTTTGGTCCATTTTTCATAAAATTGTGGATTTTTGGCAAATTAGTCACAAATAATTAAAGACTGAAGTTAGAAAATAATGACAGATATTTGAGTTTCTGACTTCATAACCTTCAGAAAATTCATGCTAATGCAAAACCTGTGATTTCCAAGTTTGTAAAAACAATTTTTTAAATTTTTGGGCCTCTGTCCTACTTTTATTTATGGATTTGTCCAGATTTCTTGCTCTAACAGGTTGAGAGGTATGACAGGTCTTAATTCTTTCCACCTCCATTGCCTATTAGAAGACACCTAGCATGTCACTTAACATGTCAGTACACCTGGGATGCTTGGCCCCTGTGGACTTTACATGGATAATACATTTATTAAAAAGTCTGGATTAAAACTGGGAAGAGTGAAACATATACCTTGAAGCAAAATTATGAATCAGATTAGTTCCCATTCATGAAGGTTCCTTGCCAAAATTAGAGTCCCAGAGCTATATCTCCTGATAACTAAAATGTAAGCTGAGATTTAAAAAAAAAGAACAGTGAATTTTTAAACTCATTATTATGATATTAACCTGTTTTGTTAAAATATGTTTTCTGTTTTCTGTGGCATGGCTGACTACACCTCCGCATGCTTACTACTTATATATACTGACTTTGTGTTTTCAATGTACTTTAAAATGGGAAACATTTAGAGGTATGGATTGTCTCTCTCTCTCTCTCTCTCTGTATCTATCTATATCTATATCTATATAGATCTATATCTATATATATATATATATATATATATATATATATATATATATATATGTGTGTGTGTGTGTGTGTGTGTGTGTGCGTGTGTGTGTGTGTGTGTGTGTGTGTATTTCCCAGCATTTGCACTTGCATTTCTCATGTTCTGTAAATCACACTGTAGTCTTTGTAATTTCAACATGAACCTATGCAAAGAAAACCTATTACACACAACAGACATAATTCTCTTCACTACCCTTTTAGCTGTCATGATATATGCATATAAATCACTCTCAAGAACGTAGAAGTCAATATTTGAATCTTGTATGAAGAGAACACTGCTGCTCTCTGCTAGCAATTAACTGGCTATCTAAGTTCCCATCCCCAGGATGTAGCTTGCAAAGAGACTACAGATGAGTGCAATAATTTAGATTTTCAGACCACACCTTAAAGTGACCATTCAAATAGGTCTTCTCCATTAAAACCAGAGAATCATTTGAAGGTGAGTTTTGAATTTCTCTACAACATATGAAGAACAATTGTGACAAACGTGCACTGGCCCAGTAATCAAGGATCCTCAATCCTCACCACTAGCACCAGTGAGGGGTGTTCACATTGGGAGGATAACAAGTACACACACATTAAACTATAATTTTCATTAAGAGTGCACAGAGATCACAATCAGTCTGGGGCTGATTTCTCCCATTTCTCTCCAGATCCCCAATAAGACTCCCCACTGGCACAGTTATAGAGTGGAGTCTTTAGCCAGGGTTCCAAGCCAAGTCCTCCCAGCACTGTCTCTCTGTCCAACCAGTGCTTCATGTCCCTGCCAAGTAGCTGACACACACACACACACACACACACACACACACACACACACACACACACACACACACACACACACACACACACACACTTTGAGATTTGATTTATATACAAACACACACACACACACACACACACACACTCCTGGGGAAAGATGGCACATGTTCATTAGCTATGCCCCCTACCACCCATACCATAAGGTAGATAGCACTGTCACCAGAACACCTACTTATCAGCTACTATAAGGCCCTTCCCAAAAGGTGACCAATTCTACTGTGTAATATTACTGTTATCCAAATAGTAAGTGGGACACAGGGTTAAGGTTTTTCTAGAGTGGCTTAGTACAGTATCACCAAATAGATGCAAGTACCCTGAGAGCTTACATTATCTCTACACAAAACAGCCACAGTTAAAAGGTTTAAAATATTTAACAATAAGTAATAGACACACAAGACAATATTCATCAATTCAACACAATGACAATAAAGAGTTCAGAAGTCACAGGCAAATACTTTAAAACAAGATTGTAGGATAGTCTCACATAAATATAGAAAGCAACTAGACTAATCTGGCTATATTCCTATTTATCTCTAAGAGAAATACTAAGATTTAAGATCCTACTTACAGAGCAAAGCACAGTGTTGGTGAGTTGTTAACAGGCCCAGAAAAGGATACAAAATGCTCTCTTTCCTTCTGAGATAACCCTTAAATTGATGATACACAGTACTGCTGAGTCATTTCACATTACATCATTCTTGTCACCCCTTCTGAGGTTTCCCAGGCTCACAGATCTTAAAATTTAACATTTCTACATCTGCCAGGAAGTCACAACAATAAAAGACACTTTACATGTGAAACCTAGTAATTTTCTTTGTCTTAAAACAATAGAAAGAATCTCTTAGCCCAGACATCCTGTCTCCGAGCTTGAGATCAAACACAGTTATAAAATTCTTTGCTCATCCCCTTTCTTCCAGCAGGGTGCACTGTGGTTACATTTTTGAATTTCAGCATATAACACCGTTTTCTTACATTTAGTTTTCTTAACATTTGTAAAAACAAGCCTGTGGATCATACTAATATTTACAATGACATAGAATTATTTGCAAAATTATATCTAGCTGGGCTAGCAGCCTCTCATGTTTATCACAACAATTACCATGCTTGCTAGTTTGATATTTGTCTAATTGTTTTTGTACTTGATGGGTTATTCATGAAGGAGTATCAGAATACAGTTATCTGGGATAAAGATGAAAAAAGAAATGACTTTCTGACAGCAGATTTCTCAAACTTTAAACTCATATCACTGCCCTGCTTCACTGTGTTTGTGATTACATGTTTACTTATTTTCATGTGTTGACCAGTTGCTTCGATTAAGCACAAGCGCATTTTTTCCAGAGTAAATCAGGAGTAGTATACGGCAGAAGGATTTGCTCACATTTACAAAGTGTGCATGCAGAAAATAAGAAAATTAATCCTAAACTATAAGCAAGCTTAGTACATATTTATAGTCATAAGCAATGTTTAGTGCTGCAAGAAGTATGCCAGTTTTAATATATATAGGCTGTCAGAGCACCTAGTGTTTATATTTGGATGGTAACAGTAAGGAATAAAGCTAATCTTGTATTAGAAATAAAGGGAATCTCAGACTCACCATGCATACAAAACAAATTTCATCCCTGTCCTTATTTAAGCTCACCTTAGATCTATGAGTGAGAAACAGAAGATTTACCCCAGGACTGCACCCCATACTACTAATGGACAGAGGCAACTCCTAAATGCTTTATCCCATTCATGGGCCCCTGTCAAAGTATCTATGGTATGATTCCATTTATTTTCTTTCGAGGTAATATATAATTATCAACCATGGGAAGGGTAAGGCCAATCTGTCACCACATGGAATAGGTTAATTCAAGCACAAAAAGGGAAACTGGCTAGTCTTAAAAATGACTCACAAGGGCAGCTAGCCTAGTACTTACTTATGAACCTATGACCCTATGAACCTATGACCCTATGAACCTATGATCCTATGACATCTTGTATGAGGTATCTCTGTTTGGTAGTGTCCTGCTTTTTGGGTATTTGGTCAAAAGAGGACTTGCTAGTTTGTCTCCTATTGCTTTGTGCAAGCAGAAAGAGCAATATAATGATGTTGTTTTTGGTTAGTGGTCATATTCCTTCCTTTTATAGTATAATGTCTGTGAGTGTGTTAAACTTCTGCAATCTAGCCTTGCTTACTCCTATAAAAAACTGACACTAGCTTTCCATGTGTGCATGTATATACATGTGTGTGTTGTTTGTGTGTGTGTGTATATATATATATATATATATATATATATATATATATATATATATATATATATATCTATATATATATATATATATATATATATGTGTGTGTGTGTGTGTGTGTGTGTGTGTGTGTGTGTGTGTGTGTGTGTGTGTATGTATACATATATATATATATATATATATATATATATATATATATATATATATGTATATATATATATATATATATATATATATATATATATATATCTATGTGTGTGTGTGTATATATATATATATATATATATATATATATATATATATATATACGAATAATTACAATACCGAAGACCGGAATCCCGAGACCAGATACCCGAAAGACGAGAAGACCGGAAGACCAAAAGTGCGAATTTCAAAATCGCGAAGTACGGAGATCTCAGGAGGTTAGGTAAGTATCTATGTTTGGTTGTGTTGGTTAGGAGTTTTAGTGTGTGTGTAAGTGTGTGTTGTGACTATGATGTGTGTGTGTGTGTGTGTGTGTGTGTGTGTGTGTGTGTGTGTGTGTGTGTGTGTGTGTGTGTGTGTGCGTGTGTGTGTGTCTGTGTGTGTGTGCGGGGAATGTAGGTGTGTGGTGGTGTTTTCGTGTTTACCTGTATAGTGCGACCTTGGAGTTAGAATATTTAAGTAGGGATGGTATGGGGGGCACAGCCCCCCATATGATGGGTGCAGGGGGGCTTGCCCCCCTGCTTTTATGTAGTGCAGGTTTGTGTGTTTGTGTTTTGGGTGAAGGTGTGTGTATGTGCATGTGTGTGGTGTGTGTGTAGTGTAGTGTTTGGTATTTTAAATTTTGCACTTCTGGTCGTCCGGACTTCTTGTCTTTCGAGTATCTGGTCTCGGGATTCCAGTCTTATAGATATATATATATATATATATATATATATATATATAGATATATATATATATATATATATATATATATATATATATACATATATAGATATATACACACAGACAAATACATCTACACATAAACACATGTGCTTTGATGAGTTGGTTTGCCTGTGTGCTTTGCAGCTTGAGAGGTCAGTTGCATTCAGGTAAGTGGGGGCGTTGTTACCGCAGTCAGACTGTAGTGATTTGTGTATAGGTTTGCTATTTTTGTAATCTGATAATTGTATTCTCTGTGGATATGAGGGGTTGAGTTGAAGCATAGCTATGTGTGTGTGTGTGCACGTGTATATACTAGAAAGGTAGTGAGTAAATGGAGATTTCTGTATGAATTGCCAGAAGCATGTTATGCATCTGAGTTATCTGTTGATTGTTAAGAGGATGTTGTGTGCATTTAATATGTACTGTTGAAAAAATGAGAACTGTGTTAAGTCCATGGGAGTTGGGTATGTCTCAAGCAGCACTTAACCCCAAGTTAATTGCAATATTGGTGTTTGGTATATAAATTTTAGTGGGATGCTTGGTTGGGTTTTCTCTCTTGTGGCAGTGCTATGAGCTTGCTGCCACATAAAACACTTGTTTTATCTGTTTGGGTGTGAGCAGTGAGTGAGTGGAGAGTGTGGGTGGGTGTGCAGGTATATGTGTATGCGTGTGGGTGTGAGGCTGTCTGCACACATTTTTCTAAATGTGATTTTTACGAAGCACAAAAGGGGCAGAGTAGGTAGCAGGTGGGGCACCTGACATGTGGGGAAAATACCAAAACCGTATGGCAATAAAGTATAGAATACATGATACATGGTAACAACTCAACCATAATCCATTGTTAAAAATGAAAAAAACATTTCCCTAAAAACAACAGTGAATGCCATAATCTCACCAATCATAGCAATGTTCAAAACTCTTACAGAAATACAAATTTGTTATGCTCAAGTATTATAGTTTGGATGACCTATTGGTGTGCAACAGTGTAACGTGAAAAGTGAAGCTACCAACACAACAGAAGTAGAAAAATGTTAAGCACAAAGACATTTTTGCCTCAGTAGAAAAAATATATATCATTAACCAAAATTCAAAGACAGAAAGTGGGACCAATTTTGTTTTGTGCTGTATTGTAAAGAAAATATTTTAAACAAATATAGTGCATTTTGCCAAAATTCAGTATAACGCACACACCTTCCCACTGCAGACACAAGTGAACAGCAACTTAGTTTAAATGTCAGTTAAAAGTTCTTTGACATAGAAGCAAGTAGTCAGTTAACAGATCCTGTATTACAATGATAGTTTTGACTCCTCAGAAAGAATGTGGAAGAGGGTCTGTCAGCACTTGGACTAAAAACTGGAAGTCTTAAAACAAGCAGTTCCGCTACATTATTTTGTTAAGCATCTGTGACTATTGTTGCTCTGATAGCACAAATCAGAGCAATTCTCGCAAAAAATTGAAAAATAAAATAGGTTCCAAACATTCTGCAAGATACCTCTGACTCATACTACTTCCATTCTATTCACATGGAAGTTACAAAAATGAGTTCCTTACATCTAGCTTGACTCTTGTAAAGGTGACTTAAAGTGGATTCAGGGAAAAAAAACTCCAAGATCACTGTACAGTTACAGGTCTATTGAGATATAATAACCATACCCACTTAATCATTCGGATGCATTAAGCAAAAATATAATGAAATAATAGTGGCAACCATAAGATATTTATTTCATAGGTTCATAGGTTCATAGGTTGGCACTAGGCTATCAGCTCTAGGGCCTATACAAGCCTAGCCATAACAGTTGCCCAGCTATTTCTACCCAGGACATTTACTTCCCTGGTCCCCTGTCTAGCAGGGCAACTGACATGATCCCCTGGGTAAATTTCCTATCTCCCAACCAGTCGTCAAGATTCCTTTTAAAGACGGCCAAAGAGACACTCTGTTTGACATGCATGGGCAGTCTATTCCAGAGAATGGGGAGTCTCTGGGACAGGAATCTGTCCCTCCAGCATGTTTTGTTCATTGTGATGACCAGGTTTAGATCCCTGGAGTGTGTGGCTCTGAGGGATTGGGATTTCTTTAAAGGTATCATGTCCAACAGCTCTGGGTTTGCCATGGCCTTGTATGTTAAGCAGAGATCAGCTCTGAGTAGATGATATGCAACAGAGTATAGCTGGAGTTTTATTAGATGGTCAGCATAGGGCATCTGCTTTAGGCCTGAAATTCTTTTAATGAGGTATTTCTGTGGCCATTCCAACTTTTTCTTGACCAGGCTAGTCCCACTAAGATAATGGCCTCCTTTTATGGAAGACCTGAGGTGGTATTCTTACTGACTACTGGAAATTTGCACAGGACAATGGTGAACTTTCCCTATTTGAAACATACAAGGATCTATTTGTGATCGCACTTCCTGCTTCCTTTCTGAGGATGTAGGTGGCTTGGAAAAG
This sequence comes from Protopterus annectens, assembly GCF_019279795.1. NCBI lineage: Eukaryota > Metazoa > Chordata > Ceratodontiformes > Protopteridae > Protopterus > Protopterus annectens. The sequence continues at coordinate 1,973,845,547 of NC_056731.1, forward strand.
CAGGAAGAAACATGGTGAGGTGAGGGGTAAAGGACATGGTTGGCAAAGGAAATAATGTCAGTGAAAAAGAAGATGTTTTGGAAGTGAAGGAGCTTGATGCTTCGCAAAATGATATGATGACACTAGGGGATGGAAGAAAGGAATTGTCAGCTAAAAGGGAATTGGAGTGAAGTACCAAATTAAAGGTGACCACACCTGTCCAAGATTCTGAAACATTGTTTCAGGAAGGGCTGTTTCAGGATGGATTGCAGGATGGATGGATGATTACAACCCTCTAATCATGAGGGTTGTGGGATGTTTATCTGAGGGATATGTTGAACCAAAGTAAACTGGAGAGTGAGGTAGCAGCTTTGTGGGGAGAGATTGTGGACAAAATACAAGAAGAGGAGGTGGAAGATATTTTGAGAGAAAGGAACATGTTGTATGTGCAGATGATGAAAAAAGTGAAAAGATGAGTAGAGGTGATAAGAGAGACGGCAAGGAAGAAATTCATTGTAAGGCTGAGCAGTAAAGAAGAACAAGAACTCGAAAGGTATAAAGTTTGGGACAACATAAGTTCACCTTTGGGCATCTCTCCAAAGGAGGTAAGAGCATTAATACGTATTAATAAAGACACTTACTGTGACATTCTGTTTGAGACAGGACAATCAATTTGAAATTAAGAGAAACAGTAATCCATGGAACTTATATGTGGTACAAACATTTAACAAAGAGACAAAAAAGAGAATTGTCGTGCAGTTCTAGATGGATGTTGAAAAAGAAGTGTTAAAAGACTTTATGTAAAGATGTTATTTTTATTTATTTAACATTTGTTAACCATGATAGTCTGACTTGGAATAATGACAATTTTCAGTGGAGGCCTGGGGAGAAATGCTCCAGACACGTCTTTGTAATGTGGGAGGAAACCGGAGCACCTGCAGGAAACCCACACGAGTGCAGGGAGGACATGCAGACTCCACACAGAAGGCACCCCAGCCAGGAATCAAACCAGAGAACCTCTTGCTGTGAAGTGGCAATGCTACCACTGCATCACTGCACCATCTGTTATGGATTTTATAGATTATTGCATTAGTGTTATGGTTGTTACAAAAATGTATGATAATAGAGGTTTGTGGTCTGGGGGAGGGGAATGTGGTGTAAGTCTGAAAATGGAAAATGAAGAAATTATACATCTGCCAAGCATAAAATGTAGAAGGAAATAGGGATATTGTAAAATATAAGGGACATCTGAAAACATGTTTTTTTTAGTAAAGATGACCATTTCATTACTAATTGTGACAAAATAAAGTGTTTTATTTGTGGTAAATCAGGGCATGAAGCTAAGAAATGTGGTATGATATGAAGAAAATGTGGACAAACAGGGCATGCATGGCTCGATTGTAATAATATAGACGTGAAAGAAAAACAGCAAAGCAAAAATGTGAACATAATAAGAAGGGAATTTACAAGATGAGAACGAAGAATAAATAATAGAAGAAAATAAATAAGTGAAATTAGTATGTGGAAAAAGAATGAGGAACAAATAATAGTAGAAGAAAATAGTAAATTAGTAAAATTAGTGTGTGGAAAAAAGGAAAGAACAAAGTGGAGAAATAATACAAGAGTCAAGTGAAGATAAATATACAAATTGGAGAATGGTTACAGGTAAGAAGAATTCCATTGAGAAAAGGGTGAAAGATAGGAAAAGGAAGTGTAAATATGCAGTTTTGAAAGAAAAAAGGCAAAGGGTGGAAGGAGAATAGGGTAACAATTCATATAAGAAGAAAGGTGAAAATTCTAGCTATAAATGTTAACAGTTTAACAAATAATAAAATAAGATTAGGTGTATAAGAATGGTGTTTAACACTTGATATGCCTATTATTATGTTAGAAGCACAAGAATACTGACAAAAAAAGAAATGGGATGGTAACATTATCTGGAACATGAGAAAAGATACATGTTGAAGATTAGGTATATTATGTCATGAAACCATTAGAGGTTTAGATTATACAATAATAGAACTGGGTAGAATAACTGTAATAGGTATAAGGTGGAAAAAAGATGCATATAGAATCATTTCAGTATATGCATATATTACAAGAAAAGAAACAAACTATGTTTAAAATTTTTAAGTTATATTGGAATGAAAATGGAAATAATATTAGTGGGTGATTATTTTAATTGTGGTTAAGAAAAAAGGAAAATAGGGAAATGATGTTAGGATAATATCAGAAATAAAATGTGTAAAATTATATATATATATATATATATATATATATATATATATATAGATATATATATATATATATATATATATATATATATATATATATATATGTATAGGGTGAAGAACAAAGAACACTGGACTTATAAAAGGAATAACATAGGAACAGAAGTAGATTATTTTATAATATCTGAGAGTTACAAAGTTGTACAAGAAGGAATACAAGTAATAGGTTTTTCAGATCACTTTGCAATTTGGATAGTAGTTTAAGGAAAAGTGATAAATAAGAGTAGATAACGTTATTAAAATATTGAATGAAAAAGAACTAAATAAGGAAGATAGAAGAGAGCTTAATCAATTATGAAAATATCATGTAGATACAACATTTTTTATGAAGATTGGATGAGTTGTATCAGTTTCAAAGAAAAACATAAAAATGATTTTTGGAATGTCAACATATATGAAGAATGAAAGCAAAACAAAAGCACAAAAATAAATCAGGAAATATTTAGAGAAGTCCTACGAGATAAGAGATTTTTATGAGAAAGAGAGGCAGATGTATGAAATGAACCAGGAGAAATAAAAAAAAATGATTTAAGCAAAGGTATTTCTTATAAGGAAAGAAAGAAGTGGTTGAACTATATTTAAATAAGATAGTAAAATAAAACAAAAGAATAATAGTAACAATAATAATAATAAAATTAAAGGACGACAAAGGGGAAAGAATGATAATGCAGGAGAAAATACTTGAGGTAATAAGAAAATATATAGAAAATACATTTGGAAGGAATGAGATAAATGGGAAAGACTGAATAAAGATGATAACAGTGACCTGGAGGAAAATATAAGTGTGAAAGAATTTAACGACAATATAAAAAAAGTAAATATGCAAAATGCTACCAGATTGGACGAGATTGAATACCATATGTATACTAATATTGTAGAATGGAAAAAAGTGTATTTTGTGCAGGTACTAAATGAATGGTTAGGAATAGCAGGGGTAGGAAATGAAATAAGTATTGGGGTGATAAAATTTATATGGAAGAAAGGTAAAAAAGAACCTATAAGAAATTGAAGATTGTTAGTATTGAACAATGCAGATTATAAGATATTTATGAAAATAATAAGGAAAAGATAAGTGAATAAGATAGATAAACTACTTCAATATATGACTTTTGGGAAAAAAAGGAAGTCAAGATTTATTAAAGCTACTGAGAAAAAGTGATAGATTATATAAATAAAAAGGCTGAAGCTAAAATTATAGAAGGGGATTTGAGTAAAGCATTTGACAAGATACAAAATGAGTTTTTATGGAATATATTGAAAGAGTAGAATATAAGTGACAAAATAATAAAAAAAAAATTGCTTCAGTGTATGAAAATAATATGGCCAGAATAATATTAAAGGGATGGTTAAGTGAAGAAATAAAAATACGATGTGGGATAATGCTAGAATGTCCAGCAAGTAGTATTATATTTTCATTGGTTATGAATGCAGTAGTTAATAAGATTAAGACTAGCAGTACATAAGATGAGAAAATAAGTCTAATAGCCAGTTATGAATGCAGTAGTTAATAAGATTAATAGAGAGTTAAGAATAGAAGTACATAAGACGAGAAAAGAAGTCCAATTACCAGTTATTTTTACCTATGCAGATTATATTGTTTTAACTGCAAAAAATAAAGACTGGATGGAAGAGGGGATTAAACAATTTAATAAATTCAGCCTTTTTGGGGAAAATTCATATATGATTTCTTTATGGTATGAGAAAGAATTAATGTCTGTTTTATTTTAATTTATATGAGGATCAAGTTTAAACCTGGTTAGAAGAGGTGCTTTGCATGTTAAAGAAGAGGAAGGGGGATTAGGATCAATTAATCAGATTGTTCATGCAGCATCTCTGACTCTTTATAAGGTTTTGACAGGATTAAAAGAGGAGAATTGTGATTTAATAAATGTAGTGATGAAAAAATACAAGGACATCTGGGAAAAGCAGACACAGGGAAAAATGGACATGTTGTTTAAATGAGGAAATGAAAGTATCAATGTCATTTATGTGGAAATTAAATAATGAAGAATGTAGAAAAAATAGGAAAGAATTGTAATTGAATGTAAGTAATAAACATTATAATATTTATCCACAGAGACACTTAGACTATGACAAAAAAGAAGAGCTATAAAAATAAGATTTGGGTGGTGTAAGAACTTTTATGAATGTAAAGATTTTTTGTAATAGTATCCATTTTCCATTAAATGAAATGAAATTTAATGGAATAGGGATATTGTCAGAAATTTTGAAGAAGATACATTTTTGTTTGTGGAAAAAAGGTGGGGGGGGATTTGAATTTGTAAGGGTAAGATAAGAATATATTAACCTATAAATGGATAATAACTGAAAAGGTATAAAAATAAAACATATCTAATTGTAAATAATGTATAATATGTAAGTAATGTAAATATGATAGACTGATCAATAAACACTCTACTGTTTCTGATAAGTGTTATGGGATCTTTTAAATCTGCCTGAGCTACCACTAACTCAGACAGATGGGACCTCAGTTTAACATCTCACCCAAGGGATGGCACACCTAAGAGTGAAGTACACCCATGCTGCACTGCAGTATCAGTATTAGAAAATTTATCCAAGTACCTGTTTTATGAGGAGATCCCATGGTCTTATGCACCAAACGCTAGTGTGCTACATGTTACGATTATAAGACTGCAAACACATGTTAGCTTTCTAGACCTCTTTGAGGAAACAATACTGATAAAGACAAAAATGGTGATAAACAAATTCAGCAACATGAACCTCCTAGTACTTCATTTCTAGTTTGCTGAAATAACTCCAGTAGAAATAATTTAGATCTGAATTCTTTATGCAGCACCATACTTCTCACAGGTTCTCATGTTTATAGTAGGCTAATGACAACCAGTGTCCTTACAAGCCAAGGCATGCAACCCAACTCAGTTTTGTCCCCAAGTTCCTTGGACAACCATATGGTAGAGTTATGCTAGTAAAGAGGTGGCTAAGGATTATGTGTGTGCATCTGTGTATGTGTGTGTGGAAGGGGAGACATATGTTAGTTGGGGATTAATTTACTTACCTTTGACCTCTGTCCATCAGAGACATAGAGGCCAGACTGGGATTGAATTTTCCATCCAGTAATCAAAGTTTCTTTAGACTAGGGTAAGGAATGAACTCTGCTTCACAAAGATGGGGAGTTTATTCTGCAGTGCGGACATCCTTTGAGATATGTATTGGTCCCTCCAGCATGTTCTATTTATGTTGCAGGCAATGTTCAAGTCCTTGGATCTAGTGTTACTGGTGCTGTTTGTTTTGCAGATGTGCATGAGATCCATCGTAGCTGTATCTGAGGATACGTTATATCCTAGGTACAGACTGCCTCTCAGTAACCTGTAGGATACTCAATACAGAGATAGGTCCCTAAGGCAACCTGTGTAGGACTGAGTATTTGTATCTTGGATTCTTCTGGTGAGGAACTGTTGAAGTTGTTCCAAGTGTTGCAAGTGCCTGGTTAGGTACATGCCAGAGGAAGCATTGCACTCAATGATGGATCTGACAGGGGCTGAATATAGTGGTACTATAGTTTCCTTGGACTTGAATATCATACCCTTGCTTATGAGCTGGGTGACATAGAATGATTTTCTTAGTATCTTGTCTATGTGTTGGTCAAATGCAAGGTTATTGTCTATATAAGTTCCCAGATCCCTAATTATTAAGTTAACTCTTATGAGTGTTTTGTTAATGAAGTAATTAGCTTAGGTGGATGATTTTCCAGAGGGCATTACAATGCATTTCCTTGCATTGTGTTTTAATCCATGACTTTCAAATTAATCATTTCTTTTTATTAGAACCTCTTGTTGGATGTTAGTGTCATTGGGAAATCTATGATACATACATACATACATACATGCATACAAATATTTCAGTCATGAAATTAATGTCCTTCTAGCCTGCCAAAATACCAAAACAGTTGTTCCTATAATAAGTGTCCAGGCTGTTCTTAAAATGACTGAACTAGCAATTGATTTACTATAATTTGGTAGCCTTTTCTATGCATCAGCTGTTCTCTTGGAGAACCAGTTAGTACACTTCTCATTCCTACAGAATCAGTTACATAGATTGTATTATAATGAGTCTCTACTACTTTTTCATGACCCCAAACATTTTCAGAGGTAGTTGTCTCTAAATGCACTATATTCCTGAATAAAATCTAATCTTAAATATTTATAAAAGGCACTGTATCATTTCAGATATTTTAGTCTTTCATAATAACTTAAATTTTCACATTGATGGATGCCCTTGTTATACTTTCACTACACTCTTTCCAACTTACTAATGCTTGTTTTCATATAAGGTTTCTATATTGTTCGTCTGTACTCAAGTTTGGGCCTAATGTAATTAACAAACAGTGACTTCATTTCTGATTTCCTAAACTTTTTAGTTCTATAACTGTCATTAATCAATTGGTCGATATGATTAGCAAAACTGAAAGATGGATCACTCCATATACCCAATTCCTTAAATGGCTCTACAGTTTTAATCACTGTGTGCTGTATTAAATATTCACCTTTCAGTTTATGTCTCCCCAAATGTCATATGCTTAGTTTTTGATCTTATTTGGTCAAGAATTCTGGACACAGCCAAATATAATTGGAGGGGGGATGATAAAATCAGGAACCATTTTAAAATATTATTCTGGTTCACATAAAAAGTTAATAAAACAAATATTTTACATAAATATGCATTTTTTTTGAACAATAAGAAGTGTAAAACTCTAACGACTGACATCACTTACTGAATGTAATCATGAGTGGTTTGCCAAATACTCAAAAATGTTATGAGGGACAGGACAAACATTTGAAGCAAATCACTGATATTCTTCAAAAATAGGGACAGTTAAGAGATATGGGTAGCACTCAAAAAGAAGTGCCTGGTCATAATACCTCATTCCAGGATTTTAGAACACTTTTGGATATGCAGGATTTTAAATAATACTGCTATGATTTTCTGAATGTTAATATAACTGTCTATGAACAAGTTTCAACCAAATAATCTGTAGTTTTAATGACTGAGATCATTAAAAACTATATCCTTAATGTCTTAAGCTGAAGTTTATCCATTTTCAAACAGTTTAGTATGGCTTGACATTACCATAAGAGCTTTAGCACCAACACGTCAGGGAATTAAGGAAACAGCAGCCATCGTCAACTTTCTATCTTCAAAATATGGAACACAATGCTGTCTCTTGCAGCAAGGCACAAATTGGCAAAATGTGGAAAATTTACTCACAACTAGGTAGGGAGCTCACAGCATGGTTAAAATGTTTCTTTATACTTGTTTACTACCTACACAGTTAATCGGTTATTAGAGACTCTCAGGAGAAACAACTCAAGTTGCAAAAATCTAAAACCCCAGATGGGCAAGCCAAGCACCCACCCCCAAAGTACAGCCATCTCCAGCTAGCATCAAGCAATCCAGCAATACATGTAAGAGCAGGTTTACAGCATCATAAATACCATAGCATACCATCTATAACACCAACAAGCAAAAGATTTAGACAAACTACAGTCATAGTCAATCTTCCATCTCTAAAATGCAGAATGCTTCACAATCTTACACAATGTGACAATTTACTAACAGTTAAACTGTGGACTTTATACTTAGAAAAAAGTTCTTTGATACCTCATTATCCTTTTGTTTGTCATAACAGTTATGTGGTTACAACATCAAAAATTACCTTGACACTATTTATACAACAAAAAATTTATACAGCTGGTATAATACATTGTCTTTTTCCACACAATCAGCTCTTCAAACATTACAGATGAGTGTAAATTGAAAAAGCCCACCATGTCCCCAACACAAAAATAAGTAAATTGTTCTCATATTCTTTCTTAACATCTCAACTTCCAAAAATCTCAGTGACAAACTCAGTTATTATTTCTTCATTGTACCTATTACATTGCTAATGATTTGATCTTTGCCCCCCCCCTCCCCACACACACGCATCTATCAATTACCGTCACTGGTATGACTATACATTTAAGAAATTTGCTTGAGATCAAATGAATGATTAAATTAATAAGTAATGGCCAAAAAATGTATCTCAGCTCGCTGATGGTAGAACCATGCAATGTAACTCCAGCATTCCCTAGAATCAGAAACAAGGAGCAAAATCAGGAACTGCTTTTACATATTTACCTTATATACTTACAACATTGATAGAACAAGCTTTATGTTATTGAACATATTTGAAAGATACAAAATCTGAAACTCACAAGCCTGTCATTATTTAGTCACCACAGTCTGAAACAATTTGCCAGAAGCCACAAATTTTAAAGGTACCGACTAAATAACTTTCAGTTTCTTTGCTTAAGAGTTCTGAACAAAGCCAAAATTAATGGGGGGACTATAAGGGGCAAATTTATCTGATGCACTTGTTAAACTGGTAAACCCAATGGACAATGTGTCGCTGGTAAGGGGTGACCCAGGAACACTGTTTAATTAGACAACTTACTCAAAGTCTCAAAGTAGGCAAATGGAGCTGAATTGATTCAAGCCTTGTAGGTGTTTGACTTACACAAAGCAGTTTGTTAATGTAAGTGACAGACAACTCCAAATCACTTAATATGTTAACAGAACAATACACGTTGCATGGAAATGCATTCACTGAACGATAAAAACTATAAAGTATAATCAATGGCATTCATGACTATAGTAATCCTCAGGATTTGCCAGTAAAAAAAGAAGTTAATGAGAGACATGACACTAATATGAGATGTAAACATAAGGCAAAAATCAGTGATGTTTTACAGAATTGGAAAGAGACTTGCAGCAAACTACTCTAATTCACATAAAAGTTAGCATAACAGGTGTTTTGGTTCTATATTATGTCTTTGAAAAAACCTTTCCGCTGAATGCTACATCGTCAAGTATTCATTGATATTCACTTCTGCGAGTTGCTGAATACTTATAGGGCAAAGACATAGTTGGCCAACAACACAACTTTGCCCTTTTCTCCACTGTAATCCGATCTCGGAGTTGATATATTTAGTTAGGGGGCCCACATGGGTGGGTTTGGTTTAGCTAGATTTGGGTCCATTGGGTTGTGGGGCAAGTATCTGTTTTCCCTTTAAGTATTCAATGAATCATGGAAGTGAATTTTGCTGAACACGGGATGATGAGGTAGAGTTTGGTGGAAAGGATTTTAGAAGACGTAATATAGACCATAGGTTTTTACATCATCATACATTTTCTGAACACTTGAAAAAAACAACTATGAAATTTTAATAATTGTCATTACTGACTGACTATAAATGTTACTGAGTTTCAATCTTCAGTGATTTATAAGAAAATGAAGACAGAAGTAAAAGTCTGGTAGTTTGCACAGATGATTAATGTTTTAAACTCTTAGTGAGCTGATTCCTGGAGTTAACAGTAGAGGGTTTGATTCTTTCTACCGACATTTGCCTGTGTGACTTTTGGTAAGCCGCTTTACCAGATAGTGCTATTGGATTGTCCCTTTATCTGCTTTAAAAGATAGAAAAACAAAAAGGGCTACATCCAAGGCTAAATACTCCATATGTAGTTTCTGCACAATAAGATCAGAGCTAAATCATGATCAAATGTGGTTGAAGACAGAGTAATGGGCCACCACTAAGCCATCCTAATATCCCTTTGCTTGGCTGCCACTGCCCAGTTGCCATAAAACACTGTTGAAGCCTGTCAGTGTGCATACTGTTTTTTTCTTAACTTTTACAATGATCACAAAGATTTTTATTTAACTTGAAATTTTTATAAAAATTTTATATGAAAAACTCTGACAACCATTTGATGAACAAAATAAAATATTTTCACATTGAAAAGAGAGCATGAGTGACAGTGAACATATTTTCCCTTTAAACTCACATTTATTGAAAACCCATCTACCAATTTGTTAAGCTACAACAGACATTCAAAAGACATGTGCCTGGAGCCTTTCTCCCTGAGCAGCCATTGAATAATGGGCTCTGGCCCAAGTCAGATTTTCCCAGTAAACAAATGTTAAATAAATAATAAATAATAAATGCAAGGATTCACAGTTGAGTGGTGCAGCAGCACACCTTTTAGCATTGTTGCCTCACAGCAACAGTTTCTCTGTTTGATTCTCAGCTGGGGTGCCACCTGTGCAGAGTCTGCATGTCCTCCCTGCATTCATATGGGTTTCATCCAGGTGCTCTGCTTTCCTCCTACATTCCAAAGACATGCGTCTGGAGTGTTTCCCCCCAGGCCTCTGCTGAAAATGTGTTCTGTCCCACACAGACTTTCCCAGTAAACAAATGTTGAATAAAATAAAATAAAAATAAATAGCTGATATTGAAGCACTAATTAGGAGCTATCAGAAGGGTGCAGGAATTCCAAAGACAAATACATAATGAATTTGTTAATAGCTTGGGACAGCTTACTGGACCCAAATGTCTCCTTTCATGGCTGGACCAGGAACACTGCCTAGTGAAATGACTTGATCAGAATCACACTAAACAAATGAAGGTAGGGAAAATCAAAAGCTGCACTACAGAAAACAGCTCATTAGCAGATCCTAGCTTTAATGCATATGCACCAAATTGTTGTAATCCAACAAAGTGCATTTCACACCCAATATCAAGTTAAATTAAAAATTCACTCACAGTTAATATTTTAACATTAAACTGCTAGACTTCATGCTGTGCATTTGAGTCACAGACAAATAAGTACACCCCCAGATTCAGCAATCTCTGCACATAGTGCAGGAATAGTGCAAGAGCTGCTGCATGCAATATGGCTGACGAGTGATCCAGGAACAAGCTCCTGAGATGTGCATGAGTGCTCCTACACTATTCCTGCACAGACACCAGTGCTATATGCCATATTCCAGTTACCTAATTTGCTGGTGAAAACCATGCAAATGAGGTGAATTAACAATCCAGGAATCAGGCAGGTGTCTCTGCAGGAACAGTGTAACCTGCAGAAATGTATTCGGTTACTAACCGAATACATTTCTGCAAATTACAAAACGGAGGCATGACAGCTCAAAAGAAACCATGTATTCGATGTAATAGACATGCCAATGGCCAGATATATGGTCATTGGCATGAAAAATAGCTGCAATTTTATAAAAAACAAGTTTATTTATTTTTTGACCGATCTCGGTCGTTTAAGCGTAGGGCAGTGGTGCGCAAATAGGATTGCAGGAAAATAAGAAAAAAGGGGGAAATAAGCTTTTATACCCAAACCAGCATTTTGCCATAATAGTCAACGGCATGCATAAGACAACAATACCAAGGAATAGTGGTTGCTAAGGAGGAATGCTCAGTGTGAGTGTATTAACTATGCATTAGCATTCTGGTTTATGTAAATGAGGGGATTGATACTGAGTCACAGGTTTCCTCTCAGTGTTAGCTTGCACACAACTGTGTAGGTGCAGCAACACCATTTTATAAGCCTAAGAGGTGGATGACTTCATAAGGGAGAGTGTCATGCATGCTGTAAACTTATTGGAGCTGTGTGACCTGTGTTTGCCCTTAGCTAAGCAAAGCTAAGGAAGGGGGTGTGTTTCACATTGTTGAGCACTGCTTTCCCTGCTTAAGGGATGGAAGGGTGGCCTAATGGTTAAGGCAAATGCCTTACAAATGCAAGGTGCAAGGTTTGAGTCTCACAAGGGATAATTGGCTAGGCTTACAATGGCTCACAAGGGCAGTTAGCTTAGTACTAACCTATTAAACGGGTGTGCGTGCCTTGCATCAAGTTTAAAAAAAAAACAGGAAATAGCAGCTCTGTTCACATCTGAGCCCTGGGTGTACGCAGCATGCCTTGGGGCTTAAACAGGAAGGCAATGGGAAGGGAACAGCAGTAGGAAGGCACTCAAGGAGAACTAGCATAGCTGGCAGGTGAAATGTATCAGAATCACACAATTACACAGGCAGCAGCCCAGCACATTATTATAAACTATGCAAACACCTTTCAGTCTGTTTTTTTCCACAAACTCTTCACCACTGGTGTACACAGATGGGAAAATTTTACCTGTCAAAACTAACAAAATGTTAGGGGCTGCTGTGGCTCTCAAACATCAATATGTGCAAGAGGCTGAGGGTGGTGAGAATATGAATGCTGGTGACCATCCCACGAGGAGAAGGAGAAGAGTGTACAGACCCAGGGTAACCTACCAGGGGCTACATGAGCTGGAGATAGTAGAGCACTATAGGGTGGACAGGGACATTCTACAGCAAATTATTGAGCTGTGCCAGCCACACCTCACACACAGAACCAACAGAGGAGAACACATCCCATTGGATACCAAGGTATGTGTAGGCTTAAGAATACTAGCCACAGATACCTTCCAAAGGGCAACTGGTGATATTGTGGGGATCCCACAGGTATCAACATCCAGGGTACTCCACCAGTTCCTGGATGCCATGTTAGCACATGCCGGTGAGCGCATATATTCCCTCAACACCCATGAGACGTTGACCAGCAATATGTGTCTCTTCTGCCAAATAGCAGAATACCCTGAGGTAGTGGGTGCTATAGACTGAATGCACATACACAACAAAGCAGCACCTGGTAAGCGGGATAGGGTCTACACAAACCACAAGAGCTTCCCCTCCATCAACTGCCAGGTCATGTGCGATGCTCAGGGCATTATCATGAATGCATGTGCTGGCAGCTCTGGAAGCTATCATGACTCCCACATCTGGCATATGACACAGCTCTACTAGTCATTTGCCATGGGGACATCCCATATGGCCACGTAGTGGGGGATGCTGGCTACGCACTGGAGCAATGGCTGATAACACCCCTCAGGAATGCACACACACACACACACACACACACACACACACACACACACACACACACACACACACACCTGTACAAGAACTCCATAATGAGGTACACACACAAACCAGAATCATAATAGAGCATGTGTTTGGGATGCTCAAGTCATGGTTCTGCTGCCTGGACATATCCGGTGGAGTCTTGCAGTACTCTCCAGCTACATGTAAGCAAATGTTCATAGTAATATGATACTGCAGAAACAGCTGCAACAGGAACAGCACAGGGCAAGGCCACACAACCCCCCACTATTGCCAAGGCCATCACAGGCATAGAGTGACTCAGAAGAGGAACTACCTGAGCCTGCTCATGTAGGCAGAAGGAGTAATCCCCATTACGTCCAGGCCTTGGCAAAGAGGAAACGCATAGCACATACACTGACATGGTAGGGACCCAGGGAATGACACCTCTCTCTGACTCTCACATACAGTAAAAGGGATGCCAACCATGGCACTACCTGTGCTTTACCATGTATAGGTAGTGTACTATGTGCATCCGACATAGTCAGCCCTCCAGCACCATCCTCAGTGCTGGCCCAGCCACAAGTTAAGTCACTCTTCCTATCAATTACTGAATGTAGTAGTATGTTCTGATAGTTGTATGTATGGTATGGGCACAAGCATGCAAGGGAATCAGGTGGCTGAGTGGGATAGCAGCAGATAGTGGACACCTATATGGGTAGCATGAAATCCATAACAAATACTGGTGTCAACATACTAGGCAGTACTAGACAAGGTGACAAATCCCACTGCAGTACATGTGGTGGCCCACATGTGTGTCCATAGGACACACACATGCATGTCAGTGAGGCTCACATACCCACCACCAGCCTCAGCCAGCAGGACAGGTGTAGATGATCATAAAGAAAGGCTGGGATAAGGCCTCCAATTGATGGCAATGGTGCACAACCCCCCTCCAGACCTACACAGACAGATTACAATAGGTCTGGCAGTTGTATGTTAGCTCTGAAGGGTAAGAAGTCTGAAACTGAATGTAGGTTAATAAAATGTAAGATCTGTACTCTACTGATATGCCTTCAGTCTGCATGATAGGTCAGAATACAAAATGAAATTGAAGCCAACAGAATACCTGAAATACCAGCACAGTCATAACAAATGTTTAAAGTCGTCAGGTGTTCCCCCTAACAATCCTATGTAGAAATGCAGTAAAATGTGTGAGGAGTAATATCAATGGAGCACAGATTACGTGAGCTGGTCCAATCTACAGGATAGATTGTTGAATGCATACAATATGCAGGGGTCTGTGTGTTAGGTTGTTGTGTGTTCAATATTGTGTGAAAGTGATCAGCAAGTAGGCATAGAGGGTTATGTCTCTGTGGCCTATGGGCAGTACTATAGTTGACAGGGCCATGTTACGACAACTGCAGTGCCAACCACAATACTTCTAAGCAATACCCATGTTAGCAGTCAACATACTCACTGTCCATATGTCACCGTCTGAAAGATGGACATGCCATGAATGTGGACCCATACATGCATACACACAGTGCACAGGTGGAAGTACCATTGACAGAGTACATAAAATATAACTGTCAACCGCACACAACTTTGGAATTGTACATACAGGTTAGCACCACATTAGTTGTCCGTGTAATATGGAATACTGATGTAGTCTAGCCAATAACTGGCAGACCACAGGTATGAAGTAATGAGAAACTGCCCATGTCCCCACACAAGGCAGCATAAGGGGGATATCCCAGGTATATCTGTGAGTCAGCTGCAAGTAGCTTCCATATCACACATGCACTCAGCTCACCCCACCATCAGCCACAGGTTTATCACGGGTCATATCCTTGCTGTTGGGAATGAGTACAGTATGACCCCGCTTTTGTATGGGAATACCCGCAGAATGTAGCATGCTGAAGAGGTATCCTGTGCAGGTGTGTCCCCTAGCTGTTAGCAGCACCCTGCCTGCATCCAGACCAATGGATCAATATGGACAGGAACTATTGCCATTGACACCTTGCACACTTACCTTGTCACCCGTAGTGCCATTGTATGGTATCTCATGGGGTCCCAACTAACAATCTAACACAGTCAACAGAAAACAAATGCAAGGCCACGTTGACAAATCCCATTAGCATGCCCTCCATGTCCTACTGCATAAACTGTGGATCAATCCATAAATACCACTGAGATGAAGGGCCAACTATAGGGATACTTCTCAGATATTGCTTGCATAATGTTAAGAAGAGGATAGAATAACAGAGTGGGGGGTGTAGAAGCATGGACATCATGGAGTGTGTGAAGTTAGAACCTCTGATTTGTACCCATACTTCCCCTGCCTGAAAACCCAGTAATGGGTGGCTACAAATCTGCTCATAAACCACAATGTCAAGGGGAATGGGCCAGATATATGAGCCCTGCCTCAGGGAAACCTGAGTGAATCTGTACAGCTGAGAGGTATGGACACAGCAGGATATGGCCAATCTGTTAAGTCAATATATGTACAAGAAGTGGATCCTTAGCCACCATACTACCAAAGTGCTGAGCCATTTACACAGACCCATCAGCAAGTGTATGTAGCTACCCCTCCAGAATGGCAGGAGTGTGCAAGAATGCCCACAATACTGGACTCAGCTTCATTCATCTTGTATTTCCTGGTAAATAACTGTGAGAAAATAATTATATCTGTCAGTAGTTGACATAATACCTCACAGTGTGAAACAGTACATATGTCTGAATATCTCTGTTAACACCAACCATGCAACACAAGCAGCACAGACAGCAATAGTTACAGTATCCCCCTAACTGTTGCCCATTGTGACTCCATATTGTCAACCTATCTACAGGTATCCTGCAGAAACAGGTTGCTAGCTGTAGGTGTAGAACACCAAACCCTGGACTAGAGTACAATCCTACCTGAAATGGATTCACACACTCAATACAGAAGGTTATACTGGGCATGCTCATACACTTAGAGAAATGAAGGCCATGTCTGACAACACAGGCCATGTCTGACAACACAGTGGACTATACATATCTGTCATTTGCCAGATGTCTGTGCACACACACCAAATTGTACACCATGTATGCTTCACACACACATTGGATAGGAATACTCAAACATATCTAAGGCCAACAGACTATAATATGTCAAACATACACACACACACAGATGTGGGGAAGACAGAGACAGACAGTGATAGAGAGAATTCCATTATGAAGCCTATCCCACCCACTACACATCCAATTGGCCTATATCACATGATGTGCTTATGTCAGTCACTGTAGACATTCCTTTTGGTAGCCATCAGCCCTATAGTGCCTGTGGTGCTTGTGATAACTGTGTAACATGGTAGTACAAATAAGTATTCATGTAGCATTTGTAAACTCAGTCCTGTCAAATGTAAAGTTTTGTGTGTGTGTGTGTGTGTGTGTGTGTGTGTGTGTGTGTGTGTGTGTGTGTGTGTGTGTGTGTGTTTCCAGAGGAATGATTTATGGCCCATTCACACACACTGCACTTTCTATTACCCATGTTAACACTTGTACTGATGTCAGTCACTTTGAAGTAACCCTTGCGGAAGTCTCAGCCCTGTAAGTGCTGTGGCTCTTGCAGTAACTGCGTAATACTGTCATGTAGCATACTCGTTAGGTAGACGTTCTAATCCCAAACATGGCAATTGTGAAACTATGTGTGTTTTTGTGAGAGAGTGTGTGTGTCTTTGATAACACCTGATTTTGTGGACAGTCACACTTACTACTCTCCCCTTACCCCTCCTTTAGCACTGCTGCTGATGTCACTCACCTTCAAAGATACCTTTGGACAGCTCTCGAACATTTAAGCTCTGTGGTGCTTGTGATAACAGCATAATACTATAGTGTGGCAAACTAGTTAGGTAAGAGTTCTGATCATGGCAACTGTGAAAATATGAGAGAGTTTGTGTGTCCTTGTAGAAACCTGGTTTTGTGGTCATTCACACTTAAAACACTTACCGTGCCCCTCCTTTAGCACTGCTGCAGATGTGACTCACCATCAAAGATACCTTTGGACAGCTCTTCAACTTGTAAGCTCCATGGTGCATGAGATGACTGTGTAATACTATAATGCAGCAAACTAGCTAGGTAGGAGTTCTAATCATGATTCTGGTAAATGTGATTGTTTGTGGGTGAAAGTGTTGGTATCCTTGTAGAAACCTGATTTTGTGGTAATTCACACTTAAAACACTTCCCCTTCCCCTCCTTTAGGACTGCTGCTGATGTGATTCACCATCAAAGATACCTTTGGACAGCTATCCATCATATAAGCTCTGCAGTGCATGTGATAACTGCGTACTACTGTAGTGTAGCAATCTAGTTAGATGGGAGTTCCAATCCTGATCTTGGCAACTGTGTGAGTGTTTCTGTAAGAGACTGTGTGTATTCTTGTAGAGACCTGTTTTGTGGTCATTCACACTTACAACACTTCCCTTACCCCTCCTTTACCACTACTGCTGATGTCACTCACCTTCAAAGATACCTTGGCAGAGCTCTCCAACATGTAAACTCCATGGCGCATGCA
Organism: Protopterus annectens; assembly: GCF_019279795.1. Taxonomy (NCBI): domain Eukaryota; kingdom Metazoa; phylum Chordata; order Ceratodontiformes; family Protopteridae; genus Protopterus; species Protopterus annectens. The sequence continues at coordinate 1,973,863,144 of NC_056731.1, forward strand.
ATAAATGTGGAACAGTCTACTAGTAAAAACTACATAGGTATGGGTTTGAATCTCATCCCTGGCAAGTGTGTGTGTAAATATGTGTGCCTATACCTCAAAGATTTTGGCCAAATTTACACCCATTCTCTAAACCATGTGAGGTCAGTTGTGCATGTGGTAAATGTGTAACATAATGGTCCAAAAAGATTGTTAGACAGAGGTTGAACCTCACCCCTGGCAAATGTAAATGTGTGTGCAAGGTGAAATGTTTTTTGGAATCTCTCACCCACTACATCACCCAAAGCCAGTATTTACAAGGGCTACTGATATTCCTCATATTAGAAGTACCTTGGGACAACATCCATCCTATAAGCTCCATGGTGCATGCAATGAATACGGTTCACTGTAGTAGCAATACATAGCTAGGTAGTGGTTTGAATCTCAGTGCTGGCAAGTGGGTGTATCATCAGTATCCTGCATGGAGGTTGGTGGGATTTTGTAATAACAGGATCCATTGGGGGATGGGTTTTGCTAAATTATTATGTTGAGGACCTAGTATATGTCACAATGTTCACATTGCAAGACCAACAGATGTTAAACACCAGAGAGGCTGGTGTAGCCAATCCACAGCCATAAATGTGACAGTATGGATTAGTGAACAATATAGGCAATCCTTCTATCACTCAGAGACCACTCTCCACTGACATATCATACACAAACACACTTGGCTAGGCAACAACCACTATATTGGTAGTTCCCCTGCATATTGTCTCACAGATAGTACCCACAGTATGATAGCAGTGGACTACATATCTGTTGACCATAACAGTGCCACTGACATCAAAAAGTACTTTCACATGTTACATTTCCTGACTGTGTGTTATCCAGCACGTAAGAGGACATGGCACCTTGTTCTACCCCCTCAGTAGCCCAATAAATCTGTACAGTGGCCCTTTTACCATGGTCCCCACTGGACACCTGAAACAACTGTAGAGTTTGCAAATCTACTTCACAAAGGGAATACCATGCCTTATACACATGCCCTGTATGGACAGACACCACTAACTCCACTGAATACCTGTATCATATGGTGAATGTAGGTGCAATCATTACCTCAGTTACATAGCCAGGTTTCACCAAATGAGGTCAGGAATGATACATCAAAAGATAACAATCTGTCCACACAACATGCCCCAGAGACCTCAAGTAAACTTTCATATGTTAAAGCACATGCATGTGGGACGTGTGCACAACAAAGACACTGTCCATGTTATGGAATATAGATCACATACATGGGAAGCAGTGCACATCACTGGCCACCCACAATAGAAACCTGGATGAGTTAATGGTGACTACAATACCCACCCCTGGGGACCACTCCTGGACTACACCCCAAGCCACACTGGGGACTATTGTCATGTGTCCTGATGCAAAGGTATTCCCTTGGGCTAACCTTGTAGAGCCTTCAGGCCCATTCACCTACTACACACCTATGAAGCAATACTGGCAAATGTCTGTGTGTGTGTGTGTGTGTGTGTGTGTGTGTGTGTGTGTGTGTGTGTGTGTGTGTGTGTGTGTGTGTGTGTGTGTGTAGTAATCCCAGTGTGAATGGTTGATGAATATCCCCTGTGGCTGTGGTTATTAGCAATTGGAGGCGTGTTCAAACCAGAACATGTACCATTCTCTATTCTACAACAGATGTTGTACATCTACATGCACCTATGTACAACCCTCAGCCCTATAATCTGAGGCATATGCAACCACTGTGTTATAGACCAGGAATTACCGTGCACATACTGTACCCTGCCTATGACATGGTGGATGTATCACCACATTGCCATACCCTGTGGCCTTGCTGTAGGGCCACATCCTGGTGACACACATATGGCTAGAATGGACATGGGATACAGCATGTGAGAACACATTCACTCAGCACTTTACTTGTGGGTGGAGAGAGGGGTAAAGCTGGCACTGAATGTGTTGCCAAGACTGCTGCCAGTATCTGTTGTCTCAGGATAGGTATTAGCTTTATGCAGTAACTTGCAGCACTTGTGTTTAATGCTGTGGAGGTTGTTGATGTAACTATCATGGCTGTTGTGACTGTCATCAGTGTCTGCTGCATCTCTGCTGCCATAGATGCATGTTGTGGATTCCATGAGGGATCCAAAGTTGGGTTTGAGTCTAATAAGGGAGTTCAACAGTCATGGGACACCGCCTTTCCCTGCAACAGTGTCCTCCTTCTGATGTACACTTCAGTAATGGCAGGAGACCATCACATTGTCTCCCAGTGTTTGTAGGAGAGTGTCTGGGTTCTGTTGGCTCTCGCTAGTACCATGCATTCATATACCTGTTTGTACAGTGCCTATGTGTATGATTCCACAGTCATGCAGCTACATCCCATTGCCATGTGTGCGGTGAAGACAGCCACCCCTGTTTTCATGGCTGCAATTTCAGCTTTGGAGAGTTTTTGCCAGGTGGTTATCTTTGTAGGGGGTGTGGCTGACATGTTGAATTCCATTTAGATTACAGCCTGTGCGAATCTCACCATGCAGGGATTGACATCTAGGGAATAGCAATGGTCCTATATTTAGGTGGTCAACACAGGTCATGGCTGTTGCATTCTCTACCATGGGTCAGTATGAGCTGGTCTAAGGCAATGGAAATGATGAATCCCAGAAGTGTTGGGCTACTGTACTGGTGATTGGCTACATTCCCCAGGTGATGGAGGCATAGTTCAAGACTTGTACTATGTCAGTGTTGCATTGGAACGTCAGAGATAGCATGGTGTTGAGGAATGTACATTGACAGTCTAAGGACATAGATGTGGACCCACAGTAGGCTATGGTCTGGATAGCAGCATTACCCCAAGGCGGTTGTACCAGAAGTATCTCCAATGTATTATGATGGGATGCTAGTATGGAAGTGCTCCTATCCGTAATGAATATGGAGACAACACCACCTGTGGAGGTGTGGTGTGGTCCATGTTTGGGGGCTGACAGCTGTGGAATGCTTTATAGCCTGATATTGCAGGTCTGCTGTCTGCTGCTGTGAACCACCTCTCCACTACAGCAGACATGTGTCCTCCACTCCAACTGCTATGAGTGTCTGCATCCTGACAGTTAGATTCCACTGTTGAGCAGCATGACCCTTAAACTGCATGCATGTGTAGCTGTTATGGTGGTAATAACATTAGGAACACTGCCCAATAAGACTCCTTAGGGGTGGCAAGACACACAGCCATTACCGGACAACCCAGTGGTGACAGATGTAGGACATCCATGGCAAGTCATTGGATTCTAGCAATCATGCCATCCCAGGCAGGGAGGCCTTGGATGCCCTGGGAATGACACATAACACGTAAGCCAATGTTGCTGTCAACCATCTGTTGATAGTACCACAGCATCATTCAGGGTGATAGCAGTACACTGCCCAGGGCTACTGTCACACCTGCCTGAACCGCACAGTCAGAGAGTTCAACCATGTATCCTGTCATGTAGTCCAGGAAGGTGTGTCCCAATTCATTCACACCCACATGGATATGGAGTGATACTCATATTTGTTGTGGAGTGACATGACTGGCTGTGTCATGTGTTAGATGCTGGCATGTGACTGATATTTGGCTGTTACTTGCTCCATATTCACCTAGTGAGTGGGATGTGTGTGCCTCAATATTGAGTTACCCATTATCACTGTATTGTGCAAGGTGATTAGCCTTAGGGGCTTAGGTTGGGGGCACACCGTAGGTTAAATATGTGTCACTTGGCATGTGCCATGTTGCGGTGTCAGAGTGGGTGTCTGCCTTTCTGGTCTGTGCTGTTTGGGTAGATGTCCATTGATTGCCTCTGGGAAGGTGGGTGTGTGGCTTTTCACTGTATGTCATGGCAGTCAAACTGGGTGTCATGTTGAGCTACGTGTTCCACATGGTGTGGTGCAGGTGTTGATCTTATCCTCTTGACCTGCTAGTCCAGTATTTGCTGGAGAGTGCATATGTCCACATTGGGTGATATATGGGTAACCTTCACAGGTCTGAGTGTTTGAATTTTAGAGGGGAGGGTTGTCTGTGTACATGCAGCAGTTGCAACAGTGCCCTGGAATGGGCATGTGCACCAGATCAATGGGTGAAAGCACAGATACTGCCCTTCAAACATGCCAGGAGGGGACATAACTAGTAAGTACTGGGGCAACATCTGTGATAAACAAGTACTTCTGATGGCTCACAGGAGTGCCACACTTCATGATACAATAACATTGTGAAGTGCCAAGCCATAATGCTAGTTGAAGTGCAAGACAGAAAAAACTAGCATGATGTATGGGTGGAAAAGAAGGTAGACTGTCTGCCACCTGCAATACATTACCACAGCTGTGCAGTTATCAGCAGCTTTGGCCACATGAAAGTTCAGTAAGCTCTCTAGCATGTGCAGTAACTGTGTAACACTATTGTAAGAGTACTTAGATAGGCAGGAGTTCTAATCCCAATACTGGCAAGTGTGTGTGTGTGTGTGTGTGTGTGTGTGTGTGTGTGTGTGTGTGTGTGTGTGTGTGTGTGAATCATGTACTGTTTGGCTCATACCATTTTTGACCTGTGTACTACCCTTTACACTTCCCTTCACTCCAATTTAGTAGACCTGTTGATGTCATCCACCTCAGAAGTACCTTTGGTTGAGTTGGGAACATATAAGCTCTGTGGTACATCTCATAACTGCTTAGCACTGGAGTAGGAATACCTAAATAGGCAGGAGTTCTAATCCCATTACTGGCATGTGTATGTGTGTGTGTGAATTATATATTATCTGGCTCATACCATTTTTGACCTGTGTATTACCCTTTACACTTCCCTTCACTCTAATGTAGTAGACTTGTTGATGTCATCCACCTTAGAAGTACCTTTGAAAGAGGTAGAAATGTATAAGCTCTGTGAAACATCTGATAACTGCGTAGCACTATAACAGGAATACCAAGATAAGCAGGAGTTTTTATCCTAATGCTGGCAATTGTTTGTGTGTGTGTGATGATCATATCATGTGTGGCTTATACCATTTTGATGTGCATACCATACATGGCTGGTGACAACCTCCCGCTGCCATTACTTTATACAGTATGGTGACAACATCTGCCTCACATGCAGCAGGTTAAACCATTGTATAGTCCTCTGTACAGATGTGTCTGGAATATCCATATGTTTGAAACCTATACGTGGTCGGAAGTGGTCTGTGTGCCTTAACAATGCCCATGTATGTGATATTATAGCCAAACAGTCCACAGTGAGTGTACAGACACATATGGTAGCATGAGGTATCATACCTGACTGAAACATTTTGCCAATAGGATGTCTGCTGCCCTCACAGGTGGTCTGCCTTGTAGGTGCAATACATGCATACAGATGTTTGGTTTTACAAATGAACTGTAATTATGTGTCAAATTAAGGGCTGGAAGAGGTGTGGACTGTCATATTTTGGTCCTAATTAGTATGTAACAGGAGCACCTTGCATCTTAAGAGGGGTGTGTATACAATTTATATCCACTGTATACCAGTAATGTGCCACGCATGACTTTACCTTAGGATGTTTGTGCAGCACAATTTGGTGGCCTCTGTCCAGATGTCTTGACACTGACAAGTTGTAAGTTATGCTACAGGAATGTTGAATTCATGTCATATAGGTGCCACTATACCAGAAAGGCTCATCCAGACTCTGCTACACTTTGCTGTGAAGGAAAGGTTAGTTTGCTTTTATTTGTTGTATTTTGTATTACTTTATTACCTTTTTATATTTTGAATACTGTGGTTTGTTTTCTTTACCTTGTGTTTTACTTGCATTCTGCTTTAACTGCATATTAAAACTTCAAAAGAGACCACAGCTCTGTCTCTTCCGAGTCAGGCAGAAATTTTCTCCACCCTCCCACCCAATTACAGTTGTCTCATTAAATACCACTGTCTTTCTAGTTGCCTGCCTCTTATGTAAATTTGACCATATATCTCATTTCCTCTCTGCTTTCACTGGCTTGTGTGAATAATCACAAAATTATCATTTCTGAAATCACTCCCCTTCAACTATTTAAATTTATTGGCCATCCTACTGTATTCTGTAGCACCAGACTACAAAAGTGACCACCCCTTTCAATTCATCTTGCTGTTTTAAAAATAGTAACTTTTCACTAAACCTTAACTTTTTAAACAGGTAAAACTTAAGTTACTTACTTTCACATCTAACTTCTCTAGTGCACACTGCAGTGTGCATTTTTTTTCATCTTACCTTTAAGCATCCCTGTGACTAGCACTTGCTCTAATACCTGCTGGAAAGCACTAGGAAGCCTTAAACTGATACAAGCACTCAACTCTCCTTGTTAATAAGGAGGAATTAATCGTAGGCACTAAACAGCCTATAATTGCAAAGCACCTTGCTAAGGTAAAGGAAAACAGCTCCTGTACTTTACAAAAAAAAAAAAAAGCACCAAACCAGGCATGTCCAAGTGTCAGCTTTGGTGATTTCTTCTGTCTACCTGGTGAATCTGGGCATACTGGGGCAATTCAGCAATTGCCTCATGTACACAGACAACCCCCTCCTCCTACCACCCAACACTACAACCTGTGAGAGATGCACTTACATAGCCAAACTGGAAGAAAAGCTCTCTCCACCTAAGATTGTGCTAGACAGTCAAGAAGAAAAGGTTAACACCCACACTATACCTCAAGCAACACATAGCCCTTCTAAACCCACACCACCAACACCCACATATAGCAACACTAAACCCACATATGCGGAGGCCCTTAACTGTAACCTGCCCAAGCAACAAGGACCTCTGAAGCTGAAACGCAAACAAACACCAATCACAACCAAAGTGTCACATAGCTCACAACACCAGTGTGCCACCCAGCAACAGTCCCTAAGGCAAGACAACGTACCTAACACTTTAGTCATAGTTGACTCTATAGTCTGGCACACTGATGTCCCACTCACCAGGTTGAACAAGGAGAAAATTACAGTAAGCTACCTGTCGGATGCCAGGATCTGCCACATAATGCATGCACTGAAGTCATTCCACAACAAGTACAAATATGACTCTGTCATTGTCCATGTTGGAGTGAATGACTTGAGACATACCTCCCTGGACTACATGAAAAGAGACATGGAAGAGCTCTTGGATCATGTGGCCCAGGCAGGTATGACCCTAGCCCTGAGTAGCATCCTGCCTTAGCCCAGAATGATACCACAATATAAGGACAAAATGATTGACTTCAACAATTGGCTAAGCTGCTGGTGTCATTCAAAGGGGATCCAGTATCTGTCTGCCTGGGATGACATGATCAACAGACCATGATGCTTTTCCAGAGATGGTCTGCACCTATCACCCCTGGGATGCAGGTTACTGGCTAAGGCTCTTGCCATCCCATAGTGCCTTTTTTAGGCAAAGTTCAAAGGACAAAACCACCACTGTAACAGGTACAAGCATGCAAAATCTGAAGGTAATGCTACTCAATGCTAGAAGTCTAAACCTCAAAATGCACTCTCTCGAGGCACTCCTAAAAATGGAGAACATCGATATTTGTGCAGTAACTGAGACCTGGTTCAAGGCTCCAGAGAGCACACCTGAAATACCAGGCTGCAATTTTTACACACTTTTTGGCCACCAAACCAGGACCGAAACACTAAAGGTGGAGGAGTGTCCATATTCACCAAGGATATTCACACCACCAGGCTAGTTGCCCAACACAATGCATCTGAAATTCTCCAGGTGCAACTAACACTAGGTAAGACTGCAATCCAAATTGTAGCTTGCTACAGATCCCCCACCATGCCCCAAGATTTGCACTACACCTTTCTAAACATACTGGAAAATATTAAGATAGAACCAAACACCCTAATACTGGGTGATTGTAACTACCCTGCCATTAACTGGGAAAACTTCTCATGTACCAACACCTTTGCTCAATGGTTGTTGGAATTCATAAATTCCAACGCCCTGGATCAACTAATCTATAGTCCCACCAGGGGCACCAATATCCTAGACCTGGTCATTACTAACATGGAAAATCGATGCTCCACACCTATGGTCAGCCCCTCGTTAGTCAGGTCTGACCATAAGCTAATCACCCTTAACATCCACATCCCACCCCCCAGTAAGGAAACCTCCATAAAAAACTTCTCCAAAGCCAACGTCTTGCTACTCAAGTCAGAAGTGACAAACTTCATGAAACCCATGCAGGCGGGAACTGAAAGTTTGACTGCTGAATCCTACACTAAGGCACTCTATGAGCACATCCACTCATGCATGAATCGTGCTATCCCAAATAGAACCAAGATGCTCTCCTCCAAAAAAAGGAAGCTAATCTGGTGGTCCCCTGCCATAAACAAACTTTACAACAAAAGGAAGAAACTGTTGCAGAAAAGAGGAAAATTCCAGGATGCAAAAAACTCCCTTGCCAGCCTCAGTAAGAAACTGAGATTCCTCATAAAATCCTCCAAAGCTAGTTACGAAAATAAAATAGCCAAAGATTCCAAAGACAACCACAAGGTATTCTATAACTATGTCAAGAATCTAAATGGCAATGCTCAGATCTGCTCTGAGCTAAAACAGATTGGCGTTAAATATACTGATCCCAAGGATATTGCCAATATCCAGGCAGATGAATTCGGTGTCAACTTCACCCTCCTCTCACCCCCTAAACAGTCCATCTCAATACCAGAAGATTGCAAAATTCCTGTAATAATGGCCACACAGGTAAAAAATGCACTCTCCAAAGCTAAGAATACAGCATCCATGGGACCAGATGACATCCCGGGCTGTGTACTACATGAACTACAATATGAATTGGCACCTCACCTAAGTGTCATGTTTAATCATAGCCTCACCTCAGATTTCATGCCCACTGAGTGGCGCAGAGCTACAGATAGCCCACTCCACAAGGGGCGATCCAACTTGGATCATGGAAACTACCATCCCATCAGTCTGACGAGCCTTATCTGCAAGACCATGGAGCGTATTATCATGGAACTTATAAACAAAGACATTGGCAACCTGCAAACACTGGGCCCCACCCAGTTTTGGTTCGTGAAGCGCAGATCTTGACTCCTAAATTTGATTGACATCTTTGAATCAGTCTCCAGAGCCAAGGACAAGGGTAAGGTGGTCCACACAGCCAATCTAGACCTCTCCAAGGCCTTTGACACCATCCCCCACTCTGGAATCATAGATAAACATACTAAGCTGGGCATTAATCCCTACGCCACCCAATGGGTTGCCAACTGGCTTACTGACAGAACCCACACTGTAAAAGTAGCCAACTCCAAATCCAGCTCCAGACAAGTGACAAGTGGACTACCTCAGGGTTCAGTCCTGGGACTGCTCTTGTTTGGCATCTACTTCTCTGACGTACAGGCCAACACTAAGACACTCTGGCTAACAAAGTTCACACATGACTGCAAACTGGGAGCAATTATTGAATCCCCAAATTATGTGGATACTGTACAAAAGGGTCTTACAGAAACAGATGCTTGATGCCAGAGCCATGGGCTCAAGCTCAATGCCAAGAAATGTATAGTTATCCCCTTTGGGAAAAAACATGTACCCGTGAATTACCACATAGGTGGCAGTACACTAAACACTGAAAGTGTGATAAGAGACTTAGGGACACAGGTGGACAGTGGTCTCACCTTTGATAACCACATCGCCACAACAGTCAGGAAATCCTTCTATATGCACACCTCATCACTAAGGGCTTTTCATCCAGAAAAAAGGAGGTCATTGTCCCACTGTACTCATCCCTCATTAGACCCATTATAGAATACAACTCCCCATTTGGTATGTACCTCTCAAGACATCTGCAACAACTGGAAAGGCCGTAGAAATACCTCACTAAAAGAATCAGAGGCCAAAAGCAGATGCCCTACGCTGACCGTCTTAAAAAACTCCAGCTACACTCTGTCGCATATCGTCTACTCAGAGGTGGTCTCTGCTTAACATACAAGGCCATGTCAAACCCAGAGCTGTTGGACATGCTACACTTAAAGAAATCCCAATACCTCAGAGCCACACACTCCAGGGATCTAAATCTTGTCATCACAATAAAAAAACATGCTGGAGAGATAGGTTCCTGACCCAGAGACTCTCCAGACTCTGGAATAGACTGCCCATACATGTCAAGCAGAGTGCCTCTTTGGCCCTTTTCAAAAGGAACCTTGACGATTGGATGGGAGAAAGGAAATTCTCCCCAGGGATCACGTCAATCGCCCTGCTAAACAGGGGTCCAGGGAAGTAAATAGTGTGGGAAGAGATAGTCAGGGAATTGTTATGGCTAGGCTTGCATAGGCCTTAGGGCTGATAGCCTAGTACCAACCTATGAACCTATGAACCTATGAACTGGTGACCACTGTGATTCAATACAGTTAACCCCAGCACAACTGAACATGCACAATAAGCAATATAGCTATTACATAAAGCAATATAGATATTACTGATGGTTGTGTGCTTGGTAAACTGCATGCACTTCACAGGCCTGGGGTATTTCCAGGCAACAACAGAGCAATGTAATAACCAACAGCTACAGGCTGCTGTCCCATATGCAGACCAGAGGGTCCTAGGTAGTTGTGAGAGGGGGTTATTGTCAGCAGATGCACATATGGCCTTGGTATAGGATGGATGCAGCATGTTTGCACATCTACAGTACTAACGGCAATAATACACAATGTCCTGTCCTCACCATAAATGTGCACCTCTGTGCATTAGAAAACCCTATCCACAACTACAATCAGACCTGACACATGCATGTAGATGCAATACAGATACATGTATGTCTGATACATTAGTGTACTAATCCTCACTGGGACCTTGCCTGCATGCTCCTCATCTAGTGTGTGCATGCACCCCACCTCCACAATGCTTCCCTCAGCATCATGGCCTGTGCATTCAGAGTGTGGGCCAAGTGTGGTCAGGAGATCCTCTGTGAGTGTCAGTGGGGCATGGATGTCTGGGCCCCAACATGTGTCTAGCCGGTCCCTCACTACAGTAGCAACCCATTGATGGCATGGCATTTGAGGTTGGTGGCCTGATGCTGCACATTCATGTAAGTTCTGCTGTGCCGTCCAGCATCATTTACCCTGTGGACCACACTGTTCCATATGGCAGTCCTCTCCTGCACATCTTATGCTATCCAACCACAGGACAGGGCATAATGTCTAATCATATATTGGGTGATGATGTCTGTTTCCCCAACAGAGAATGCTGGTAGGTGAGCACTCTGCATGCTACCTGGAAGACATGAACCGGAAAGGGTCACAGCACCTCATACAGTTGTCAAAATGCATATCAACAGTGGATATTACTTGCAAATAATCCAGACTACCCCAAAAACATCCAAGCTATCATGGCTATAGCAGCTTGCATTACATGCCTGTCTCTGAGCTATCTTATTCCCCCCAGTGTTGGACACTTCATTGTATAATCTTCTATTCACCATTCATTTCTGTGTAGGGGTTGACAGTGGTCATCTTCCATGTGGATGGTGTGTGTATGGTGGCAGGTCTGTATTTGACTGTAGTGTGTGATGGAGCTCTGAGCACATGCCTGAGTTCATGTAGGATGCAGACACTGATGTTAGTATGCCCCATGAAGATATGCTGTTGTTGCCATCAGTAGGCAATATGTACATGCTCACAATTGCTTTGGGGAGGAGTGTGGTTGATGTGCATATCTCTATGTATGACTGGGGTAGACAGGGTGGCAATGTTCCCATCTAACCTATGTGATGCAGGTTGCCTATATCCACAGCATGTGTGCATGAGGTGTTATTTACCCCCACTACAGGGTGAATTGTGTTGTTTCATCTGAGACTTACAACATATGTGGAGACACTGTTGCAATTGTCCTTGGTGTGGATAAGTCCGATTCATAGTCATAGTCAGCCTTACAGGATGTCACCTGTAAACTTACCTGCTTGCTCCGATATAGGTGGACTTGCTTCAAAGTTGTTGCCTACACCTATGTGTCCCTGTAGCAACCTATTATGTGGTTTGTGTATTGCTGCTGTCCACCAAAGGGGATTACAATACCTTGATGGAGGCTGGATATACAAGTCAGGTACTGCTGTGTCCATATAGCTACAGTGGATATAAAGGCTACACACCCTTGATACACTGCCTGGTATGTATGCAATTGGAACATGACAGCACAATAACTCATTTCATAACAATTCCCTCCTGCAGTGTGACCTATAGCCTGTACAGTTTAATTGAAAACACAACAATCTGGTTTGTGAACACATATGGAAATAATACTCAGTACAATAAGCCAGTTGAATGAGTATGCACACCCTTAAACTTGTGTATGCACCTCTTAAGATGGTTACAATATTCATCTGTCTTGGTCTGGACTCTATCATCGTGGCACATATTCACTTGGCAATAGTTGCTCACCTTCCTAAAAACACCTTTGATTGTATTGCAATGAAATTGGACAGGTTAGGGGTCACATTCAAGATGAGAAACATTATGAAATGATCTTCTGTGGTCTGATTGTCATATAGCACACAAACCTGGCAATACAACAGAGGTGTGTGCACTTGTGATATCCACTGTATATAGGTGTTGATATAACTGGCAGTGGTAGGCGTGGGCAGAGGCTCATAACGCAGGTGGACACTTCTCTGATTAATACCTGATAATCATGCCTACTCCAGTACCCACATCAGCGTCAGGGCAATGCAACCATCAGTAGCTGTACACATATATGTCTGCTGCATGCACTGACACTGATATAACACACGTGCAACATGCACAATCTATTTACCTGGCTGCTTGAAACCCATGTCATTAGATTTGTGCCTTCCAGCTGAACATATGCGTACACACATGTGCTCAGGGGATACCTGGTATACATTTCTATTGAATGTAAGCATGGCACACTGTATTTACAGTCTTGCTGCTCAATCATACTTCACAACCTGTTACAGCAGTACACCTAGACAATGGCATACATAAATGGGTGTCAAAGGGGACACCAGTATTGATACTGTATTAATATAGCTGCACCATACATTAGTACGTTCATGGCACAGTAGGATTTGACATCACTGTGATAACCTGAAAGATGTCCAACAGTCATAAGTAGGCTATTAGGTTACAATGCCATTGCTCACAGACCTGCCAATGGTTTGGGTGACATAACACAGGTATATGTGGATGTGACTACAGATATCAGTCACAAATTTGTTTATTGTCCAGCAGAACACTGTACAGTTGAATGTTAAGTCAATATATCGCATGCAGTTCAACACACATCTGCAACAGTGCTCTGCTATGCACACACCCTCTATAGGTGTCTTAGCTTTACAAGGCAAACATGTGCCATACTCATAATCACAGGTAACATGGATATGGAAAACATCCCATTAACTGGCCTAGCAGTGGAACAGTCACAACTGTTTGACAGACACCCCTGCAGTTGTCAGACATGAGCTGTCCTTTCACAGGTGAGTCAGGCTCATGAGCAGTGACCCCACCTCACAACCTCTCAGAGCATCACATCAGGACAATGCCTAAAATGATGGGGAGATACATAGGGACAGACTTTAAATATACCTGCTACAAACATAAGAAGTTCTTAGAATGATACATTTAGCATTGCAGTCTCAAAATCAAGTATTTGTCATTACCTGATGACTTCAATCCTCAGCTATTTGCCAGTAAAGTACAAATCTCAAGAGAACAGAAAAAATACATGATGGTAATATGTGGACATTCTGTGAGGATCTGTACAGTTGAGAGGTATGTCTGTGATATCTCCCACTGCAGAGAGGGCCAGATTCTGTATCCATAGCAGCTGTTTAGCAGGACATTAGTACAGCATGTCTTGTTGGGATATATATTCCGCCAAACCATATTTCCTATTGTTACAGACCAAGTACTTGATTCAATTACTTGCTTACATGTTCCACTAACCTCTTTTCTTTCTTCTCTTTTCCATTTTATGTTCATAGTTTCATAGGTTGGTACTAGGCTATCAGCCCTAGGGCCTATACAAGCCTAGCCATAACAATTTCCTGGCTATTTCTTCCCACACTATTTACTTCCCTGGACCCCTGTCTAGCAGGGTGACTGACGTGATCCCCGGGGTGAATTTCCTTTCTCCCATCCAATCATCAAGGTTCCTTTTGAAGAGGGCCAAAGAGGCGCTCTGCTTGACATGTATGGGCAGTCTATTCCAGAGTCTGGGGAGTCTCTTGGTCAGGAACCTATCCCTCCAGCATGTTTTGTTTATTGTGATGACAAGATTTAGATCCCTGGAGTGTGCGGCTCTGCGGGACTGGGATTTCTTTAAGTGTAGCATGTCCAACAGCTCTGGGTTTGACATGACCTTGTATGTTAAGCAGAGATCGCCTCAGAGTAGATGATATGTAGTATAGCTAGAATTTTTTAAGGCAGTCAGCATAGGGCATCTACTTTAGGCCTGTAATTCTTTTAGTGTGGTATTTCTGTGGCCTTAACTGTTGTTACAGATGTCTTGAGAGGTACATACCAAATGGGGCATTGTATTCTATAATGGGTCTAATGAGGGATAAGTATAGTGGGACAATGACCTCCTTTTTTCTGGATGAAAAGCCCTTAGTGATGAGGTGTGCCACATAGAAGGATTTCCTGACTGTTGTGGTGATGTGGTTATCGAAGGTGAGACCACTGTCCACCTGTGTCCCTAAGTCTCTTATCACACTTTTGGTGTTTATGTACTGCCACCTATGTGGTAATTCACAGGTACATGTTTTTTCCCAACGGGGATAACTATACATTTCTTGGCATTGAGCTTGAGCCCATGGCTCTGGCACCAAGCATCTGTTTCTGTAAGGCCCTTTTGTAGAGTATCCACATCATTTGGGGATTCAATAATGGCTCCCAGTTTGCAGTCATCTGCAACCTTTGTTAGCCAGAGTCCCTTAGTATTGGCCTGTACTTCAGAGAAGTAGATGTCAAACAAGAGAGGTCCCAGGACTGAACCCTGAGGTACTCCACTTGTCACTTGTCTGGAGCTGGATTTTGAGTCAGCTACTTTTACAGTGTGGGTTCTGTCTCAAATGTCAAATGTCTCATTTGTTATCTCTCTCTCTTTCTCTCTCTGCACTACAGGGATAGAGCTGGTTTGAATAGGTGGCAGCATGGCTTTTGTAGGTGATGCTCATGACCAGGTGATGGCCTGTGCACCTACTGAGGTTCCCCACTTGCTAAGTGCATGCAGAGCAGCTGTGTAGTTCTTCCAATAGACAATGGCATGGCAGCACACTCTTATAAATGAGTACTCCATGTGGGTGTTGGCCCTTTCCCTTACTTGTGAGGAAGACATCCTGGAGTTGTGTGAGCTACTACTTCTTACAACAAGATTTGTGGAGAAAAGCCAACTAACTTGTAGGGAAGGTTCAGGACTTATGGGCAGAATGTGAGTATTGCTGTTATATATTTGGAATACTGCTAGTTTAACAGGGTTTGTCTGCACATGCTACTTTTGCATGGCTTTCAGTCTGACAAAGTTCTGTCTCTGCATTGCTCTCAACTATAGGGCCATCCACATAATGGCCACAGGTTAGCCTGTTAGGTAGTGGCTGCTCCCCAGACAAGTGTTGTCCTTTGAAAATCAGTAGCATACTCTGGTGATTGCATTATGTAGTTGGTAACATCCATTTTTTTCTGACTTTATATCCCTCAGAAAAGATATGCTACAACAAACCTGTAACACCAGCAACTTTCTCAGTATATAACAGCAATATTTGATGTATGACCGTGTATTTGGGCTTCTGTCCACCAATTATGTCAGGCTTTTTCCAGATATCATACAGTAATAGGTGGATAGGTATACTGGTCTATCATTATTTAGTGCTG